>NC_136798.1:39533027-39832527 GCF_951216825.1 Electrona antarctica
GCTTAACATATATCATAACATCATCATATCATAAACCATCCAGGGGGGGGAAAAAAACCTAAGTTCCAATGGATTTTTGGATCTGTAACTGAGTGCATTTGTACACGATTTACACTTCCCTTTCTGGAACAGATCCCTGAGAATCTTGATCACACGGTAAGATGGGTGGGCTATGTGCATTTTAGAGCATGTCTATTTTAATGATAATATAGTATATTAGTATATCTGAAAATATCATAAAGATAAGAAACCCTTTGGTCGTACAGTTGTATCAAAGCTGCAAATACTAAACTAAGAGACCCTTTGGTTGCACCATTTGTGTCAAACGCTTTGTAAATATCTAAGAACACACAGAACAGAAGAAAAAAACCCTTTACCAGCGCTCAAACTTTCGTATTTTTTCTGCATTTATCTCCTTACACCCCCCCTCCCTCCCCCCTTCTTCTCTTGTGTGTGCAGTGCATATGTTTGTGTGTGCGTACGTGCGTGCGTTCACATGGGGTCAAACTATAGAAAGGCAACTGGGTGGAGTCCTCTGTGATATCCTGTTACACTATGAATGACCTGCAGCTCATGTGTCTGTCTGTCCTAACATCACCCTAAACACCTGTTGAGTAGGGCTGAGATAGATAGATAGATAGATAGATAGATAGATAGATAGATAGATAGATAGATAGATAGATAGATAGATAGATAGATAGATAGATAGATAGATAGATAGATAGATAGATAGATAGATAGGAATGATGTACCTCCAGAACAAGCACTGCCAGAGGGCTGAAACAGTAGACGTCAATCATCTCAGGACTCCGCCCACTCTGCCAATGCTCCACTTCCTGTTTCAGGGCCGTGGAAACCCAACTGTTCACCTGGTCCTGAAAGGGAGGGGAAGGGTGGAGAGGGGAGGATAGGATAGGAGAGAAGAGTATAGGAGAGGAGAGCGGAGGAGAGGAGAGGAAAATAACTAAGTAAAACAGGGGTGGGCAACTGGCGGCCCATGGGCCACATGCGGCCCCCACCTTCACTTAATGCGGCCCGCAGGTTAATATCAGAATACTGATATAGTATTGATTTCAGCTGTTGCAATTCCAAACATGCAAACATGACCTGCTTTAATTATACTTAATGACTAGTATTAAATGACTAGTACTTAACCCCTAGTATTAGTATTGTCTTTTTGTGTACAATTAGTATTTAGTTCATAAAGTTATCATAACTAAAACTAAAATTTGAAAATCAATAAAAAAGGTTACTTTTCAGGTTTCTAATTAAAAAAAAGCAAAAAATAATTCAGTATTTCAATTCAAATATAGCAAAAATAGCTGATCTACAAGCTCAAAACGCGTCGCAGCGCGACGCGTTTTGAGCTTGTAGAGCACAGAGCTCGGTAGCATCTGTCTTTGGCTCTCCGACAACAAATTGTCACTGCACCTTGGGAAAACTGAGTCTATTCTGTTTGGTTCAAGTCATAACCTCAACAAGTCCCCGGGCTTCACAGTTAGAGTGGGTGACAGTGTGGTCACAAATAGGGAAGAGGTCACTTACTTGGGTTGTATACTAGATAACAAACTCACGGGTGAAAAAATGGCAATGAAAGTGATCTCAAAGGTCAACCAGAGAACTTTCTTGGGCAGGATATCCCCTTATGTCAACAGCAGTGCTATGAGGACCTTGGCCGGTGCCCTCATCCAGTGCCACTTTGACTATGCTTGTACTTCATGGTACAGAGGTATCTCCAAGCTATTGAAAACAAAGCTGCAGACCTCCCAAAACAAGCTTGTGAGGTTACTACTCAAATTGAACCCCAGGTCTCATCTTACCTCTGCCCACTTTAGTAGCCTGGGATGGCTAAGAGTGGAGGAGAGAGTATCTCAGCTCTCATTGTGTCTGGTCTTCAAGATCCTGGATACCTCTGTTCCTAAGTACCTGCTGGGCTACCTGCCCAGAGTGAGGGATGCTCACAGGTACTCAACCAGAGGAAGTCCATATGATCTAGTTCCCCCCAGTTTCAAGACACTCAAGGGAAAAAATGCTTTTTACTACGCAGCCACTACTCTGTGGAATGCACTCCCTCCAGCCCTGAAATCCCTAAATTCTATTGCAAGATTTAGGAAAGACCTGAAATCATGGCTCCATCTACACACTAACTGGTCATAGTTAGTTTCCGACCCTGGATAGCCCATCTCCCATGCTCTGGACTATTCTCTCAGGGTACCTCTTGTCCTATGTATATAGCTCCCAGCCTTATATATAAGGATTATGTATTATATGTTCCATGGTTGTTTTGTTTGTACAGTATGTTTGTGTATAGTTTCATGTTACAAAGTGGACCACAATGGAAACAAGCAAAGGCTTTTTTGTGTCTAAGTCCATTTGGCGTTTTTTAAAATGATGTCATTTTCTGTAATTTTCTTAAACTGCCAATAAAGTATTCTATCTATCTATCTAGATCGGATATTTTTGCTACGACAGTAATATGCAATGCGTCCCTCTGGAGTGAGTGTGGAAATATAGTGGCCCTCTCCATCATCAAAGTTGCCCACCCCTGAAGTAAAACATACCTCAACATTTCAACATATGTATGTATTCACATGTATTCAACATAAATTAATGCTTGTAAATTAATTGCTTGTAACCATGCGCTGGCTGGTGGTAGAAGCCTCTTTGGAGCATATGGTATGGCTGTGTGACTCTGAGGCTGTTCAAACCTCAGGAAATGGGAAAACAAAGAACCTTTGTTCCAACGGATCCAATGCCGTTATTATTACATTTTTTGTCACAAAGCTCTTAATACTTTCCATTGGTTCTAAATGTTTAAAGCCCACATGGCACACATAACGAAAACAATGCTGATCTACAATCTCACATAGCGTGTCTCATAGTGACACACAGGAGAGGAGAGGAGAGGAGAGGAGAGGAGAGGAGAGGAGGAGAGGGGAGGGGTAGAGAGGAGAGGAGAGGAGAGGAGAGGAGAGGAGAGGAGGGGAGGGGAGGAGAGGAGAGGAGAGGAGAGGAGAGGAGAGGAGAGGAGAGGAGAGGAGAGGAGAGGAGAGGAGAGGAGAGGAGAGGGGAGGGGAGGGGAGGGGAGGAGAGGAGGGGAGGGGAGAGGAGAGGGGAGGGGAGGAGAGGAGAGGGGAGGGGAGGGGAGGAGAAAGGAGAAAGTGTGTACCTTTGTGTGTAAGGTAGGCCTACTGCTCCTCCAGCAGTGTGTGTGTTTCTCAGCAGGAAGAAGTGTTCCCAGTGTGTGTGCGTGTGTGCGTGCGTGTGCGTGTACCTGTTTGTACGTAAGGTACTGCTCCTCCAGCAGTGTGTGGTCGTCAGCAGGAAGCAGCGTTCCCAGTGCGTGTGTGTCTATGTGAGCACACAGCTCTGCATGGCCCAGGATGTCCCTGCAGGTGCAACATGCAACACATGGTCAGATCCATAGATAGCAGATCTACATGCTACGTCGTGTGACATCACAACACGTTGTGATGAGTTTACAGATCTGCTATTTTTGACGAGCTTTGACAAAACTGTAGTTTTTTGCTAAACCTGTATGGTTAGCATCACTTTAGAGTCAGTGGCCTACAGTATATGACCACAGTAGCCATGGACGGATTAACGCCCACAAGGGCCCCTGGGCCGGTAAATTTTTTGGGGCCCCCAAAGCGTGCGTGCGCACGGAATTTTTAAGTTTTTTCGTGTTTTTATCAACTTTTTGACCTACATTTAACAAAATCAATGGCCAATGAAGGTCCCCAGGAGCTTTTTTCAGGGCCTCAAACCCAGCACAGAGCGGTCCAATTTCCCTGAAGGGCCCCTGAGAGCCAAGGGCCCCTGGGCCACGGCCCCATTGGCCCAATGGCTAATTTGGCCCTGCACATAATTCTGTTTGAGCTCAAACAGCCAGCATCTAAACCCAATATTTGAGTAAGGTTCGGTCAATCTAGTGAATACAAACGGAAGATTTCTGTAATCAGTAGCAGCTGTGCAGCCTGTGCTGGACGGATGCGGAGATATGGGGAATTAAACTGGTGAGCTTCATTTGTATTGGCTTTTATCGATGTTGGCCTCGACACGTCATCACGCAGCATGTTTTCGTTTTCAGGAAGTAATACAAAATATATTTTTATGGACGTTTGATATAAAAACACACAAAAATGAGAATTTTCCCACTTTTTTGGCATCCATTGTTAGGTATGACCATATGATGAACACGGATATGGTCTAAAAGTGTGAAAAACGTATTTTTCATTTCACTACACCTTTAAAGAGTATCTCTCTCATTCAGAGAGAGTACTACAGACACTTATGCCATCATACATAGCGGGGGTTGCATTGCCTTTGTTTTCATCAGGTGTCTTTCACACCTCTGAGTGTGACTAGTCTTTGTTTGATGATCTCTGACTGGGACCAGAAGGAAAACAACTGGCATAAACACAACAGTTTTTACAAAATCTCATTGCTTATACATCTTTCTTTGAGATTTACATTAGACAATTCAAAATCCGATCTTTTCTTCCCGATTCCGATCTTGTGAAAATCATGTGATCTGAGCCGATTTCCGATCTCCCGATCCGATCGGGACAACCCTACTCTCAAAGGAAAAAAAGACCAATCTCCGCACTATGGGGGACCGGTCTCAGCTTCTCCCAGACGCGAAGACTCGCAAAGCACACCCCGCGCCTCCGCCTCCCAGTTCTTCTGCCCCTTGTTCCATACGGTTGTCAGGTTTTCGTTTGACTTTATACCTGATGTAAAGAAGCCTTTTAGTGCTTTTCTGGTTTTATCCTCATAGCAGTTTTTGTATTGACCTATTTACAAATGTCAATCAAGCTTGTTTGTTAAATGTAGGCTATATAATAATGCGGTAGACTATATTAATGTCTGTAGTTATTAATGCCTGTAGATAAAGCCTACTTTATCCGCGGGATTCAGCGTTTTAGCCAAAGCGATAATTTAAGCACAATAACAATATAATTTGTATGTATAGATGTCTCTTCAACAAATGCATGGGAGCCAGCGGCAGGCTTTTTCCAATTGCGGTCCTTATATAATTCAGTGTTTTAGGCAAAGCGATGCAGGCCTAATTATTATATCGCTCCCACCGGGAGGAAACCACAAAATAAAAAAAACTCCAAAATGTAAATTTTTCAGGAAATTAAAAATATACATTTTTCAGGAAATGTTGAAAACAAAGCACTACTGCCTCAAAGTTGGAGTTGTGACTTTATTTATTGTCAATTGTTTCCATGAGAAGGAGATCGAGAGGTGGTGGAGTAAAGGGTGTGCGTGCGAGAGAGAGAGAGAGAGAGAGACAGACAAGGTTGGACCCATGGGCATGTGTGTATTATTATACACACATGCAGAAGAACTGGGAGGCGGGGGGTAGGTGCGCTGCTGCGGGCAATGTGCTTTGGGAGTCTTCACCTCCCAGACCACCTGAGAGCACCACAATCCGTGGACGCTTTTAAAAGGGGACTTAAGACTTTTCTTTTTAAAAATGCATTTGCCTAGTTGGACTTTTAAGATGCCCTGTGTGCTTTTAGCAGTATACTTGACCACGAAATGCATGAATTGTCCTTATTTTAGTCCTTTTATATACTTTTTTTCTACTCTTGATGTAGCACTTTGAGATTTGTTTCAAGTATAAAATGCCTTATCAATAAAATGTATTGGTGCTGGGAGTTTGTCTGGTGGTTGGAGTCTGGTGCAACGCACAGGTCCTCGCGGTACTCCTGGTGAGAGCAGGAGTGGACCTGGTGAGACGTAGGAGGGGCCCGGACAGGAGGCAACCCACAGAGCCTAGTCCCTCCACTTACCAGAATAGTACCTCTCAGTACCTCTCATAGTAGTTCCGGAGTGGTTCCAACGGATTGTTTTTATAGTCTTTCCCTAGTGGTCTGATTGAGGGTAGCTACTGGGACGTAAGTTGGGACTTGATCACTCCGGCTGGGTCACCCGAGTGAGGGGTATGATGTTCGCGAGACCCGAAACCCCGATGACCTTGGGATACATCACTGAGGATACGTCCCAGTTGCATCCAGGCGATGTTATTTTCGTTTATTATTATTATTATTATTATTATTATTATTATTATTATTATTATTATTATTATTATTATTAAATGATGACGCTTGAACACACATTTTATAAAGAAACAATAAATTATGACATAGTCATATTTGGCAGGTGAAAGAAGCGCTGTCTCCATTGTGTTGTCTAAGTCAGCACATTTGGGCATATTTGGGCAAGTGGCTATGTCCAAACTAGGGGGTCTATGGCCAAACTAGGGGGTCTATGGCCAAACTAGGGGGTCTATGGCCAAACTAGGGGGTCTATGGCCAAACTAGGGGGTCTATGGCCAAACTAGGGGGTTTTCATGATTCTGAAATCTGAATCCATTCCAAGCATTAGTTTTGCACGAAAAACACTCCTTGGGCTTAAAAAGGCCATAGACTTATATACAGTCGTCCTGCTCATGATAACTACAGTTATACACTTACACATGGACGGATTAACCCCCACAAGGGCCCCTGGGCCGGTACATTTTTTGGGGCCCCCAAAGCGTGCGTGCGCACGGAATTTTTAAGTTTTTCCGTGTTTTTATCAACTTTTTGACCTACATTTAACAAAATCAATGGCCAATGAAGGTCCCCAGGAGCTTTTTTCAGGGCCTCAAACCCAGCACAGAGCGGTCCAATTTCCCTGAAGGGCCCCTGAGAGCCAAGGGCCCCTGGGCCACGACCCCATTGGCCCAATGGCTAATTTGGCCCTGACAGTAGCCTCGGAAACCCAGACGTTTTTATTTCCAGGGAGGAAAAAAAAGTCTGGGGCCGAGTCCACTTCAATACGGCATAGAGTAGCGCAAACGTCGATCACTCTCTGCTGATTTCTGATCACACGTACACACGTACACACACACACACACACACACACACACACACACACACACACACACACACACACACACACACACACACACACACACACTCCTCTCTCTGTCGCTCTAATGTATTAGTCTCATGTTGCGCAGCTGCGTCTAGTTTCTCCTGGCGGATCCTGCCGGGAGCTGCCTATGCCATAGAAAGCATAGGTGGGGCCCAGGCGGTGGCGTAACCGTCTGGGCACCCTGACTGGTAATCCAGTCGCAGTGTGCCGCGGGTTCGACTCCCGAGCCCGACACGGCCTTTACTGCATGTCTTCCCCCATCTCTCTCCCGTTTCCTGTCAGCCTATACTGTCTGTCCCTTCAAAAACCAATAAAAGGCGTAAGCCGCAACAAAATATCTTAAAAAAAAAAAGAAAAAAGAAAGCACAGTTGGACCCCAGGCTATGACCACAGTGGCAGGTTAGATTAAAACCAAAAACCAAAAAACAAAGTTTATCCTGCCTTAGATTTTTCTATTGTTGGGCCTGTAAACAGTGTTTTTCTCTCACGTGCACACACACACGCACAGAGCTTGTGGGGCCAGGCTTAATCCTCAGGTCAGGTGTTTTGTAAGTATTTTAGTATGACTCAGGGGATTCCCCTGGAGTCTGCGCTATGGTATGCTGCTCGCCGAGTAAGCCCCATATATCACAGCACAAAGGTCCAGTGGAATGTTAAGACCCTTCATGGTCAAACCATGACTCATGCTCACAGAGACTGACTATAACATTCACACACAGCCGGTCAAACAGTCAATTGAGTCAAACGTGTTAAGTTAAACCTATTTCCTGTTAATAACCTGGGTAAAATGGGCAACATTGGGGGGGGTAAAGGGGAGACACTTTATTGTGAAGGGATGACATGCTTAAGGAACGTACTCGGGGTAGATGTGGTTGACCCAGACCAGCAGGTATCCACAGTCGTCCGGCTCCAGCGCTGCCGAGTGGACGCGCTGCGTCAGCCTGCTGGAGAACACCTGGTGGTACAGTCCAGCGTAGAGGTTCACCACATCCATGTCCTCGGGGTAACACAACCTGTTACAGGAAGGGGTGCAACAGTCAACCACTTAATATCCTCGGGTAACACCTTTGGCTTAGAGTATATATTAATAGAGACGGCACCGGATTTCCCCTCCCATCCACTTGCATTTAGTTGCTCAAAAGAGCATGAGGCGATTTCACTCCTCCTTCCGGGTAGGAACAGAGTGCATTCTGGGATGGATTGGACCCAAACACATGAACGCGCTGTCGTTGACTATAATTGCGCCGTTTGCGCGCGTTCACGTATGAAACATTCGTTGATGATAGTCAATGGACCAGCGCTGGCTCGAGCTGCAATGACAAATTCGGCCACTATGTCCATTTCGCCTCAGGGTTTCCTCCAGGGGCCGTCTCTATTAATATATACTAAGGGTAACACGACCTGTACAGGAAGGGGTGCAACAGTCAACCATTTAATGTCCTCGGGGTAACACCACCTGTACGGCTGCAACAGTCAACCATTTAATGTCCTCGGGGTAACACCACCTGTACGGCTGCAACAATCAACCATTTAACATTTTTTATGGGGATAATTGTTCATAGTAATGGCGCTATAGAGTGCCACGCAAATGAGGCAGATTTGACTCTGAAAAGCCCCGCTTTCCGTTCTGCCTTACCCGCTATGCCTAAAACTTTTTTACGCATTTTGAGTGGCGCTGGCCCCTCCTATGCCCAGTTTGTGTGTACCTTATAGCGATGATTTGATTGGCTGAGCACCACATAGCGATGGTGAGGAGGGAAATTTGAAGACGCCACAAGATTGAAGATTAGCCCATAGACGTGGCTGGCAAAAAAAACGTAGAGTTGCGGATAAAAAGTGAAAAGTGAGGACGCCATTATTGTGAATGGCCGGAATGTGATGATGTATGATGATAATAAGAGCACCCCTCACTTCACACGGGTGTGTTACTATTTTGAAGAACAGTTTTAGTATAGTTCAAATAGTCAATCTACTTTGACACGTTGTCAACTTGTAGATCGGCAATTTGAACTATACTAGAGCGGTGCCCGTGGGGCCTCTACAGCGGTGCCCGTTGGGCACTGGCCTACTTGGAACGATGCAAGTTGGAAATGGATGCCCCACCTGGCACCCAGATATTATGTCTGTGTCCTTTTTATGCCCATATATAATAAGGTCAGGCATGCCCAGTCTATGCAGACGTCAGAATGATGTCAGAACAGGCCAGCTCCATATATGGACCCTGGCCTTTTTGGGGGGTTCTGGACAACCGTGGGTCCGACCGACCCGACACCGGCCACTGCACCCCCTGCGGTGGTGTGGAACGTTCGAATTTGAAGTCGGCGGGGCGAACGGTCCTCGAGTTGCGTGGATTACACACGTACAGAGACTTTATAGATACAGTAGATAGATAGATAGATAGATAGATAGATAGATAGATAGATAGATAGATAGATAGATAGATAGATAGATAGATAGATAGAGCTTTAGCCCTATACCCACCTGATGTCTCTGACCACTGTCAGCAGGTCCTCCTTGAGCCGTCGCCCCACCTGACACACCTCTCTCTTCAGAGGGGAGGACAGCACGTCTGAGGCCAGAGACACGTCTTCTGCTGCTGTCTGCAAAAACAGTCCCACAGTGACACACACATACACAGAAATGCAACATAACAATTCCACACGTACACAGAAAAACAACAAAACAGTCCCACAGTGACACACATGTACACAGAAATGCAACATAACAATTCCACACGTACACAGAAAAACAACTAAACAGTGCCACAGTGACACACACGTACACAGAAAAACAACAAAACAATCCCACACGTACACAGAAAAACAACAAAACAGTCCCACAGTGACACACACGTACACAGAAAAACAACAAAACAATCCCACACGTACACAGAAAAACAACAAAACAATCCCACAGTGACACACACGTACACAGAAAAACAACAAAACAATCCCACACGTAGTGAGGGGGGGGGGGGGGGTGAGTTCCAGACCCACAGGAACGCACCCAGGGTGCCGGCCCGGTTCTGGCGAGCCGCCCCGCGTCAGAAACGGTAGATAAATGACAGTTACCATGTGGGGGTCGCCGGGGGTGGGGGGGGGGGGGGGGTGAGTTCCAGACCCACAGGAACGCACGCAGGGTGCCGGCCCGGTTCCGGCGAGCCGCCCCGCGTCATAGACGGTAGAGAAATTACAGTTACCATGTGGGGGTCCCCGGGGGTGGGGGGCGGGGGGTTGGGGGGGAGTTCCAGACCCCCAGGAACGCGCCCAGGGGGCCGGGCAGGTTCCGGCGAAACGGTTGAGAAATGACCATGTGGCGGTCCCTCTACTGTACCCTCTACTGTACTGTACTGTACTGTCAGTCTGTCACTGTACTGTACTGGCACACCCGAAAGCATCATATATACAGTTAATACGTGCGTGTGTGTTTGTGTGTGTGTTAGGTTGCGCCCAAGTGGTGAAAAACAACCTTGCTGTTTTCGTGCTCATAATCACCCACCCACCCACCCAGCCAGCCACCCACACACATAGTTCCATAATGGAGTGGTTGCACCACTCAAAAAGGGCAGGTTACAACACATAGTTTGTTGTCATGAGTTGTCACGATCCGAGTTGGCTTTGTCCGAGGCTTAAAAGGTCTTTAAATAAATACTTTCTGAAATGTCTATGGGAAAAATGAATTGGAAATTGTCGCCCGGGGCGATTGTCATCATGAAAGGGGGGCGGGACTGTGACGCTCTATAGCTGTGACAATGACATGAAGCCCCTTTGTCTGAGTAAGAAAGTCATTATGTAGGAATCGGCCTCAGGTCATCAACGGGCCGTTTACCTTCAGCCTCGACTCCACCGTGCTCCGCAGCAGCGTGTCGTGCGTGTTCAGGCACCCGTGTGGACGCCACGCGGGGGCCTCCTCCTCCTCGGCACCGCCGCCGCGGCACCGGTCCCCCCAGAGCGTGTCATGCTCCTCCTGCCGCTGAACCACCCTCACGGCCCTGCGGAGCGCCTCCAGGCGGTCCGCGCCTCCTCCTCCTCCTCCTCCTCCTCCCGCCGACGGGGGCGAGAAGGAGTCATGGACGGCCGTCCACAGGCGGAGGAGCAGCAGCTCGTTGTCTCTGTGCAGCCTGTCCACCTGCTCCTCGTCCTGCTGGCAGCTTCCTGGAGGAGCTGCACATGGGTGGGAAAAAGTACTCAAATGTTTTACTTAAGTAAAAGTATCAATGCCGCAATGTAGAACTATAAGGGTGCACTCACACGGTTAATGCAATTCTCTGTGCTCGTTGGATCAATGCTGTGTTGTGTCATGGCCGCCCAATGCATTTCCAATGGAGGTCACATGGTTTGACACAACATTGTGTTGTTTGAGGGGGAGGGGAGCATTCGACTGCGCCCCTCCCCCTCATACAACAAAACGAGCACAGAGAATTGCATTAACCGTGTGAGTGCACCCTATGGCCTCAATCACACCTTTCGATCTAGCATACAACATTGATGCATGCTAGATGTAAGCAAGATGTAAGTGTCATGGCCGCCCCAATGCATTTCCAATGGAAGTCACATGGTTTGATACAACATTTTGGACTACAAGCTGTTGTATGGCTTTCGGCTGTGTTTCGACTGCCCCCCTCCCCCTCATACAACACAAATGTTGTGTCAAACCATGTGACTCCCATTGGAAATGCATTGCGAGCTTGCATCAGCTATACATCTCATACAACAAGCATACATCAATCTGTTGCGACCGTGTGAGTCGCACCTAACTCCGTTACAAGTAAAAGTCCGGAATGTACTTGAGTAAAAGTGCAAAAGTATTGAAGTCAAAATGTACCTAAAGTATAAGTAGTAATTATGCAGCATGTCCCATTTCAAGTTTTCAAATGTATAAATAACTTTTGAAAATAGCATGCAGATCTACAAGCTCAAGCTAACCCTCTGTGGCCGAAACGTTGTGTTTTTACCCCGCCTTGGTAAATAACGTTTTTGGGGAACTTTCAAAACCGTGTGCAGACTTATTGTCTCCACCAGGCCGAAGGCATGGGGAGAGAGTATGTTTTGCACTCCATCCGTCCGTCCGTCCGTCCGTCCGTCCTTCCGTCCGTCTGTGACCAGCTAATCTCCGGCATCATTAACCCAGTCGATGCCAAATTTTGCACACACACCTGGATGCCAACGATGAACCTCTGCCCCACAATTTCCAGAATGGCCTGTTATAGCGCCACCAGGAGGCTGCTTTGTGCAAAACAAGTTTTTGGACAGTACACTTACAGATTTTGTCCAAACATCACGCAAATTGGTACACAGTCTCTCTAGAGCCATTCAACGAAACATGTCTTTCAGATTTCTCAGACTCCATCCTGATTGGCTAAGATTGGCTTCCAAAGTTCGCAGGAGTGCTCAGTTTCAAACAAAATGCTGCAAATCATGAACACATTGTGTAATTTCCGTGAAATTGTGCACGCACATTCCCACTAGGCCGAGGAAGAAATGCCACATGAACATTTTCAACTATAACTGGCCGAAAAGTGTTTTTACCTCTGCACGGATCTGTGGATAACTTGGTATGCCAACTCCCTAGAGGCCAAGGAAAAACCTTTGACTGGAATTTTTCACATGTGCTCTTTATAGCGCCACCAGGAGGCCGACATATGTAAAACACATTTTCTAATATTACTCCTTCAGATTTTATCCAAATTTCACGCAAATCGGCACACATGCTCTCCATAGTCATGTGATCAAGACGGGTTTGTTTGATTTACGATTGGCTTCTAAACTTTTCAGAAGTAGCCCGCTTTGTACCCGCTTTGTACAAATCGCCACAACTACTCAACGCAGCGTCCGATTGTGGTGAAACTGTGCATGCATATTCCCACTAGGCTTTGGAAGAAATGCCACTTGACAGTTTTCAAATCAGCCTCATGGTGGCGCTACAACAGGCCAAGCCGCGACACACACACACACACACACACACACACACACACACACACACACACACACACACACACACACACACACACACACACACACACACACACACACACACACACACACACATTTTGCCAAACATCACACACACACTCCTATCCTCCTGGTGGAGACCTGTGCCCAGAAGGGCACTTTTTCTAGTTCTTCCTTTTTCAGTCTGTTCTTTTTTGTTCGAGCACCCGTTGAATTAACCCGGGATGTGCGTGCACCTCCTGACCACTAAAAAATAAAGTCGTAGCGCGCCACTGAGTGGCGCACTACGAGCGGCGCACTACGAGCTTGTAGATCTGCTATTTTTGAAAAATCGAAGAACGACTGACATAGAAACATAGCATTTTCAGAAAACTGTCAGGATGTAGAAGACAAAAAATAAATAAATAAATAATTTGTTTTGGGGACCCCCCAAAATAATTTGGCGACCCCCCGAGGGGTCGCGACCCACGGGTTGAGAACCCCTGCCTTATACTACAGTGTGACAAGCAGCCTACCTCCAAAAAGCTGCTCCTCCCTGCAGAGCAGCTCCTTGCAGGCCTCCTCCAGGAGACCCTGTTTCAGCTTCTCCTCCAAGCTCAGCACCTCCTCCCCTGCTGCAAAGGTCAGTGGAGTTTCACTAGTTTTCATTTGTATTACGGTTTAAGACTCAAATGTCAAATATCTAAATATTGAATCAAGCAACTGAAGAAAATGGTCTGCGGTGCGTCACAAAAGCCAGAGTAGACAAAATATTCATATTTGAACTGGGGAAACCCCCCAAAATAATCATATTTGAACTGAGGATATCACTCCCAAATAATCATATTTGAACTGAGGACCCCCAAAATAATCATATTTGAACTGAGGACCCCCAAAATAATCATATTTGAACTAAGGACCCCCAAAATAATCATATTTGAACTGAGGACCCCCAAAATAATCATATTTGAACTGAGGACCCCCAAAATAATCATATTTGAACTGAGGACCCAGACAAAAATAATCATATAGAGGGTATACTATACACTTGACATCAGCGTCATCATACGTGGAAGTTATGCCGGAAGCCTACTGTGGCAAAACAATACTTAAAAAAAACGACTTTCTGGCCTTGACAGCCCATACATCCAAACAGAAAAGTGAAAGTCCTATATCTGATTGCATTAAATGACGTTAAACTCACTTTGCCACTCGATTTGCCACTCAGTGTATGCATGTGCATGCCTACTGTATTTTAACTGAGGACCCACCCAATATATAGTCATATTTGAATTGGGGACCCCAGCCACACTGACAAGCATTTGGAATTGTAGTTGACAGACAAATATTGTACGGATATAACTAAACTTTGCTGTTTCATAGCTTTGCTTAATTACTGATTCACCCTCCGCAAAGGAGTTATAACAAACGGTCTGGTAATTGTGATTTAACACACACCAATTGTAACATTTATATTACTCAAACATACATAGCCTCGACGTTGCAATAATGCCCGCAAACAATCACTTGATTTTGGCCATTTTATTACTATTATCTCATAACACACTCACACACGTACAAACATACTTCTACTAAACTTGTGTACAGTATAAAGCCTTATTTGCCTTGTCTGGCCCGTGTTTAGATCTAGTACAATAGCATTGATTGCCCTTAATCTGACCATTACAAAGGAATCAGAGACTGTGGCGTTTAGGTAATAACTGTAAACACAAAAGAAACACAAGATACATACTATTAATTCACATATATAGCGACTGCATAGATGCATCATTTAGAGCATTTAACGAACATATAACACATTACAAGGACTTACTTAAACGCGTCATCCCGTCTGTTACATCGTACTGAAAGAATGAATGAAAACACGTTCTACACATCCTGCCCTGTGCATAGCTCGCCTCTTCCTCTGTCACCCGACACTTCCTACCCCCATACCATGTGTAGTATGACCTTGCACATTCCACATAGTATATAGTATTGGTCACACATTTATCCCCCAATTAGCTGTATTAATATCTACATCCCTGAGACATACTGTAATTGGTTGATAAGAGGATCTCTGTTCTTATATAACACAGAGTATTTACTGTATAGGCAGTGAACTTAATAGCACCAACATCTATACATAAATGACACAAACATGAAGTTACAAATATAAGCTGGGCCGGCACTTCATATTATAATGATCCCACTCACGGAATAAACTCGACAGATATTATAGTGAAAATAGCAGATCTGCAAGCACGTTTTCTAAATTGTTGCCTCTTTCTTAAATATTATTTGACAATTTGGCCAATGTTTTTGAGGTATTAAAAAGGTCTTAAAAGAAACCCTAACCCTAAACAAGAAAGAAAGAAGGAAAAAGAAGGCTATGGTTAGCGAAGTGTGTTAACTCACCGGGTGGCCTGTTGTCCTCAGCAGAAGGACAGGCGTGATGTTTGGACTTCCTGTCCTCTGTGGGATGTCTCTTGGTCCTCTTGACCAGCTCGGACAGCTTCAGCTTGTTCAGGTATTTGCCACGCGTCCCTTTGGCTTTCACAGGCGGCTCCGTTTCCACGTCCATCATTATCACTTATTCGAACCAGCTGTGGCTGGCCGCCGTCTCTTCTGTTGAAAATGAATCGGTCAATAATGATTGCTTTCTAAAAGCACCACTATGTAACTTTCCTCTTCTTCTACCCTGGATTTGAACCCGGTTTCTCTGCGTTAAGTGCTGAAATATTTACCAATTGAGCCCGGCCTGCTTGCTCAGGGGATTAATTGAATCTTGACCAAGTCAGAATTTGTCAGATCCTTGCCCTCATTTATCAATTGAGTGTAAAATCTGCCCCAAATTCGAGTGTAGGTTTCGTAGTACACCCACGTCGGGTCGGCATTTATAAAGTGATCGCAGACAGCTGATCCTTCCTAATTTCATTCATAGCAGTAATAAATGTGACGGCTGAAATCAATCTGGCACGCCCTGTGAAATCAAGCCTTGCCCTCGTTTTTGCGACATCAACTGCAACTGCAATACGACCTGGAAACCATGGATACAGGAAAAACTTGCTGCCCGCCTCACCCCCCTCTCTCATACACACACACACACACACACACACACACACACGCAACTTGCAAGCCCAACTAACTGGTGTGTATCTTAAATAAATAAAGAACGAACACCTGCATGAATTAAATAAAGCTGTAGGCCTCCTACCCTGTCTGTTTCCCTCTCACCGCTTGCCTTTCTGTCATGTCCACGCACGCACGCACGCACGCACCTCAAGGCTACATGACACATCGCATCGCCATGAATGGAATACGTTTGTAGGCCTATAATAATTTTACCCATTCGTGCGCAGTGCACGGCGAAGGCGATCAGTGAGACTGCACACTGCTGTGATAAGTCCTGTGGGTGAGTGATGCCTGCATGAGAGATAGGCTACCATGTCAGTGTCGTCAATGCAGTCATATACGTTTATGGAGTGATTTGATCATTATGAACGAATCATAAACATATGGATGAAGGTTTGCATGTGTGCTGGTATGTGCTGGGCTGGCGACGCACGCCGCGGCCCCGTCCTCCCGACCCCCGAAAATGATCTCGCTTTTATCTGAACTGTCAAAGCGCTTATTTCAATGGTGAATGATTAAGCCCCTTACGCCTATAGCCTGCTACAATTGCAAATAGGCAAGCTGTATGATTGTCATTGTCACTTGGAAATAAAGGCGTGCAGTCCATGTTTTTAATAATATCACAGTGATATTATCTGTTCTACGACAGAAAAACAGGTGAGGACAAAGCGTACGACAGCTCCCGACCAGACGTGATTTTTGTCCTGGCTCAAGTTCAAATTCATGCTTTGGCGCAACTCGTAAATGCCGAAAATTGCGGTAATTTCAGCGTACACCCATATTTTGGCGTACGCACGGTTGATAAATGAGGGCCCCTGTGTCTAGGTGATACATGACCTTTGAAATTATATAAATGTCTCAA
Source organism: Electrona antarctica (assembly GCF_951216825.1). Classification (NCBI taxonomy): domain Eukaryota; kingdom Metazoa; phylum Chordata; class Actinopteri; order Myctophiformes; family Myctophidae; genus Electrona; species Electrona antarctica. Next base: position 39,549,888 of record NC_136798.1, read on the forward strand.
TAGAAAAGTATAGGGACAGAAACAAACAACCACCCCAACAGAATTAGACAAAATGACAGAGACTTTAGCCTAAGTAAAAGTAGGAATAACTTTTCCATTCGGCCCAATGCAGACATGAGCCTATACTTAGTAAAATGATTCTATTCAATTTGTGTTATTATTTTTTAGGTACAAAAGTATACTTGTTCTAAATCCCAACAGTTTTTTGTGAAAAACGTATGTTGCTATAATAATAATAATAATAATAAAACTTTATTTGTATAGCACCTTTCATGACATGAAATGCAGCTCAAAGTGCTTTACACAAAAAAGAAAAGAAAGGCAGGGCATAAACAATACAGTGAGGACATGAATAACATTTTTTTTAAAAGACAGATAAATCAATTAAAAGCAAGGGTGTAAAAGTGGGTCTTGAGCTGAGCTTTAAAAATGTCTACAGAGGCATATAGGCATATGTAAAATGTAAAATGTAAAATGATTGTAAAATGTAAAATGATTGTAAAATGTAAAATGATTGCTGACTGGGTTAAAGAAAAGAACGAACCTTTCTGCGTGCTGCTGCTTTGCTGTAGTGTTGGGTCGAGTGACTGCAAAGGAGCAGTCACTTTGCTTCTACAGTTACAAGAGACATAGGGGATCGTGTTGCCTTTAATATCGGTGTAAGGCAGCACAGCCTTTCCATGCAAAACACTAACAGCCACTCTCAGGGAACGGAGTGTTGTACCCCCAGATATTAGGCTATGCATTAGATCAGACTCAGTGGTTCCTTTTAAACTTTTGATAACATTTGATGTCTCCCCAGCCCAGGAAACAAACTAGCAAAACTAGACGCTCCACAAGCTCACAATGTGACATAATGCACCGTGAGCTTGTAGATTTTGTTATATACACCTTTGTTTTTCATTTTTGTATTCATGAAATTATTATATATTATTAAAATAAATAAAGATTCATTTTTATTTGTGAACATTAAAAAAATAAATAAACAATACATAACCTTTTGCAATAGGCTACAAATGAAATAATATGCCCCGAAAACTCAGGACCTATACAAATGTGTTACAACCTTGAGAACAACCTTGAGAACTATGCATTTTATTTGATTCTTGGCCATTTGGGATCAAATTATATTGTTGCTCTGTATGAACGATTACCGGTATGCATTGATCTTCTTCTCTCATTCACAACTGAGACACAATTCGAGGTAGCCTACTCTCTACAGTCCCTTGCAGATTTCCTTAAAGGCCAAAATATACCCTATGATCTGTTGAAGCGCCACTAGAACACAACACCAGTCTAGTAGTGACATGTGAGCCACATCAATGTTAAGTGTCTGTGTCGCTGCTGTAATTCTATATCTTTACGTTTTGTTTAGGTGTAAACTAGGCATATAAAGATCTCTACATGAGTAACATTGCAAGTCCACTTTATTAAAACAATGTTGTTTATAGTCCTGTCGTCCTGCCAATCAATCATTCTCTTTAGTCCGTGAGCCAGGGGGGTTGGTCTGTACCATCTGGCTGAATAAGGCTCATAGTGATTTTTGTGAAGGTATACATGTCTAGAGTTAGAAAATATGTGATAGCATTGCACCCGTGGTAGCTTTATGAGTGCTATCATGCATTTTATTTTATAACACTAGGCGAAAATTGCATGGATCAATATGAAAAAAAATAGTAATACACCCCCCAAAAATGATAGAAAAGGTTTAAAAATTGGTTCTGGTACCTCTAGGCATGCTTAAGAATATACTGAAAATATAGGAAAATATATGTTCTGGAAAGGCGTCATTTTCAAGATGGCGTCCAATATGGCTGCCAGGAGCTTAACATGGCTATAACTAATACTAATTCATCATTATTTGGGGGTTTAGGACTAAAGGAATGTGGCTGAATCAGTGAAAGTGATCAGTTAATTATAGGGATGTGCCGATGAGACATTTTGGCCGATATCGATATCCGATATAATTAATTGCTGTTATGGCCGATAACCAATATTACCAATGTCGATCATTTTGTCCATTCTGAAAAATCCATGTAACAGGGTGTCTGCACTGCAGGCTTAGGCAAGTCACATCTAACTTAAATACCTTTATAATATTGTGAGCTTGTAGATCTGTTCAAACTGTTACTTTGGGCTTGTTTATCTGTAAAGACAGACCGATTCATTAATTTCATTTCATTTTTTTCATTTTTTTATTACTATTTTGAAAAACATTTTTACAAGCTCACAGCAAAAATGCCCAAAGAGTTTAGGTATAATAAGGCAAGGTAGGGTATTTTTGGTCTTCATCCAAATAAGTAGCAGAGATTTGCTCAATGAAAACCCTCGCCCTGATAATGTTTAACTTTTTCCTGATGTTATTACGATTAGACGTATTTAAAGAGTGATCTAACGCCCCTATTTTCAGCTTTGAAGGTGACTGAGTGTGTGACATGTGTGACAGGACAGATAACACAACACAGTTTGCAATGGGCGTCACTGAGGCTGGCACTTAGGTGATTCATAAGACGTCCTGGTACCGCTAGGCACAATGTTATGTACTCTGACTGCTGGCTGGTAAACTCTGCATCCTGGTTCTTATCATCTCTCCACTGTGTACAGTCACATGAGATCTAAATGACCTGACTGCCTTATTGGTTATTGCCTTGTTGGTCCACAATGTGCTTCTGCATTTGTTTTTATTGTCTCCACAATAAAAAGGCATGGGGAGAGTATGTTTTGCACTCCGTTCGTGTGTCCGTCCGTCCGTCCATCTATCTGTCCGTGTAGCTAATCTCCAGCACACACTCCCTGGATGCCAACAATGAAAAAAAGAAGGAAAGAAAGAGAAATGATGGCGAATGGGAGGCCGACTGGCCAACCGGGGCCCACCGATCGCCACCGCAGCCCCCAATGACGTGTTTTGACCCAGCGGCGAGGACCGGGGGGCATTTTGTCTCCCTTATGTTAAAATATAAATGAGAAAAGACAAAGGAAATAAACGTCCAAAAATAATAATAATAATGATCTTTCATAATCCTTAACTTATGTTTATGTTCGAAAGTCGGGCAGATACTGGCACTGAGGAGGATATTGGAAGGGGTATGGGAGCGCAACCTGTCAGCGGTGATCACATTCATTGACTTCCAAAAGGCTTTCGACACCATCCACCGGGGGAAACTCATGAGTATTCTACGTGCCTACGGAGTTCCAGAAAAGTTGGTCCAGATGATAGAGTCAAGCTACAGCCAGACTCGAGCCAAGGTCCAAGTTCGGCCTCAAGCTCAATACCAAGAAAACAAAGGTAATGACAGTCAACACAAAACCATTGCCACTGCAGACGGGACGGTGCTCGAGCGAGTCGAGGACTTCAAGTACCTCGGGGCCTGGACTGCCTCAACTGAAAAGGATCTGAAGGTTCGGAGAGCACTTGCCTGGAAAGCCTTGCACAGGATGAGGAGAGTGTGGAAATCAGACATGGGAGAAGACCTTAAGAGGCGGCTGTTCATAGATACTGTCGAGACATGGACCCTCACAGTACAACAGGAAAAATCCCTGGATGGAGTCTACACAAGAATGCTACGAATGGCACTAGGTGTCACATCAGAAATGTGGACCTCTTCTATGGGGACCTACCACGGGTCACGGACAAAGTCAGAGAGAGAAGGATGAGGCTGGCAGGGCACTGCGTCAGGTACCCAGAACTTGAGGCAAGTAAATTGACTATGGGAGCCAAACCCAGGGCAAAGCCAAGGGGGGGAAAGAAGCGTACCACCTATGTAGACATGCTGCGGCGCGACAACTCTGCAGAGCTCAATAACCTGATGTTGGATAGGACATTGTGGAGGGCAGCGATCCAGGAATCCTGAGTTGGTGTTGGCTAGACCTCACTCTCGCAGTTACTATGTTCGAAAAAGGAGTAGGGAAAAGTTTATTGAAAAACGTAATCGGTCTGATTAATCAAACTGATGCCGATTAATCTAAAAACAACTCAAATCGTCCGATACCGATGTGTTTGCCGATTAATCTCCCATCACTAGTTAATTATGTATTGCCAAATCCAAAATGGTGTCCATACCACACCCAAAGTGATGTTCTATTGTACTGCATTATGTAAAAACAATACAATTACAAAATGAACAGAATAACTGTCACATAAAATCAATTTCTTATAAGTAGGTCAATCTTATGTGCTAAAGGTCAGGTCAATGTCTGTCTCATAAGCAGGTGTGTCCAAGCATGCAGCAGATACAGTATGGTCACTGGTTGACATGCACAGTATTCACCTTACCATTGATATGCAGCTGTTTGTTGTTGTAACCTACAGCAGGGGTATTCAACTAGATTGAACTGTAGAATGATGGTGTGTGGGGGGCCGCACAGCGTGCACGCTTTACTGAAAATGTGGGGGTTCTCAAAATGCATTTGTGCTCAAACACAAAGATGTATACATTTGTGCACAGTAATGAGCAGGATAATATGACTATACAGCTATATGTTACCATAGAATAGATGTAGACCTATTTGACAGTGCATAAACATAATTGCCTTGACATTAACGACCTTCAATGGGACAGTCCTGTGCAACCTCATATCCATGTGCAAAGGCAAGATCAGAGCACAAAATACTTTGCTGGCAGGGAACTTCCCAGACTACCCTGATGTGCTGGGTGAGTTGGGTGTCACAATGTAACAATCTGTTGCTGCTGTTGTACCACGACAGTTGTACTCATATACAAGTGGAATGTGGCAGACCACCAAGCTCAATTTGAAAGTTCAGGTGATGTCACACAATTTGGATGGGAGATCCACATTTTGCTAAGGGTGACCTGACACCTGATGAGATGTTGAAGCTACAAATGAGAAGTGATGTTGATAATAAAGAGGATATACTTTTGACAATGAGGTAGATCAGGATTTGGGTAAGATATTGCTGCCAATCAGGAGGGCTAGGGGGATGTGGTAGGTTGATTTTATGTTCCTGATTATGAGTTGAAGCTTACAGATATTGAATGTAGTTGCAAAAGATAAATATTATCATATTTTCTTATGCTATTATTACAAATGTATAAGTATAAGTTGTTATAGAAATATAAATAGTTGTTTCTGTTTCATTGACCAGACCTTTAACATGTGAGATTGACCTGATATAAAGGCCTTTTTTGATTATGCCAATTACCAAAGTTTGGGCAACCAAGCTAAAATTGTCCCCAAATACAAATCAACAACAAAAACGTAATATGAAACAGCATTATTAGGTTTGGTATTGAACAGATAGAAGTGTCAAATGGACTAAAAGGTGATGTAATGGTGAACGGAAAGTTATCTTATGCATTACTTACACTGTACACTTACACTATATTTAGTTTATTGAATTTCATAAAACATTTCATTAGAATTTATGTTCTAAGATGGTTTTAAATATTTACAGTTATTTACAGATCCGGGAACCTTTGTGCTGTATCTTTCATGAAAACAGAAGTACGTCTCATGTAATATATAGTCCCTATATGTTGTCTCTACTGTAATAGATAACATTTCTAGATGTGCTAATTTTAACAACTTTTCAGAGAAATATATAGTATGAGCTGTATCCCAACCATTCTTCAAAGATATATGATCAATAATAGGAGAGAACCATCAGTTTGAAGTAGAATGTTCCATTCGGATTTTGAAAATTGAGTTTTGGCATGTGGTTATAAATGGAGTGATAACACACAGAAAGCTACCACAGATGCAATGCTATCACATTTTTCCTAGCACTAGGGATGTAAACCTTCCCAAAAATCACTATGAGACTTATTCACCCCATCGGTACAGATGACCCCAGATTTGGGGTCCTGGCTCACGGCCTATTAGTCTAATGTCATTAAACTCATCAAAATGGTAACAAGGCCTACAAGCTCTCGTGTCACATCATTAATTTGTGAGGGTATAGCTTGGCTATTTCTTATTTTATTTTTCATTTTTTTGGGGGAGACACTATTGCTATGAAGTAGGGTTATGGGGTTATGAAAAACGCTAATCACTAATAAAATATTCAATAGGCTCCTTGCAGCCCTAGTACCGTATGATGTCAATTGAGCCCTAGCATCCCTATTCACCAAAAGCAGATCTAAAAGCTCACAACATGGCAGCAGATCTACAAGCTCACACCATGACAAGCTCACAGCATGGCAGGTTAAAGTGTATGTGTCATTCTCACCAGTGGTCTTTTGCTGCCCCCTGATGGACAGAACTAAGAGGTGTAAAGAAAATAATAATAAAAAAATCAATCAATCAATCCAGATGAAACAAATACAATCACAATAAAATAATTTAAATACTTGGCCATAATATACAGGTCCAAAACTAATTCTACTCATCCAAAACACATTCTACTGGTCCAAAACAAAACCACTGCCTAGTCCAAAAAGGAACCATTAATGGTCCAAAACCGAATCTGAACTGGAGTCATGACCCATGAAAATTGGTCACGGGGAAGCCTGTGCCCTATGGATAATATCAAGGACCTTGCACACAGACCACACGGCTAAGTCGGCTACTTCATCAATCGACAAACCAGTTGGATTGGAAGTGATGGATCATATATTGAATAAATTGCATTTTTAGTAATTAACACAATGAAAGAGGTTTAAATATGTTTATATATGTGTATTAATTGACACTAAGGTTGAATCATTTGTCACCTGTATCTTCTCTGCAGTGCTGGCCTGGCACTCTTCTCTAGATTGGAGGGTGCCAAGTATTGTAGAGGAGGAGGGGTGTTTGTTCATGTTTGTATTATGTTTGGTCTTATTTATGTTAGGCACTGTAAATTAATTGGGCCTGTGACAAAATAGTTGAGTGTTTGTATAATCGTTTAAAGTATAGTAGTGTGTAAGATTACTCATAGGCCTTGTTTTGAGTTAATTAATTACCACTTACTGATTAGGGGATGGTTTTCCCCACCTGTTTAAGAGCAGGCATGCTGCAGTTGAGGGAGAGTTCAGTTCAGTATGAATTGAGGCTAGCCGGGAAGAACATCAGGGGAGAGCTGTGAGCCAGGGCCTCATTGAAGGAGACATATCCTGTAACAGTATTCTCAAGTTCCTGTTTGTTTTATAAACAGCTTTTGTCTCCACACGTCTCAAGATTTGCCTTTGACAATGAAAGGGGAATTCAGGTCAAATGTCCGCTAAATCTTGTCCCCACACATCTCAAGATTTGTCATGACAATCAACGGAGAAATTAGGTCCAAATTCCGCTAAATTTGATATGGAAAAAACATTTAAATCCTGTATTCACTCATAAATGTGTTTATGTCTACAGCCATCATCGTCAGGGACTGGGTGGAACACCTTGTGTCATTGAGGGTAAATGACAAGAAGCACTTGGAAAACCAGATGCAGCGGGGCAATCGTGCAGCCAAGGTCTGCAGAAGCCTTGGCTGCATGGGGAAAGACCACCTCCGTCCCCTCCTTGATGCAGAAAGGACCAGAGAGTAGGTAGAGTCCACAGAGTTTCCACCAAAGACTAACTCCTTAGTTCTTAACTCATATATTGTCTTTTCACAGCTGACAATCAACGGAGAAATTAGGTCCAAATTCCGCTAAATATGATGTAAATTGAAACTTGAAACGCCATTGACATTGAAGGGAAAATGTAAGTCATATGTAAACGAGAAGATCAGCTGCTAACCAATCACAGGCAACAGGCATTCTGATTGGTCAATATGAGATGATGCATGATGTATGATAAGAGCGCCCCTCACTTCTCACAGGTGTGATTTTTTTTTCTTATAGTTTAGTCAAGTGTTCATATTGTTTCCTATTTTTGGAACATTGTTTTTGGCTAGTATTATTATTATTATTATTATTATTATTATTACTTTTGTCGTTTGCTTGCACTGACTATTGCATTTTTGAGAAGTAAATAAAATGCCCCAAAAATGTACTTGTGGAGCTGTCTACTTCATGAAGCCTCCAGCCATTGGCCAGCATTATCACCAGTCCACAGAATAATAGTTATATTAGCAAATGTTTTTAGCAAATGTCTTTCTGCACCCCTCCATGCACATAAGCCAGAGAGATCAGATCGACTAAGTATCCAATGGCCCAAACGTTGCTTTGACATAGGTCTACCCAATGTGGTTCAACAAAAAGCTCATCCGAAGAACGCAATGACTTAGTGCGGTCCACATAGGCCTTGAGGGCCCTCACAGGACACAAGTTATGACGCTTCTCAGTCTCTGCAGAAACATGTGGAGGAGGACAGAACACCATGTCCTATTTGGAAACTGACTATGGTCAGGCCAGTCGTAGAATGGACAGGTTAGGATGGTTGATGTTCGAGTAAGGAGTTATACTGTCCAGTGGCTCGGACGGTGCGACTGGATTGATCCCCATATACAAGGAGCAGGCTTGGCCCGACCTAGGTCAACCGAGACTAACGTCATGGACAGTGAGAGGAGACCGACATCACCACAGCTGATGTCACGGACAGAACCCACCATACAAGGAGATCTGCAAGCTCCATATACAGTATGGTCTAGCGAGTATGACACAGCACCAATCCAGTGTCGTATATATTCAATGTAATGTAAGATGGCAGCCAAGATTTTGCCTGTAGCAAAATTTGCCACCAAGGTGACTGTCGGGATCCCTCTCTTCAACCTTCTGCTTTCTGGAGGGGCACCTTCAAGCAGCTCCGCGGCGCACTGGCACTGGCGTTCTGACTTAATTCATCAACCACAGGAACCGACACCTTGACGCACGCACCATGTCCCTTCTGTCTCTCAGCCGGCTAGCGCCGAAACTCCTTAATTCAAAGAATGCCACTGGTGTGCTTGTGGCTGCCAGACATGCCAGCGCATCAACGAGTACTAATCTGAAGGATGTTCTGTCAAACCTTATCCCCAAAGAACAGACCAGGATCAAGAACTTTAAACAGCAGTATGGCAAAACCAACATCGGACAGATTACTGTTGACATGGTCTATGGTGGGATGAGGGGAATGAAGGGTCTGGTGTATGAGACTTCAGTGCTGGATCCTGATGAGGGAATCCGTTTCCGGGGCTACAGCATTCCAGAATGCCAAGAACTGTTGCCCAAAGGTCCAGGAGGTCAGGAGCCACTGCCCGAGGGCCTATTCTGGCTGCTTGTCACAGGGCAGGTGCCCACCGAGGAGCAGGTGAACTGGGTGTCAAAAGAATGGGCCAAGAGAGCAGCTCTCCCCTCTCACGTTGTCACCATGCTGGATAACTTCCCCACAAACCTGCACCCCATGTCTCAGTTCAGTGCCTCTATCACAGCTCTGAACAGCGAGAGCAGCTTTGCCCGGGCCTATTCCGAGGGTGTCAACAAGGCAAAGTACTGGGAGTTTGTCTATGAAGATTCCATGGATTTGATCGCCAAGTTGCCCTGCGTCGCCGCCAAGATCTACCGCAACCTGTACCGAGAAGGCAGCAGCATTGGAGCAATCGACTCCAACCTAGACTGGTCCCACAATTTCACCAACATGCTGGGTTACACAGACGCCCAGTTCACTGAGCTCATGAGACTCTACCTCACCATCCACAGTGACCATGAGGGAGGCAATGTCAGTGCCCACACAAGCCACCTGGTAGGCAGTGCCCTGTCTGACCCCTACCTGTCCTTCAGTGCAGCTATGAATGGCCTGGCCGGTCCGCTGCATGGCCTTGCCAATCAGGAGGTGCTGGTGTGGCTGACAGCTCTGCAGAAAGAGCTCGGTGGAGAGGTGTCTGATGAGAAAATGAGGGATTACATCTGGAACACACTCAAGTCTGGCAGGGTTGTGCCAGGCTACGGCCATGCTGTTTTAAGGAAGACTGACCCACGTTACACCTGTCAGCGGGAGTTTGCCCTGAAGCACCTGCCCAACGACCCCATGTTCAAGATGGTGGCTCAGCTCTATAAGATTGTTCCCAATGTCCTGCTGGAGCAAGGAAAGGCAAAGAACCCTTGGCCCAACGTGGATGCCCACAGTGGAGTACTGCTGCAGTACTATGGAATGACTGAGATGAATTACTACACTGTGCTGTTTGGCGTCTCCCGAGCCCTGGGTGTGCTCGCCCAGTTGGTGTGGAGCAGAGCCCTGGGATTCCCCTTGGAGCGTCCCAAGTCCATGAGCACTGATGGATTGATGGGGTTGGTGGGGGCTAAGTCAGGTTGAAGAACAGGTCGATGGGTGTGGGGGGTTAGTGTAAAGGGAGATGAGGAAGAAGCATCACACATCAGACAAAAGATGACCCCTGTCCTTCCCAACCCCAGGGAAATGGGATTCAAAGAGACAGTATGCTTTTAATCTCAATTTAAAAAAGGCCTTTCAAATATTTATGCTGGTGGTGTTAAAGTTTGTTGGTTTCACATAGTTTTCACAACTATGGCCATACACACTTTAACCCCAATAGGCTTAGGCTCACTCAATGTACTATGAAAAGGTCAGACATTATTACTAAGATTTGTTCCTGATGTTCAGTGTACAGTGTTGCCAACTTAGCGGATTTGTCGCTAGATTTAGCTTCTTTCCAGACCCCCCTAGCGACTGAATTAGTGAAAAGCTTCTGGGGAGAAATCTAGCTACTTTTTCTGGTGAATTGGGGACAAATCGTGTTGACAGGCGCCAGAGATAAAACCCTAATATTTCTTCATTTTCCCTCTCAGCCTCAAATCCGCTAAGTTGGCAAAACTAAAAGTGCTCGGCGCGTCTGGCTCAGTGGCTTCCTCGGCTCGGTTATGTGCACAGACAGAGCAAGAAAGGAGGAAGCACTGGCAGCTCACTTTAGTCTGCTAGTAAAAATAAAATACACACTCAAATGCATAAAGTATTAACCTTCTAACTCCTGTATGGATCGGAAATTCGGAACAAAATAGCGTTCTAAACGTTAGTTGAATTGAGGTATGTTTTTTAAAATTACAATGCGTTTAAACCAGCAGCAAATTTTCCAAGTTCAGACCACAGCACAGAGGGCTCTGATCAGTCTGACTGAAACGAGCTGTCACTGTCGAAAAACCCCTACACATAACCACGCCCCAGCAACGGATCCACGAATCAGTTAATTCTATATATTCTGAAAAAGAACAGTTTCAGTGTTTTTTTCTAAAAACTTTAATTTACCTACCTATCCACGTCGTCGTATACACTCACTCTACTCTACACATTAGCACGGCAGTCGCACAGCGCAGCTTGTATTATTACTCTCGTCTTCAACAGAAGCAAACCTAAGAAGCATGTCTAAACAATACACGCAAAAGTATAGGAAGGAGTGGGAAGAAAATCCTGAATTCAAGGGATGGTTAAAGCCATATGTGGGCAATGACACTCGTGCATATTGCATGTATTGCAAATCTGACTTTTATGCTAAAGTTAGCGATATTAAAAAGCATGTGGCTTCCCAGAAGCACATACAAAAGGCAAAGCCTTACAATAGAGCTACCCAAAGCACTTTGCATACCATCAACAAGAGAATAGATGAGGCAAAAAAGGCAGAGGCAACTATTGCCATGGCTATAGCAGAGCACTGCTCCATGCTGGCATGTGACCACATTGGGGAAGCATGCAAAGTGGCATTTGCGGATTCCACTGCTGCCACCAATTTCCGAATGCATAGGACCAAGTGCACAGAAATCATACATGGCGTTCTGGCTCCATATTTTCTCAGGCGCTTGGTTGCGGATGTGGGTGACCAACGCTTCAGCCTCCTACTTGAGATCAGCGTGTCAAAGTACCTTGGTGTGGTCATATTCTACTCAAGGGCCGAGTCTACTCAAAGGCCCGCAAAGCTGGATCCTTTGGTGTCCGTAGGAATGTGAAGATTGGTGTCTACTGTACCGTCCGTGACACTGAAGTGATAGACGACCTCCTGGACTTCTGCGTGGTCCTGGGCAGGCCTGGTTTCTGCATTTCCAAGAAAAAACGGAAGAGACCGGACCAAAGCACCGTATCAGCAAGGCGCAGGCCATGGCTTGGTACATGGGAATGTTTGGACCACTTGGAGGCGCTTTGCTGTAATTGAATGGGCCACCAACTGTTTCACTTAACCTGAGGACGCCGCCCTGTACATTCCTGTACAAAGAAAAGCTTAAATTAATTGAAATGTATGAAAATGTGTTTTGTGCCAAAACCAAGCAGATTTGACATGTTGATCATGTTAACCCCTATCAATTGGTCCTGTCTGGTGGGAGGGGCCATGGGGGGTATATAGCTGCAGAGAATTGGTATTCCAGTCTGCTGTCTGCTGGTGTTGGACAAGAAGGTGTCAGTCTCTGAGGCGATATTTCGGTCTCCTCTGTATTTGGTTATGTCACTTATATGCACTTGGGGAAAATAAACCTTGTTCAAACTCTGCCCAACTGCGTTGCCTTGCCATCTCTGATGTTTATTGGGTCACATACTACCCTCACCTGAGACAGGGGTGTGACAGACAGGTTAGGATGGTTGATGTTCGAGTAAGGAGTTATAGGCCCTCATTTATCAATTGAGTGTAAATTCTGCCCCAAATTCGAGTGTATGTTTCGTAGTACACCCACGTCGCGTCGGCATTTATAAAGTGATCGCAAACAGCTGATCCTTCCTTAATTTCGTTCCGACGTTAATAAATGTGACGGCTGAAATCTATCTGGCACGCCCTGTGAAATCAAGCCTCGCCCTCGTTTTTGCGACATGAACAACTGCAATACGACCACACAACGTATGGTAACCAGGGTTACATGATGTTAAAAGCCAATAAAAAAGTTTCCTTTTCTTGCTGCCCGCCTGACCCCCCCCCCCATACCCTCATACACACACACAGATGCACGCACGCACACGCAATTTGCAAGCCCAACTGGTGTGTTGTATCTTAAATATATAAAGAACGAACACCTGCATGGATTAAATAAAGCTATAGGCCTACCCTGTCTGTTTCTCCTCGCTTGCCTTTCTGGTTCGTAAACACAGCATGCAAGCCGCCTTTGTTTTGAATGGTCCCCCAAACCGTTCACAGTTCACATGGACGGGGATGCCCCCCCCCCATGCTAATTTGCCCAGTCAATCATTTGATCCACGCTACGCGCCTGTTGTGTGTTGTTAGTTGTAGGCTACTGTTGTAGCCTATATTAAATTATTATTATTATAAGTCTTTATTCATTTAATATACAACAAGATAAATTATATTAGTGAACAGGGCTCCAGACTAACCTTTTCACAGGTAGCACTGGTGCCACCTACCTTTTCATTTGGTAGTGCCACCACAAATTAGGTAGCACCATTCTTTTCTTTGTATAGCGTGGTATTAATACATGATCTTATCATGCCCCCACATCGGGCGCCATTTATTTATGTAGTGGTTTCCACCATTAAAGGTTTGAATCATAAAAACCCCTACAAAGGTCACTGTGTAAAAAACAGCAACCTACCTGGTTATACTTCAAAACACTGTAGATGGTTTCAACCCACCACAAAGTCACTCAGTCAATAAAGGCAATATTTATATTCCACACACAGAAAGTCAGTTTAAGGTTTTGTGTTGAAAATTAAATGCAGTCCAAACCTTTTGGATTAATAAAGTGACAATTTGTACAATATCTCCATTACCATTATCCAAATTAATTCCTTATTATAATATTTTTACATTTTGGAAAAAATCTTTTGCAATGTGAAATGCCACCAAATTCTTAATCCTTTTCCTTGTCTTTATGGGCCAACTTGTGAAAGCTGCATGCTTTTATTGTGAAGGCAAAAGTTTCTGAATGCTCTCAGAGCCTGCATATCTCCGCATGCTGAAAATAGCTGATCTACAAGCTCACAACGCGTTGCGGACGCGACGCGTTGTGAGCTTGTAGATCAGCTATTTTCAGCACGGAACACGAAGAATAAATCAGGCATCAGTGCTCTTCACTCACTGGGAGGGAGATTAATGTATTTTGTTGGCCGATCATCATGTATGGACCTATGGTATGGACACAGGCTACCTCCTCGATGCAAACATAACAAGCTTTGGAAGCTATTTTTCGTGGCACATTTCGTGGCACATGTTTAATCAAACAACACGTTTACTAAGTTTCACTCAGTGTTTGGGTCGGGAGTCGGCTGTCTGTGTAGATCATGACTGATCATCATGCAGTTAGATATGCGCGCTGCGCGCTCCAGTGAAATTGTACAGCTGAGAAAGATTAGTTAATTTGTGTCGGATAAGCTGCGTTCAGACCTGAATTATATATTCGCCTCGGTTCGTCCAGTTTGTACCGCGGCAGGTCGCGCCACGCCCGTTTGCGCAATTCTCGTCTTTGAATTGACTTTGTATGTAATCGCGCCGCTCTGACCATCCAAGTCTGAAGGGTTTATTTGTGGGTTTTCGTGAACGATCGTTCTTTGAACACTGGGCGTCAGGCGAACGTCCAATGTTTTCAATCAATGGAACGGGCAAGCACTGCGGGATGTTTTTTTTTCCTCCACTCATCCTTCCAGCAAGTCGCACCTGTGCGACCTCATTACATTTTAAGTATCACCCTTAATAAATTAAGTCGCATATGCGACCTAATAGGTCGCACGCTGGAGCCCTGTTAGTGAACGAAAACCTGAACCTGTGAACCATGAATTAAATAACAAATAGGCGCGCACACACGCTGCTGTTTTGCATCTCCTCCCTCCTGTCCTGTCTGTCTGTCTCTATCACTGTGATCCGTCCGTGACACCGTGGTCCGTGACCAACTGACCATGCACGTTCGACAGTCTATTTAGATTTTTCAGATTGCCTTGCAGTCGCTAGTCGCCTCAGTGGCTGGGCAGTGTCAACTATATGAATATTGCACTAATTGCAGCCAAAACCGTAGCCTCATGTGGCACTGCATGGCACTCATGGTGGTGTGCTGGCTGGGTTAGAACAGTTCTCCACTGATGCGTTCCCACTTGCGCTGGCACGGCACATTTGGCATTCGAGCGACGTACGCGTCGGGTTTATTAAACGAGGAGGAGATTGCACATAGCCTACCGTAACTCCAGAAAGACATCGGCCTGCTGTAAATTAGGCTACAGTAGGTAGCTGCAGCTGCAGCACTGCACTATAGGCTACTCTCCAACGTCCCGTCATGGAAATATTCCAGCACAGACAAGACAGCCCAAATCCTCGCATGTATGCGCTCATGCAAAACACTGTTTAAATGGCTAGTATCTAAACTTGCAACATTGTTTTAATTGCGCGATTGTAATTGCTTGTAAAGTTGGTAATCCTACCAATTTCATATGACACAAAGACACATCATATGACTATTCCTTTTTTTCTTTTCTTTTTCTTTTTTTACATGTAGCCCATACAGTTTTATATTAACATTTTAGGAGTGAATACATATGTTTAGATGCCTGTGACAGCCTCTCAGCTGGTCAAACAATGCTGCTCCGCTGTTCTACGACAGAAAAACAGGACAAAGCGTACGACAGCTCCCGACCAGACGTGATTTTTGTCTTGGCACACGATCATTTTCAAGCTTTGGCGCAAATCGTAAATGCCGATGGCGTACACCCATATTTTGGCGTACGCACGGTTGATAAATGAGGGCCATACTGTCCAGTGGCTTGGACGGTGCGACTGGATTGATCCCCATACAAGGAGCAGGCTTGGCCCGACCTAGATCACCCGAGAGACTAACGTCATGGACAGTGAGAGGAGACCGACCTCACCACAGCTGATGTCACAGACAGAACCCACCATACAAGGAGATCTGCAAGCTCCATATACAGTATGGTCTAGCGAGTATGACACAGCACCAATCCAGTGTATATATTCAATGTAATGTAACATGGCAGCCAAGATTTTGCCTGTACTAAAATTTGCCACCAAGGTGACTATACTTTATAACTGGTAGCATAGCAAGTGGATAGACCTCTGTTGATAATTTACTTTAAATCAAATCGGCCACTCAGGTGTAGTTGTCAATTAAAAGCTTTGTTTGAGTTTTAAATGCTAACATTTACTAGAGAAAGTTAGATTATACTGTGAGTCTATTATTTGTCAGGCTTCTGTTAACGTTTACCAAGCAAGAATATTGAGGATATTGTATTGTAAACTATTTTAGAGCTCATCCGATGTTCTACCTGTAAATTGACTTGCGTGCAACATGCCGGGCCGAAAGAAACAGGGAAGATGTGAACGTCATGACAACAAAGGCAAAGACAAAAGGCACAAAATGAAGGGGAAATCTTTCGAGGCTTTCACAGAAGAGATGCATACTGCATTAGAAGCAAGTCTCCACCCAGAGGAGGGAAAAGAGGCCGTTGAGATGAAACTACCATGTCCACTTGCCATGTGGGAGTTGGGCCACTGTGACCCTAAGCGTTGCACTGGCAGGAAGTTGGTACGCAAGGGGTTTGTACGAAACCTGCGCTTAAGCCAGAGATTCAACGGCCTCATACTGAGCCCAATGGGCACAAAGTATGTGACACCAGCGGACAGACAGATAGTGGCTCAGAATGGAATGGCAGTCATTGATTGTTCCTGGGCCAAACTTGAGGAGACTCCCTTCAATAAGATGATTGGATCACATCCCAGGTTGCTGCCCTTCCTTGTAGCAGCAAATCCAGTGAACTATGGCAAACCTTGCAAGTTATCTTGTGTTGAAGCATTTGCTGCCACGTTCTGCATTGTAGGTTTTCAGGAGCTGGCCTTGATCCTGCTCAGTAAATTCAAGTGGGGCAAGGGATTCTTGGAGCTCAATAAAGTTCTGCTGGAACGCTATGCCGTCTGCCAGTCAGAGGAAGAGCTGCTCTCTGCAGAGAAAGAATATCTAAATGCTCCTAAAGAGGAGGAAGAGTTTGATCCATTTGATGTAGACTCTGGAAGAGAATGTATGAATCTCAACAGACCTCAATGTATTGCTCAAGATGAGGATTCCAGTGAGGAAGAAGCTTCGGGTGATGATGATGATGATGCAGGGGAAAAAGCAACAGAAAGTGACAATGAGTCTCTCAACTCAGATTGTGATAATGAGAGAGAGTTAGGGCCGGTTCATACTCCTATTTTAGAGCCGAATAAAAGTCGGTTCGGCTCTGTAGAGCCTACAATGTGACGTCATTTGAGGTTCGGGGGGGGGGGGGGGGGGGGGGGGGCTAAAGTCGGCTCTTCGGTGCTACTGAAAATTTCTGACGAGCCGAAATCATTTCGGCACTACAGCGCCAAAACAGCGGTAAAATAGGAGTATGAATCAGCCCTTAAAACTGAAACACTACAGAATATTGTGAAAACAGGGCAACATTAGAGTTAGACATATGTGACTATGGAAACTGACATAGATGGACAGGTTAGGATGGTTGATGTTCCAGTAAGGGATTGTTGGAGGAGAAATGTTCATATTCATATTATGTACATCATGTATATCATGTGAATGTTTCTTGCAATTGATTATTATAAAACACTGTTTTCTTTGTTTTAATTTTGTGCTCTGGTCAATGGTAGTTGTCAGAGGCCCCTTTGTAGCTGCCGAGAAGGTGCAAGGAGTAAATAAGTACATTTTATTTATAGAGCACATTTCACAGACATCAGTCACAAAGTGCTTCACAACAATAAAATAAAAACATATCAATAGTAACAATAGTAATATTAATAATAAAAATAAGAATAATGAAAAATAAAGCAACGAAAGAGAAAACAGAACAAACGGCACTGGTAAAAAATAAATAATAATAATCAAGAGATCAATACAGCACTATGTTGCAAAGGCCTGTCTTAAAAGGTGGGTCTTTAAATGTTTTTTAAAAAGGTCCACTGAGGCCACAGAGTCCAGGTGCTCCGGGAGGTCATTCCATAGCCTGGGGGCGAAACTAGCAAAGGCTCGATCACCTTTAGTTTTTAGCCTTGTGGGTGGAACGACCAGCAGGGCTTGGGATGAGGATCTCAGAGGCCTTCTGGGAACATATGGGTGGAGTAAGTCACAAATATATGGGGGTGCCTGACCATGGAGGGTTCTGTGTGCGATGACAAGAATTTTAAAATTAATTCTATAATTTACTGGGAGCCAGTGCAAGGAAAACAAGATGGGTGTGATGTGGCAGGATCTCCTGGACCTGGTCAGCAATCTGGCAGCAGTGTTCTGAACCAGTTGCAGGCGGTCTAATGAGGATTTGGAGAGACATGTGAAGAGGGAATTACAGTAATCCAGACGTGATGATATCTCTCCTCGCCTCCAGAGTGGGGAAGGAGTTAGTTGGTATCCCAATGATGCGGCAGCACCTTCTCTGCAGACATTCCAGTTCCTGTATCAAGTGTTTTGGGAGGCCGGCCCAGACAGGTGAAGCATATTCCAGCACTGGTCTGATAAAGGTCACATATACCTGGGTCAACACATCTGGGGGGAGCTGTGCTCGTTTGGCCACACTCAGATAATGAACCCTTGGCTGAGCCTTCTTCAGCATGAACTGAACTTGTGCATCCCATTTCAGGTCAGAGGAGAGCTGTGTGTACACGGAGAAAGAGATCCAGGAAGTCGTCTATCACTTCAGTGTCACGGACGGTACAGTAGACACCAATCTTCACATTCCTACGGACACCAAAGGATCCAGCTTTGCGGGCCTTTGAGTAGACTCGGCCCTTGAGTAGAATAGACTGCTCCAGCACCTTATAAGCATTATACAATTTGTCTCCATCCTGGCCAACACAGATATGGAGGACCACCTTCCGAATTCCAATCATCCTCATGGGGTTATTGCCGTCGCCCATTATTGTTCTGCGGGAGTACTCGAGACTCGGGACCTTTTAGTTTGTCAGTTCAGCGGCAGCCCTGGACAATGGACATCCAATAAGAAGAACCCCAATTGCGGCGCATAAGGGTCACATGTAAAAAAGAAAAACAGATCTGAAAGCAATCAACGCGCCGCAATGCACTACGTTTGTAGCTTGTAGATCTGTTCTTTTTTTATAATTTCTAATTTTTATTGATTTTTTACATTTTGACAGCATACAGTACATTGTACATGAATCAAGTGTCTTCTATCCCAACATTGGGTCGTAGTATGCCAAAACAAATATAGACAACAGTTAAATCAGCGTCAGAAGAAAGAAAATTAAAGAACAGAAGTGAAAATAAAAAATAAAATAAAGATAGGGGGTCCTTGGGTTGTGTGATCTCGTGGTGAAATGTGAGAAAATGCATCTAAACTATAGGAATACTAGCACTGACACAAGTATTTGCCCGTATCCATAATTTCACCTGAGTAAAATTACAAATGTATTTGGTATCAAAAACTGAAAAAGTAGCCTACAGTAGCCAGCCTACTTACAGTAGCCAACATACAAGTAAGTAGCCTACTACTGTAATGAATTAGTGATGCATTCATGTATTATGGTTAATGTTGCAGCTAAGCTGATGATTTGAATGTGGCTACCTAATGTATGGTTTTGTTTAGTTTATGGTACCATACTATGTAGCCTATTACTAATTTAACAATTTAAATAAATGACTAATAAATACATGTAGGCCAATATATGAATAATGAAAATATAATCTAAATAAAAAACTAAAGCTGTCAAATAACAATACCAGTTGTCTCATGTAGCCTATAGTGGATTAGAACTATAAATATATTATTACTAATAAATGCAAATGCACTAGTACTTTACAACACTGGCTGAAAGAGAATCATTCATCCATTAATTTCTAATCAAAACACCACCGAAACAATAAAGCCCCGAATCAAGACATTGTGTACCAGAACCCATGAAAACCTCCTGTTCTGAAAGTACGCTTCAGCACAGAACTAAAGTACATTTCTGCTTATTCATCATCAGTGAGCGCGTTCTACTTACGTACCTACGGACACCAAAGGATCCAGCTTTGCGGGCCTTTGCGTAGACTCGGCCCTTGAGTAGAATAGACTGCTCCAGCACCTTATAAGCATTATACAATTTGTCTCCATCCTGGCCAACACAGATATGGAGGACCACCTTCCGAATTCCAATCATCCTCATGGGGTTATTGCCGTCGCCCATTATTGTTCTGCGGGAGTACTCGAGACTCGGGACCTTTTAGTTTGTCAGTTCAGCGGCAGCCCTGGACAATGGACATCCAATAAGAAGAACTCCAATTGCCGCGTATAAGGGTCACATGTAAAAAAGAAAAACAGATCTGAAAGCAATCAACGCGCCGCAACGCACTACGTTTGTAGCTTGTAGATATGTTCTTTTTTTATCATTTATAATTTGTATTGATTTTTTACATTTTGACAGCATAATACATTGTACATGAATCAAGTGTCTTCTATCCCAACATTGGGTCGTAGTATGCCAAAACAAATATAGACAATAGGCATTCTTGTGCAAACCCTCGACTCTCCAGTTGACCTCGGCTGGGGTCATGAACTAGAGGTTCTGGTGTTGTTTTGACTGGCAAGTGCAGCCTCCTACCGTTTGGTCTCCAGAGCGGTTCAACTCCCACACTCCACGGTTTATGATATTCTCCATAGGGTTGTAAACGAGATCATCGGTATCAAAAACCAGGTCATATTTTTTCCACCCCCTAATGAAATTCCTGCAACTTTATTGGGGTTTGGGAATCGTGCTGGAAACCCAGCATTCAACAGGATTGTGGGCAGCATTGATGGGTGTCATGTCAGGATAAGGGCCGATTCATACTCCTATTTTAGAGCCGAATAAAAGTCGGTTCGGCGCTGTAGAGTCTACAATGTGACGTCATTTGAGGTTCGGGGGGGGCGGGTACCGTCCTAAAGTCGGCTCTTCGGTGCTACTGAAAATTTCTGACGAGCCGAAATCATTTCGGCACAACTATATAGTATATAGGCCAATTCATCAACGCTGAGTGCGAGGAGCAATGCGAGCAGGACGGCTATCAACACAACTATGATGATGACCGCCGCCCGCAACAAGAGCCGTGGCCCAGCCTGAGGCCCACCGCAGCCAAGACACACAGATCTCCTCTCACGGCGATTGATGAATACTACGCCTGAGCTTGCTTCAACTTCAACTTCAAAGAACTTTTTTCCTTTCGGAAACTCTTTTGTGCAGTGGTAAAGACAACAGAAATCACAGTACACACAAACACAGTTACTATATAAAAGATCATAAAAACGACTTTTAAGAGAGACTACTTAAAAGCATAAAGCATAATGGTCGCTGGCCATTTGGCCAAACAGGGACAATGGCTCGGGAGGCATACTATGGTCCGACGGAGCATTGGTTCGATATGCGTCCGCACCTCGGACTAGCGCCTGCTCCCGTGCTTGCGGTTATGGTTAGGTTAGGGGTTGGGGTATCGGATCAATGAATCGTCGGACCAAACACATGTACCCCAATGGCTCGATGGGCAGCTTCCTCAGGCACTCTCGGTCCTCCCTCTGCAGTTTCCTAGACTGGGATAGCAGTAGATGGCGCCTTACTTGCCAGAAGACTGCCATGGCTTTGCTCGCTGCCACCGCCTGTTCTCTGAACAGCTTGGGGACTATGGTGGTGAGATGCTTCAGCTCTACCAGAAGGTCTGGGCTAATCTGGTTGCCTATGCCCCGCATGAGCTCGCGCTGATATAGCGACATAATGGCCCCTGTGTTGGCTAGTTTTGCCTGGGCAGCCATGGCCCTATGCATCCTAGTCAGTAAATTATCCATTCATTTACAGTTTCCGCTGGGGGGGTACCTTCCCCCGCCACAGAATTGGAGGGCAGGATTAAAGCGGCGCCGTCCACATTGGGCAGCAGCTCGCCACAGCCGATGTCCTCCGGACTTCTGGTGGCAGAGAGCAGTTCGCCCTCCCTGGTGAGGCGGAGGGGCAAGTTGGGATCCTTCCACTGTCCCCGAACCAACTTCTCATCAAGGATAGGTACTGAGAAGGGGGCCTTTGTAGTCTTCCCCTCATCATCAAAGAGGGAGGGGACAGGGGCTGTCCCATCCGGTTTGGCCTTTGATGCCCTTTCTACCAGCCCCATAATGATGTGGATCAAGGCAGTGCGCTCACTGCTCTCTTCCTCCCCTGGCTCGGCCTGTAGCTGAGCTGAGGAAAGGGGCTCCTCCTCCTGAAATGACTCGACGTCGATTTCTATCTCGTCATTGTCACACAATGTTCACCTTGTTCAAAATCAATACCAATTAAATGTTTCAATTTGCCTAAGTCTTTCATTCTGAATTTTGCTGTAAGCATTTCTTTGACATCAATCATCACATTGTCATCACTTGCTGCAATTATTATATCATCGACCCAAAATAAAATGAATACCTTTTGATCCTTCATTTCCCTTGTGTAAACACAATAATCAACTGGGTTCTGAATAAATTGATTTTTAGTTAAAAAATCATGCAACATCTTGTTCCAATTTCTCCCTGATTGTTTTAAACCATACAAAGATTTATTTAGTTTACACACCAGCATGTCCCCATTCTCAGATGTAACTTCATATCCCTCTGGTTGTCTCATGTAAATCTCAAAATCTATTGGTGCATGCAAATAGGCCGTTTTGACGTCCATTTGGTGTAAGATCATATTCTCTTGTTCAAGGTTCAAGGTTCAAGGTTCAAGGTTGTGCTTTATTGTTACATCTTGTGTACAGGTACATAAGAGTAAAACTTATTTTTGTTTGGCTTCCTTCAGACAATGCAGCAGCAAAAATATAATACGACATCAAAACAGCAAAACACAGCAAACAAAAAAGAATATAGAGTGCAAACAAAGAGCAAAAATATAATACGACATCAAAACAGCAAAACACAGCAAACAAAATAGAATTTAGTGCAAAAAAGAGCAAACAAGTGTAGAAAAAGCGTATCATATGTACATGTGCATGTTTTCCTTGTAGTAGGACAATTATTATTATTATAGTATTCTTTTATTATTATTATTATTTTTTAACTTCACAGTAGACTATGTTCAATATAAATATACAACAAAAACGTTTTAGAGAGGTGCAATTTGAGCTCAATAGTGCGAGGGCAAAGGGCAAAAGGTGCGGGGCGAAGGTGCGGGGGGGTGCTAGCGTTTTCCTTTTCCCTGATACACTTTGGTTCTTATCAGTTCGTTCATGTATCTGATTGTTCGGGGAAAGAAGCTTTTTTGCAGTCTATTTCCAGTGGCTTTGAGACTGCGAAACCGCTTCCCATGTGGTAGCATCTCAAACAGACTGCGGTTGGGATGACTTGGGTCCTTCATTATTCCTCGAGCTTTGCTGACACAGCGTTCATCGTACAGGGCTTGGATAGGGGGGAGAGCACATCTGCTGATGCGTTCGGCTGTCCGCACAACCCTTTGCAATGCTTTGCGGTTTAGGTCAGTGCAGTTGCCATACCAGGCCGTGAAGCAACCAGTCAGGATGCTCTCTGTGGTGCCTCTGTAGAAAGCTCTTAGAACTTTTGGACCCATTCCAACTTTCTTCAGTTTTCTGAGAAAGAAGAGGCGTTGTTGTGCTTTCTTCACCACCCGCTCTGTCTGCACTGCCCAGGTGAGGTCCTCAGTAATGTGCACTCCCAGGAATTTGAACTCTCTGACCCTTTCCACTGCAGCACCTCCGATCTGGATAGGAGAGTGATCTCTGGGAGGCCTCCTGTAGTCAAAGATCAGCTCTTTTGTTTTGTCAATGTTGAGAGCCAGGTTGTTCTCTTGACACCATTGTGCCAGGTTTTCTACTTCCTTCCTGTACGCTGTTTCGTCGTCATCCGTGATCAAGCCTATGACTGTGGTGTCGTCTGCAAACTTGACCACTTGGTTTGAGTTGAACAAAGCCACGCAGTCGTGGGTGTACAGGGAGTAGAGAAGGGGGCTCAAAACGCATACTTGAGGGGCTCCTGTGCTGAGGGTCAGGGGGGCAGAGAACTTTGTTCCCATCCGCACCACCTGACGGCGCTCTGACAGGAAGTTGAGGATCCAGCTGCAAAGATTTGAGTTTAAACCCCGGCGCTTTAGCTTGAAGTCTAGTTTGAGGGGGATAATGGTGTTGAACGCTGAACTATAGTCGATGAACAGCATTCTCACATAAGACTTCTCCTTCTCAAGGTGTGAGAGGGTGGTGTGGAGTGATGTTGCAATGGCGTCGTCCGTGGATCTGTTCTGACGGTAGGCAAATTGCAGGGGGTCCAGTGTGGGTGGCAGCTTGCTGTTGATCATCTTTCTGACATGTTTTTCAAAGCATTTGCTCACAATGGGTGTGCGACCGGTCTCCAGTCATTTAACCCAGTTACTTTGCCTTTTTTAGGGACTGGGACAATGATTGCTGTTTTAAAGCATGATGGTACTTTGCTCTCACGGAGAGATTGGTTGAAAATGTCTGTGAAGACACCGGCCAGCTGTGTTGCGCAGGCTTTGAGGACTCGCCCTGGGATCTCGTCCGGTCCTGCTGCTTTCCTGGTGTTGGTGTGCAGGAATGACAGACGAACATCAGCCTCCTCCAGAGGCTGTAGTGTGTCGTCCATCTGATGGCTATCTCTGCAACATTCCGTCACCGAGGTGTGAACGGCAGTTCCTTTGTTGAGAACCCTGGGGGTCAGACAGTGAGGCTGCTGGGGGGGGAGGGGGGCAGCTTTCTCTGTGCTTCTTCAAACCTGAAATAGTAATTGTTCAACTGATCAGGGAGAGAAGGGGACAGGGCATTATCGTTTTTCGGGGGGGATTTAAAGTCAGTCAGGATTTTCAGACCCTTCCACAGCTCCTTGCTGTTATTTGAAGCAAGGTGTTCTTCTACCTTCTTAGCATAATCCCTTTTGGCGGTTTTCAGTGTTTTGCGGAGGAAGTAGTGAGATCGTTTTTCCTCTTCCTTATCTCCAGATTTAAATGCAATGTCTCTCTGAGTTATGGCCCCACGCACAGTACTGTTTAACCATGGCTTATCGTTTGGGAAGACTCTGATGGTCTTAGTGGGGACTACATCATCAATGCATTTCTTGATCACTGACAGTACGGTGTCGGCATATTCATCAATATTTCCCTCTGCAGCCTCTTTAAACATTGACCAGTCCATGGACTCAAAACAGTCCTGTAGGGTAGAGTCAGACTCATCTGACCAGCGCTGGACTGTTTTCGTTATTGGAGGTGACTGCTTGACCTTTTGTTTATAAGCAGGCTGCCTTTTGCATCAATACCCTCACACTAGTCTGATTTGCCGTTGGTGAAAAAGTCTCTTCATAATCCACACCTGGTTTTTGATTGAAACCTTTGGCTACATAACGTGCCTTGAATTGTTTAGATTCATCTGCATTTGTTTTTAAAGCATACACCCATCTACCCCCCACTACTTCTTTGCCTTCTGGCAGTTTAGTCAGGGTAAACGTGTCATTTTCCTTTAGTGATTCAATGTCCTCATCCATAGCTCTTGCCCATAACTTAGTGATGCCATTGCCTGCTTTACTGTGTGTGGCACATCACAAATGACTCTATGCCCCTGCCTTACATGAAACACAGAAAGAAACACATTATAATACTAGCCATCAACAGAAGACTTCCCAGCTTAACCAATCACCATCGTAATAACTAACAATAACAAATACTCAGAAGGACCGTGGTCCGTAACACTTGGCTTGCTTTCTTTGGCGAAGACAAAACAGTCAGCATGTTGATGAAGACATTGAAACTTGTGTCTATGTAAATATAGCTAGCTGATGGCCCATCAGCTAGGGTTGGTATCGTCATCTAGGTGTCTTTTGTTATGAGCCTTTCACATTGAAATGAAGCCTGACTGCAGAACTAACTGGGAGGAGGCGTTACTGTTTATACTCCTACATCATCAACACACTACATGAAGTTGTCTATTTTCACACATAAAGCAAGGAGTAAGAATTGTAACTGATTATAACTGTGTCATTGAAGTGGCATGTTTTTTCACAACAACTATAACATAAATGTGTGTTGTGAATGGTGTTTGCTCAGGCACATATGACATACATTCTCCATTCATTGTCAATGGCATTGTGTTCAGACAGAATCTACACTATAGCTGTTTGTAGGATAGCTGTTTATAGGAGGGGCTACCCCTCAAAAATAGAAAGAAAATTAACCCCATCATGTTGAAAATAAGCTCCATACACAAGATGAAACAAAACGTCTGTTTTTGTGTTTGTCTATTCATGCATTGATTGTTACTTTTACATTTTTTCCCCCACATTTCTAAAATGCTTTAGAATTATTATTATTCTTTTTTTTTAATTTTCAATGATAACACACAGATGTCCTGTAGTGGTGAAACCTTTATTCAACAAAACATAATTTCCTGTCAAGGGATAAAATGGGATATTTGAGGTAATAAGAACACCTCTATAAAGACACAACACTCTGTACAATGTCAACAAGTAATCAAACTAAGTGATTGTGTGCCATATATAGCACTCTATATAGCATACTCTAGCATTCAGAGATTGTGGAATAGTATACTACATAGTAACCCATGAGGAGGGAATAAAGAATAATACGTGTTCATGTTGAATAGAAAATAAGATCCATTCAATGGATGAATCAAACCCCATTCATAACAAACTATTAATGTTTATTTTAATCATTTAATCATTATTTTAATTGTTCACCGAAACAAATTCCTAACATGTTTTACATGTATGGCAATAAAGGCTTCTGATTCTGATCAGCCATGTTGATATGGTCAGACACACACACACACACACACACACACACACACACACACAGGCGGTGGATCAGGGCGGGGTAGAGTGGCCGGATGTTCGCACCTGGGCTCCCCCAGAGTTATTGTCGAAGTGTTCTTGAGCAAGTCACTGAACCCCTAATTGCTCCTGATGTGCTGGTTGGTGTCTTGCATGGTTTCCACCGCCATTGGTGTATGAATGGGTCTGTGTATGACTAATTTATACTAGAGATGGGATTTATGGCTCTTTGAAGGGAGCCGGATCTCCCCCCCCGCACCCGATGGGTGCGGGGGGGGGAAAAACTCTGTCTGCCCAGTGTCCACCCAGTACCTCCCCAGGGCCTCCCTAGTGACTCCCCACTCCCCAGTGCCTCCCCAGTGTCTCCCCAGTGTCCCCCCCCAGTGCCTCCCCAGTGTATCCTGCTTAGGGCGCCAGCTTGCTCATGACCGGCCCTGGTTGAAACCCCCTTGCTCCCCTCCTCCTCTAAAAAGGAACGGCTCCCTACTGTGAACCGGATCCCATCGTTCCTTTCAAAGAGCCGTTCAAATGATCCGACTCGTTCACGAACGTCACATCTCTAATTTATACTAACAGGCTTCCCCCTGTATGACTCCTCATGTGTCTTTTTAGATTAGACATGTCAGCAAAGCCTTTACTACAAACTTTACAAGAAAATGGCTTTTCGCCTGTATGAGTCCTCATGTGTGCTTTTAGATAGCTTGTGTTAACATTAAGGCTGTCAAAAATAACGCGTTAACGACGTTAATTAATTGCGTTAAAATATTTAGCGCAATTAACGCATGCGCATTGTTCCCCCTAACCTTAGAGTATAAGCCCCTAACGCGAGGCTCAGGAACGTCCAGTGCATAACAAATCTGTCACTGTGTAGCGCACAATCATGATTGAACAACACCAGAGAGATACACTGTAGCTTGTGTATTGTAGTTGGGTTCAATGGGTTGCCAAGTGGTTTGATTCTGTA
Source organism: Electrona antarctica (assembly GCF_951216825.1). NCBI lineage: Eukaryota > Metazoa > Chordata > Actinopteri > Myctophiformes > Myctophidae > Electrona > Electrona antarctica. The sequence continues at coordinate 39,577,399 of NC_136798.1, forward strand.
ACTCTGTTGCGTTACTTTGTCTGCCTACAGTGCCTAGCAAAGCCCCTTTGGATCATCATTCATTAGGCTACACACACACACACACACACACACACACACACACACACACACACACACACACACACACACGCACGCCTCCTCCAGTCTTCTTCCTCCGCACGCATGCACACACGCACACTACTAGTGCTGTGTAGCTTTGATTGATTGATTGATTGAAGAATTTATTAACAGTTTGCAGAATTACAGTACATTTCAAGCACAAACTCAATACAAAGGCTGTTAACTGTGAGTGGACGACCCAATTAAGCATTACACTTGTTTCCAATAGGGTCCACCATGTTCAAATCATCAAAACATTTAGAGACGTACAAATAGACACTTCTATAGACAGAACAGGAATTCATCATAAAGGAGGTAAAAAGGGAAAAGAAATATATACAGTGAGGGGAAAAAGGGGGGGGATTCAGATTTTACGGGGGCCAGTTTCGAATTGCAGCCATCCGTAGGTGCCCTTTGAGAGCGGTTTTGAAGGAGTCAAGGGATTCGCATTCGCTATCGGGATCAGACGCAGCGCTCTGCAAGAATCCCTCACAACACTTTATAGTACCGTCGGGTCCGTCGCAACTTGTGGACAGTTTGAAAATGCGGGTCCTACGTGCATTAAGCCATTAACGTTGGTCCGCCTGGTTTCGTTTTGTCCAACGCGATTACGTGAATCAGCATGGCTGCGCCTGCAGTAGGCTATTACCAAAACAAACACATGGTAGGCTACTTTTGTGTCGCACATGGAAAGCAACTGAAAACGACCATGGATATAAAGACAGTTCTCCTGTGCTGCTGTGCACAGCGCAGATAATGCACAACTCCAGGTACGAACCAAAACACTGACTGAAGCTGATCATTCACGACTAACTATCTCCAGAGTCCTGCAGTCCCGCAATGAAGGAGAGACAATCTCGTCTCTCACTATAGTCCACTTCTCTACAATGCCATTCTAGCCTTAACACCTACATTTATATGTTATTCAATATATTACTTTAGCGCAAAATATAGGCTTTTCTAAACCAAGCCCTGTTTCAAAAATGGATATGTGCCATGTTATTGTATTTTGTTAATTAACTATAGTCTACAGTTTAACCCATTGATTCTCAGCCATTTTAATTTCAAGGACCCCCAAATTAAATTGATAGAAAGTAGCCTAGGCCATTTCATTATGATTTTTATCTCTGGACTGGGACCCAGTCTCCATCCATCCATCCATCCATCTTCAACCGCTTATCCGTGGTCGGGTCGCGGGGCAACAGCTCCCCCAGAGTGTTCCAGACTTCCCTCTCCAGAGCAACATTAGTGACTTCCTCATGGGGGACACCAGTCTACATGGCCAAAAGCCAGTGTTAATTTAACTCAAAGTGTAGGCTAGGCCTACAAATGCTCACATCATATATAAATGCATTAGAAAACAAAAAACAAATTTATATCCGCTTTCTGTCATTTATATTAACATTTCCACAACAATATACAGGAAAATATGGCATATTTTGGACATAGTTCGAATGGTGATTAATCATGATTACATTAATTTTGAAGCTGTGATTAATCTGATTAAAAAATTTAATCATTTGACAGCCCTAGTTATTAGGCAGAAATGTGTAGGGTTGAAGTGGTTAATGTATGTTTTCTAATCAAAATTAAAATCGCCAAAGTAACTAGTAACTAACGTTTTCAAATAATTGTAGTGAAATTAAAGTACACATTTTGGCTCTGAGATGTAGTGGAGTAGAAGTAAAAGTATTGGAAATACTCAAGTACTGTACTTAGTTACTTTCCACCACTGCTATGTAAATATCTCTGATGGGCCATTATCATCTAGGTGTCTTTTGTTATGAGCCTTTCACATTGAAATTGGGCCTGACTCTGCAGTTGACTGGAGGAGAGCTGCATGGATGGAGGTGGGAGGAGCTGTTATTCCACTCTAAGACAAAAGTGAGACGTTGCTACTTACAGCCTACCCCTACTCATACCTAGCCTGGGTAAACCCACTCCCCCTGCTGGACAACATTTCATTCTAATGCAAATCTGGCGAGGGGGGAGGGGTTTACCCAGGCTAACTCATACCGGCCTACTGTCCAGAAACCATTTCAGTCCAGCTTTTAGACTGCACTCTTCAACGTGTCGTGGCCTTCTGAGAAAACATCGGTGCAGGATATATCCCCAAATTACAGGTAAGGAATATTGATAATACACTTTATAATCCTCAGAAGTTGTTGTCCATTGTCACATGTAAAGTAAGGAGTACACATTGTAATTGAAATTGTGTCATTTTAGTGGCATAACATACATTTTGTGAACAGTCTCTTCACATTGTATGTGTGCCGATTTTCCCTTGTTTATTCAGTGTTGGAATAATCAGATTGTTTTTCCCCCTATGTTATAACACAGGTAAATATCAAAACCAGTATACACAGTATGACTAAATGAAATATTATGATTAAAAAAAATGTATTCACTACTTTAATATAGGGAATACTGAAAGAATTAAGACTTTAGTGAGACAGTGGCTTAGTGATGGCTGCATGTCTGCACGCCTATAGACATAACTAGAAAAGGATCGCTGCAAGCAGCGATAAGGCTGAACCAAGCAGGAAGGCAATAAGAATAATATGCACAAGAAACATGGAAGACTAAACTTGAGAGACCATGGAATTGTGACAGGGTCGTTTTTTTATAGTGGGGGGCAGGTACGGGTTCTTGAAGACTCACACAGAGTTGGCGGTGCCCAGATTTGAACCCATGACCTTGTGTTGCAAAGGCAAGAGCTCTACCTACCGAGCTAACAAGCAAAATCATTCAGTGTTTTTGTAGCAAGTTGCACAAGGATAACTAATGATAAAGGTGGGTAAAGATAAATTAATTGACTGCCGGAAACCAGAAAATGTACCAGATTCAGACGAGGAGCTCAATGAGTGAGTGAATACCAATGAAATGAGTCGGAAACAGGGATTAAAGGTTCACTGAAAAATTATTATTAAACTTCACAGAAAATAAACAGCTTTGAACATTCATGAAAAACAAACACATGGGGCCCACTTTAAGTTGTTGAATTGAAAAGTCCTAGTTCAGTTCCTATTCAATTCAGGGAAAGCAGTCTCTTTCTCCAATTTGGAGAACCAGATTACCACATTTGTGGGGGGGGGGGGGACCTGGGAGGCCATTATGGGTCGTGTTCATTCTTCATCAATATGTGCTAAACATGGGGTGTTGCAATGTAAATTTCTCCACCGGGTGTACTGGACCAAGGTGCGGTTAGCCAGGATTTATGATAGTGTCGATCCAACGTGCAATAGATGCCACCAGGCTCCAGCTAATCTTCTTCATATGTTTTGGACCTGTCCAGCCTTACAGTCTTTTTGGTCAGCTATATTTGATACTATTTCAGATGTGTTACAGTTGCCCATAGAGCCATCCCCTATTATTTCCCTATTTGGCGTCCTTCCTGAAACTATCCCCCTGCCTAAATATCAATCTGACCTTGTCGCTTTTGTGACGCTTCTAGCAAGACGTCTTATTCTTATGCATTGGAAAAAAACATACCCCCCTTCACATTCCCGTTGGATATCTGACATACTATATTTTTTTAAATTGGAAAAAATTAAATACACATTGCGTGGCTCAATCTCCAAATTCAGTAAAGCATGGCAGCCTTTTCTATTGACTGCCCCCGATTGAACCTGAATAGCTGTCGCCTGACTAGCCAACCTGTCTTGTCTGGATGATGTTTGTGACCATGAATTGCTTTGTATATTGACTATATTGGAGTGGGGTTTTTTTCTTTTTTTTTTATATATATAAAAAAAATCACACCTGTGTGGGGCGCTCACTTCGCATTCTCTCATGTTGGGCTAGTTGGTGTCAAGGTTTGCTCAGCAGTTGCTGATGTCTGCTCAGGAGGTTTGAGTGTTTACTCAGACCGAAAACAAATTAGAGGGAACATTGCCGCGGACCACTGCACCAACCTCCGCAGGGACCCCCCTTATATTAAACACGCATCTATACGGAAGCTGCTGGTTATTATTCATATTGAATCAATTCTTGTTTTGTTTTGAATGTTCTTTGGTTGTCTTGATTTGGAATTTGTGTTGTGTGTGTGTGTTTAAGTTTTTTGTATTTGTTACTCTGTTTGTATTTCTCAATTTACTTCTATATTTGTAAAAAACTAAATGAATAAACAGAAGGAAAAAAAAAAAGAAAATGTAATTAATGCCTGGGATTCAAAAACGGGTTTTGATTCCCATTGTTATTTGTCGCAATGTAATTTATTATACTGTAATTATTCTGTTAATTAAACAAAGTGCAAACAATGGCTGCTCTCTGACAATGTATTCCATTTTCTCTTGTTGCATAGACTTAGACATGGCTGACTTTGTGTTCATGGAGAAGACGCATCCCAACAAGATGTTCGAGAGTCTAAACAGGCTTTGGCTCAACGAGGAATTATGTGATGTGACTCTGCGCTGTGGAGGAAAGGAGTTCCCATGTCATCGGATTGTGCTGGCCTCCTTCAGCACCTACTTTGAGGTAAGCGCCAGGGGCGCCTAACTTTGTTTCCAGGTGGGGGAGCACAGATTTGGACTCATGCGCGCGCATAGCGCGCGCGCAAAAATGCGCGTGCATGTGCCTCGTGCACGCGCGTTTTCGCGCATTTTATTAATATTCAAGTGGCATTTCTTCCTCGACCTAGTGGGAATGTGCGTGCAAAATTTCACGGAAATCACACCATGTGTTCATGATTTGCAGCATTTTGTTTGAAACGGAGCACTCCTGCGAACTTTGGAAGCCAATCTTAGCCAATCAGGATGGAGTCTGAAAAATCTGAATGACCCGTTTCGTTGAATGGCTCTAGAGAGACTGTGTACCAATTTGCGTAATGTTTGGACAAAATCTGTAGGTGTACTGTCAAAACATTTGTTTTGCACAAAGCGGCCTCCTGGTGGCGCTATAACAGGCCAATGTGAAAACTTTGGGGCAGAGGTTCAGCTCTGGCATTCAGGGAGTGTGTGTGCAGAGTATGGCTGCGATCAAGCCAACGGTGCCAGAGATTAGCTGTTCACAGACGGACGGACACACGGACGGACACACGGACGGACGGACGGAGTGCAAAACATACTCTCTCCCCATGCCTTCGGCCTGGTGGAGACAATTATGTCTTGGCTTTCATATGAGCCAAATCCCATGCTAAGTGCAACATATAAATTGGTGACACAATCCAAATAGTGCAAACCTAAATAGTCTGAAAACTCAAATCTTCAGGCTTAGCCTGCAGCACTCGCCATGGCTGCGTAGCACGTTGCGACGGCCCAAAATGACCCCCGACGGCTTAGGGCCGTCTGCCGTGACACCTGTCACTCACCCCTGGGAACCGCCTTTTGAAATGTCCCGTTGATTGCGCCGGTGCGCGAGCGAGTGCAACAGACAGAGTGGTTAACCCAGCTGAGGAAGATCTCATAAAAAAGGAGAAATAACATTTATCTGGTAGACTAGATCAGCAGCAGCTTCTAGCAGCTTCTAGCAGCAGCTTCTAGCTGCTGCTGATTGGCCAGGCCGTTTTGTGGCCGGGCATCAAGTCTGCCTGAGAGTTCCCAGATGGGAGCAGGAGGGGGGAACCCAGTGTACTCTCTGCTGCCCCATCTGGCGGAGTCAGGTTAGATCTACCTGGCACCCCTAAGACAATAAACCATTTAACTGCGGAAACCGTTACAATGTGCATTAGCCATGGCGACCTTACAGGCCTTTGCAAAGGCTAAACTTATTTAATTTAGATCGCATAGTATGTACTGTAGACACTCTTTACTGTATAGTCATAGTTTAATTGTACAGATATTCTACTGTTGACAGATGTTAGGTTCTTAGAAACAGCCATCAAGTATCATAAGCAAGCTATGTATTTGATGTATTACCATGTGTTAATTGTTCTTGCATACTTTAGATCGCTCTGGATTAAGAGTGTCTCCTAAATGCCTAGATTGTAATAGAAAAGAACTATCAATATTCCAAGTCAAACGTTTTAATTTTCAACCTGCACAGGCAATGTTTAAAACTGGCATGATGGAGTCCAGACAGGACAGGGTTGACCTGATCAACGTGGAACCTCAGGTGATGGAGATGTTGTTGAGCTATGCCTACACTTCAGAAGTTGTCAGTTCCTCGCAAAACGTGCAGGTAATATACAGTATTATCATCATGAATCTTATTAATTGCCTGCATGTTTTTGTCCAACATCAGTGCTTAACATGGATATTTTGTGTGTTTTGGTCTATAGGCCCTGCTAGCAGCAGCACACTTGTTAAACGTCACAGCCGTTCAAGAGGCCTGCTGTCATTACATGGAGAGTCAAATGGATGAAAAGAACTGTGTCGGGATTCACTGCTTGGCTGACACCTTCTCCTTTGAGACACTGGAGAAACTCAGCATGGATTATATTCTGAAACACTTCAGTGTCGTCTATCAGCAGGTCAGACATAGGCCTATCTCACAGCCCGCTTTCCACGCCCACTTCCGGTGTGTGTGTGTGTGTAACATAAAGGCAGGAAAGAAGAACGTTTGAGCACTTTTACCACACAAAGTACAATTAAATGGTTTCAGATCATTTAGAAGCTTGTTTCACAAACGACATAAGTAGGGTCTCTCTCAGCAGTAACACAGCAGTTTCACAAACGGCACAACCATACCAACTCATAGCTTATTTACAGGTTGTACAGTCGTACAACCAAGGGGTCTCCTTTTTCTTTTCATTGTATTACAGGTTACTCAACCTGTCAATACTACAACTGACCCAACCGTGTGTATAAATATTGAGAGGAGAAATGTTATTTCAGGCAATAGTGTTGGGGGTCATACTATAATCAGCTAAACTACTGTATTTATTATGCTCCTTAGGAAGAGTTCCTCTCTCTCTCTGTGGACAAACTGACACAGATTCTTGCCAGTGACCATGTCAATGTGACTAAAGAGGAGATGATGTTTGAGGCAGCCATGTTGTGGTTAAACCACAGTCCGGACCGCAAGCAGAGCTTTGTAAAGGTCAGTCCTTTCTCATTGTGTGTGTGTGTGTGTGTGTGTGTGTGTGTGTGTGTGTGTGTGTGTGTGTGTGTGTGTGTGTGTGTGTGTGTGTGTGTGTGTGTGTGTGTGTGTAAACATAACCGCAATCACGGGAGCAGCGCATGTTCGCCAACCTTAATGCATGTTCGTACTAACAGGACTAATCGGATCAGCCCCCCATATATTAGGGATGTCTATCGACTTTTTTGCAGATATCCCATATTGTCCAACTCCTAATTTCCGATACAGATATCAACCGATACCGATATATGCGGTCGTGGGATTAACACATTATGCCTAATTTTATTTTGAGTTTTCCAAATCAAAATAAACATTATCATAGGTTCAAGACCTGACGAAGATGTAACTGAAACATCGAAACGTTGTCGCTTTTTACTTGCACCCCGTTAATAAATTAAGGGCCTAAATTGTTTGAGCTGCTCCAGTGCCTCCTTTTCACAAACATTATCATACATTCGGGAGAAATTCAAGTGAATTATGTTTTTATGAAAATATTGGCTGATGATATTGGATAGCTCTGAGTGTGAATGCTAATCACTTACACCTCCTTAAAGGTGATGGAGCATATCCGTCTGGCTCTTCTCGCTCCCTCCTACCTTGACGAGGTGAAAGCGTCTCTGGATGTGGTTGAATCCCAGGCCTGCCAGAGGCTCATCTCCGAGGACAAGAACCACAGACTACGCTGGGCCACAGGTACCTACCTGCCTAACACATGAACCCAGGCATTAACACTTTCTTTTACAATCGTCAAAATGGCTTCACTGTGGGAGGTTTTTCCACTAACCTTTGAATAATCACCCGGCCGTGATTGTAGCTCCATTTCACGAAAGTATGCCTTAAAATAGTGCCATAGTTTCAGTGGCGTGCACAGATAGACACTAGGGGGTGCTAGAGCACCCCCTGCCCTTTTGGCAATGTGCCCTTTTGAAAAAAAAACGAAAAACAAACAAACATTTTTTTCTCTTTTTTTTTTCTCTTTTTCAAAAATAGCAGACCTACAAGCTCATAGCGCGCCACTCGGTGGCGCGCTATGAGCTTGTAGATCTGCTATTTTTCAATAGCTAAAGCATAACATAATGCTAACACCAGCCCAGAATGGATTAAGGCAACCGGCCGGTTCCACGCGCTGCACAAGGTGCCCTTTTTTAACTTGAGCACCTGCCCCTCTAAATGTCTGTGCACGCCACTGCATAGTTTGTCATAGAGTCGGAAAAATATTCCACAGCCCTGATCAACAACAACGGGGAACACAGCGACATAGACATTGCACCTCGATTTCCCAGAAGCCCTGAGAAGGCAGCGGCAGTGGTGGTAAAATGTCTGAGGAAAACCTTGTAGGCCTATGTCTTAAAAGTTATCAAAAACGGCAGATAAAACACAACTTGTGATACTTTATCAATTAACTTGTCAACCTGGAACGGATCACCTTAGCTTTTAACAACTTTAACCATTATTTTAAACATTAGCTGTTAGAAAACAGCAGATATTTCCTAACTCATATGAGCTTGTAGATCTGCTGTTTTTACTGTACTTTTATAACTTCCAAGTGGTATACAATTTTATCTTTTTAATTTGTGCTATCATAACATTCCACATGCTCACATTACTCTACTGACTGCCTGGTTCTGTGTTTACTTCATGATCCTCTGCAGTTCCATGTGAAGTGATCCTTACGGTGGCGTCAGACCGTACAGTTGAGAGCTTCGATCCCCAGATCAATCGATGGAAGACTCTGGCACCTCTGCCCTTCACTGTAGACATGCATGCTATGGTTTCGTCAGGTGAGGAGTATAACATCAGATGAACTAGTGCAGAGATGGGCAACTTTGAAGATAGACATAGAAAAACTGTGGGATACAAATGTAGAGGGGGGGGGGGAAGTCATACATTGTGTACGAGGCGAGACAATCAAGTCATAACTTGTTTTAATCCTGCTCTCCCCACAGGCTCCACAGTATATTTGGCGGGAGGAATGTTTCCTAACAATACAGTCAGCAGGGAGTTGTGGAGCTATGACTATTCCTGTGACTCATGGTTGAAGATGGCTCACATGAATGTGGCACGCAGTGAATTCGGTAAAACTGGCATATTACAGCATTTGAACAGAATTTCTTAACTTTGTTTGCCTTCGTTAACGCATTAAGACCTGGAACGCATCTATGTCACTTTAGCTTTTTAACCACATTGACCATTATTACATGAGAATGGTTTGAGAACCACCAAGTCATAGAAACATAGGTTTTTCAGAACTTTTAGGAGCTAGAAAGTCTTAATGGGTTAAATCAGTTCTAAGTTTTGCTTGCTTTCTTCCTTCCTTCCACAATTTACATGGTCCATAGCCCTGGTGATGCTGGATGGCTGTGTCTTTGCAGTGGGCGGTTATGGGTCCAATAGACAAGAGACTAAGTCAGTGGAGCGTTACAACCCGTCCACCAATACCTGGCACCTCATGGAGTCGGTCGGCATGCCAAACTACTGTCTGTATTCTGTGATCGCACTAGATGGATTTATCTACGCTACTGGTATGGAACAAGTTTTTATTTATTTATTAATAATTCATCCTTCTCACATTGACAATGGATAATGTTTTGTGTCCTCCTGGTGCTTTGGTGTCACTGTTATCACAGGCTGGCAACACGAGTACAATTCCAAGACATTGATTATATCACAGGCTGGTGACACAACATGTACAAGTACAATCCTAAAACATCTGTATGATACTATCACACAGGCTGGCGACACGAAATGTACAAGTACAACCCTAAAACATCCGCATGGACAGAGGCTGCTCCTATGCTGATATGCCGTCACCGTGCATCTCTCTGTACGTTCAAAGGAAAGATCTACGTTATAGGTAACACATCTGTTTGTAATGGCTCTTAAGTTCCATAATAGACTCACTTATTTCACTAGTAGTTTAGGCACATAATGGATCCCACTAACGGCAACTATCCTGTTCATTCCTGCGTATCTATAGGTGGTCAGAGTCCGCCCATTCTCAGAGACCAGGTGGAGTGCTACGACCCAGAGACTGACCAGTGGAGCATGTGTCCCTCCATGAAACGGCAGCGCAAGTACGCTGGCGTGGCTGTGGTGGATGGTCAGATCTATGTACTTGGAGGGATAGACGCATTCAGCGCTGAACGGTAATGGAATTTATTTCAAATATTGATTGTCTTATTTGTTTTATTTCTTTATTACTTTACATTGGCCCCGTTTCCTGTATTTTGAATCACAAATATAAAGAGAGCCTGGGAAAAGGCTTGATCACAGCAGACATTTCTCTCATGGCTATCTTGTTGTGCGTTCACGTAGGGATCTCCGGTGCATCGAGGCATTCAACGATCAGACAGACACGTGGGACATTGTGGGGGAGTTGCCCGCCCTTCACAGCTATTTCAGATGTGTGTCTCACAGCGTAATAGGACGCACATGCCCAGGTATAGTAGACATATAAGTACACAGTAAAAGTTTTTTTTTTCTCAGAGTGTAGTACACATGTAAGCAAATGGGTCCATTTGTACACTCTTGGGGCCCTATCTTGCACGCCGGCTTACCCCTTAAATTATTTGGCATATTTTTACTATTTTACTATTTATATATATTTCACAACGTGTCAATCGGCTAGTTGAAGTATTTAAAAAATAATAATAGTAAAATATGGCCATTGGCCAATATAAGGGATAAGGCGGTGCGCAAGATGAGGCCTAACAAATGTTAGACTAACAAATGAATAAATACACACTGGGGATTTGATTGTGTTTTGTATTACCTTATTATTTTTTTATCCAATGATTTTGCAACCCATTTTTTTCACCCAGTGTCAATTATCTAATCCTGGGTGCTACACTTCCTCTGCCAACCTTGGTGGGCAGCGGACTGACCTCATGCTTCCTTCTATGCATGAGGAGTCCAAGTGCTTCTTTTCACCTGGCAGGGGGGCGTTTCCCCCTGTTGGACTTATACAGCGCGTGGAAGGAACACGTTATTCCGACCAGTTCCTTTCCCCTCCATCAGGCGCCCCGGCTGTCCAGGGGGAGGCAGTTTAGAGACCAGGATTACTGCATGTTGTTTTGTGAGGGTACCTCACAGAACGGCCTATTTGGCCAAGTATTTGTATACCTTCTTGACCCTGCTTCCTTTCACACCAACAGACTCATGTTCCTGAACCATGTGGATCGGACAAGACAAAAGGGTTGTCCAGAGTTGGTGTTGAATTGTCCTTGAGCATGCAGACTCTGAACCCCTAGCCTGGCCCAGCCTGTGTGATGTCTGCTCTAGAGCAGGGGTTCTCAACGTTTTTGGCCGGGGACCCCCGGAAATGCTTTGGCAATGTCTCGGGACCCCCGCCCCGCCCCCTCCCGACCCCCAATATAAATTGACTGCTACAATAACCTTAAACCATTTTGGGCGGGAACCCCTTTTGGTGTTTTAAGCATTGTTATAATTTAGCTATTGAAAAATAGCAGATCTACAAGCTCATAGCGCGCCACCGAGTGGCGCGCTACGAGCTTGTAGGTCTGCTATTTTTGAAAAATCGTGAAAATAAATTTAAAAAAATAAACTTTTTTTGTTTTGTTTTTTTGAAAATAATTTGGGGACCTTCTAAAATAATTTGGCGACCCCCCGAGGGGTCGCGACCCACGGGTTGAGAACCCCTGCTCTAGAGGGGCAGGTGCTGGCACAAAGGAAAAAAAAGCGGTGGATCCTAGTGTTTCACCGGTCTGAGCGCCTTTCCCCGCCCACTCCTCCCCTCCCCTCCCCAGCAGCAAACAGCGGAGAACACTGACATCACCAAAGTTGACTCCTACTTCCTATGCCAGCTCTTCCAATGGGTTTCCCCAGGCTTTTCTTTTTAAAAGCCTGGGTACAGAGGCTACCGAACCCCTAATTTCTCCTGATGGTGGCTTGGTGCCTTGCATGGTTTCCTCCGCCGTGTGTGTGTGTGTGTGAATATATATATATATATATATATATATATATATATATATATATATATATAGCACAATCTATGTAAAGAAACCATAGTACCGGTATGTGGAAGGCTGGCTAATATTATTAATATTCCCAGAAACCATAGTATGTATGTGAAACACTACAAGTTTACCAACTATTATAGGCACCAATCCATCTGAATTTACAGGGTGTCACATTCAAAATGTAACTCAGCAAGTTATACAGTCACATAATTATATTTCTAGTTCCATTGGGTTCCTATAACTTTAAATAATTTGGCTGGGAACCCCCTTGATGAATGCTGGGTGTCCCAGGACCGCACTTTGAATACCTGTAGTCAAAACATTCACATGCAGGGGGAAAGCCTTTAGTTAAAGTTAGTCACACACAGACATATGCTCATTCAGTCTAATCAAGGATGACAATGAGAATTCCACAATGTTTGTTATTTTCTACACTTTGTTTCTACATAATTACGCTCTTGTTGTTCAAAGTGGATCCTTTCCACATTAATTCATTCCTTTTGAGGTTTGTGCAGTCAGTAAGGTAAATCATTTGTTCATGTGTCTTTCTTTATATTTTGTTTATATGCTTATTTTCTGTTTGTTTTTTAATCACTGATTATTGTCTTTGTGTTTCGTCATTGACGTGGGCTTTTTGAGCACAAATAAAGCCCCCAGTTCATAGCCTACTACAACTGCCTCGTTCTTCAAGTTCACATCAGAGGGAAAAACTAAATAAACATTTAGGTCTATAGTTTCTTGTGGTGGATTTTTGTTTTATTTATATAATCACCCCAGGGATATTTTTGAGTGGTGTAAACCACTCCTACAACTGGCTTTGTTAGTCTGTCTGTCTGTGCTCAAAAAATGAGCATGGTTGTTACGGTCACCCAGTTCAACCGGGTGTGATTTCATTACGTCCGACATTACGTCAGACCACAGCTGATCAGTCTATATAAGACCTTACACCACTCAGTTCACACAGGTGTGATTTTTTCCCTGTAGCAGATTTGTCTGGTTAACAACAATAAACCAGGCTAACAAGCCCAAAATAAGTGCAAACTGGTATAAACTATTAACCATACAATGCTACTACAAGAAACTACTACCGCAACATTTACAATCAACTTTACAGAAAAATAAGCCCATCGCTTATAATAAGCAGACCTGGCAATGGCTGTGTTGTGTAGCCTGTTGAAACCACTCCCCCTGCTGGACAACATTTGCATTCTGCCAGCAGGGAGAGTCTGGGAACTCTCAGGCAGGCAGAGATGATGTACTCCGGTCCAATTCTGTCCGGAGCGATATGAGGCCGCTAGAGGCGGGATCAACGCGAGACTTATGACATATTGAAGCACTGCCACTGCGACTACAACTCGAAATTATTATGGAGATATCAAATATTTGTCCCGCTGCTTCCGGGTTCATCGTTTCTGCTTGAGAGATCCCAGATGCAGGCAGGAGGAGGGAACTGGTGAACTCAATACTGCCGCAATCTGGTGAATGTCAGGTTATGTGTTGTGCCCCCTCCCCCGCATCAAACAGAAATGTTTTGTCAAACCATGTGACTTCCATTGGAAATGCATTGGGGCGGCCATTAAACACAGACAAGACACAAGACAAATGTTGTATGCTTGATTGATTGATTGATTGAAATTTTTATTAACAGTTTGCAGAATTACAGTACATTTCAAGCACAAACTCAATACAAAGGCTGTTAACTGTGAGTGGACGACCCAATTAAGCATTACACTTGTTTACAACAGGGTCCACCATGTTCAATTCATCAAAACATTTAGAGACGTACAAATAGACACTTCTATATAGACAAAGAACAGTACAGGAATTCATCATAATGGAGGTAAAAAGGGAAAAGAAACATATACAGTGAGGGGAAAAAAGGGGGGGGGGCGGTGGGGGGAAAAGGGGGGGGCGGTGGGGGGGCATGTTGCAACAGTGAGTGAGGGTAACAAGACAACTCACCCCTAAAGCCACTTTTGGTGAGTTGTCCAGACAACTCACCCCTAAACGTGAAGACATCTCACCCCTGCTTTTTTAGGGGTGAGATGTCTTCACTTTCCGGGGTGAGATGTCTTCACTTTTGGCCACTTTCGGGGTGAGATGTCTTCACGTTTAGGGGTGAGTTGTCAGGACAACTCACCGGGGTGAGATGTCTCGTATTCTTTGAGCTATACTTTACTGAATATTTCTGAATAAAAAAAAGTCTTCTGAAAGAATATATTCAAAGATTTGTGCTGCATTTTCACGATTTTTTCAAAAATAGCATACCTACAAGCTCGTAGCGCGCCACTCGCTATGAGCTTGTAGATCTGCTATTTTTCAATAGCTTAAAGTATAACATAATGCTTAGTTAAAACACCAAAAGGGGTTCCCATCCAGAATGGGTTTAACTGTTACACCCCTCTAACAATGCTTAAAAAAATGTGTACAATCTATCAATTATGCAAGAATGTAAACATGAGATAGTCAGACTGCAGCACTGAAGCAAATTGATATAGCACAGAGGCCATTAAAACCCACTTCTGTCTCATTCTGTCTCCTAAAACTCAGACTTTCTGCAGCATCTAACTAAATAAAGCTGTCTTCTTCTCTGCTCTCAATGTCAGAATGACTTATAGAGTTACAATGTGTAACTTTGTGTATGTGGAAAAAAACCTCTCGATCACTCTCTACTTACTAGAACTATGCTTGTTATGGTTAGACCGAATAAATTGAGTTTGTTTAGCTATCCAGTGTGCAATCATTAATATATGTGTTCCTGTCGGGCGCCCGCTGGCCTAGCGGTCCAGGCGCATGCCACACATAATATGGCTCTGGCCTGACTGCGTGTCACGGGTTCGAGTCCCGTTCATGACGACCTTTGCTGCGTGTCTCTCCCCTTCTCTCTCTCTCCCTCTTTCCAGTCATGTTTAGCTTGGGAGGCAGGGTTGTTCCTGTCTACCTTCACTTGTATAAAAAGGCAAAAAGCCAAAAACAAATCTAATATATATATATATGTTCCTGTCTAGACTAGAGATACTTAGAAATAATTAACTCAGTATTTGGTATAGATCAAGCAATGCATCCACAATTCCACTATAGCACGCAGCCTATATGCCAAATGTTATACTGTGATATTATACAGTATTCAGCACATTATTTTAGGGCTATTTTGCAAAGACATTTATTTTACAATATGCAATCATTAGCGACATTGTCACTCGTGTGTGTGTGTGTGTGTGTGTGTGTGTGTGTGTGTGTGTGTGTGTGTGTGTGTGTGTGTGTGTGTGTGTGTGTGCAAACTTCTGAAGAAATGTGAACTGAACCCCTCTCAATTTGGTTACTCCAGAAGAGTCCAGATGGCTGTCACTTTTCTCACATGCTAATTAACTAGCAGTAGCAAGATCATTGTCCGAAAGTTCGCTTCGTTTGGCAGGTGTGAAGGCTCATTCGAATCCTAATGCGTGTCTAATGTGTCTGTCTGTCACTGTGTGGGGATCCGAGTGGAGACTTTCTTCATCTTGTTTAAATATAAATACTTCAAAATTAAAACACATGTTTAGCTCAGCATGATCTATAAACTGTATAGCTAACATGGAATATGCATAATAATTGTGATCGGATCATCAATGGGACTCTGGGAGTAGGCTATCTATTGTAAACTTCGGATCATTTTGCGCTCCCGTCTCCGCTGTGCCTCGTTCATGTGCCCAAAAAAAGAACAGTGGCGCGCACACACACACACACACACACACACACAGTAAGTCTCCGACGACACACTGCATCCGTTACTCTCACTTTACGTGAAAAGTCTATTTTTTAACATCGGCTTCTGAACACATTGATAAAATTCCCTGCTACGTTTCCTTGCTTTCCCTGACACAGCCAGTGTGAAGGCAAACCGCATCAAATTAAATATGCAAGAATCCAAATTCTCCGCCCATACGCATTTGAGTCTACAGAAGTATTAGGTGAGAATGTGACCTAATTAGCAACTTTGTACAGCCGTCAGACTCTGCCTTTGAAGCGCAAACATTATCCACAAACGACCCCCCCCCCCCCCCCTCAATGCTGCATAGAGAGAAAGAGAGAGAGAGAGAGACGCTCTACTCCTAAGTGTTTCACCGGATTTTACTGTTAAATAAATAAATAATTAGCCGTGACTGCGCACGTCTGTAGGAACCGATAGTTAGATCCGAAATTGAATTATGCCTACTGTAATGGGTGCCACGGAAAGTACAGACAACTCACCCCGCAATGTCAGAAAGTGAAGACATCTCACCCCGGAAAGTAAAGACATCTCACCGGGGTGAGATGTCTTCACTTTCCGGGGTGAGATGTCTTCACTTTCCGGGGTGAGCTGACCGGACATCTCACCCCGGACATCTCACCCCGACATGTCAAAAAGTGAAGACAACTCACCGGGGTGAGATGTCTCGTATTCTGAGTGAGGCCTTGGAGTGGCGAAACACCTCCACCCACCCCCTCCCAGCTCAACAACAGACAAACAAAAGACATCTATCTAGATGATGATGGGTTTGTTTTGTCTTCCATAGATCTATCTCCATAATAAACATAGACTTCAAATAGACTTGGTCTAATGCAAATCTAATGTGGTCCTTGAAATTAGTAGCCTTGCGTTGCGATACTAATAGGTATACCACTGTGCTGGGCTGCTCGGGGCATATGCATATGCAATAGGTGTGTGTGTGTGTGTGTGTGTGTGTGTGTGTGTGGGTGGGTGTAGCTCCGCCCCCTCAGAAAAGATTAACACAAGTTACACAACTCACAGTGAGGGTCCGGGAGCATAGATATATATAAAATCATATACGTATGCGGACGTCTCTGACGTTTATAACAAACCAAACCGTTTGAAAATCGGTTGAAAATTGAGCAAGTTATGGTCATTTAAGAGTACATGCCCCATAGACACAATGTTATGTGTCCCGAGGTAAGATGGCCGCCACGTAACGACGTCGCTCTCCATTGGCCAACAGCGCGGGTGAGCTATCTAGAGTTTATATATATCTATGTCCGGGAGGATGAGGAGTCCAGACGGTCTTTCCACAGCTACATCTTCCACCACTACATGGGCGAACGCCGGTACCAAGAAGGCAACAGTTCCTGGATCGTGTAGCCTACTGCGCGAGAGTTTATTTTTATTTTTTATCCTTTATCGCGTAGCCTACTGTGCATACAGTGCGAATTAAGTAGTAAATTGCGTGTCATAACGCACCATAGTTGATCAGCGGTCAACTCTAGAATTATATAACTCAGGACTCTAGTAGGCTATCTCGGTGAAAACGTGTCAAGGAAGGAGGTAAATAGGCTACGTGTAAAATGGAGTCTGTACGGCTGAAGATAAATGAACACATGACTTCGGTGGGAGAGGACATATTGAGTGTTTTGGACAAACGGCAGCATGATGCTGATGTTTGTTGTGTGAAGCTTGATGTCAGAGTGTTTGTGTTGGAGCGCCTCCGTGCAGCTGCACAGTTCACTTTCAGCCTCTTCCAGAGAGAGATGGAGACACTAGAAACTCTGCTGGAGAAACACAACAAACTGCTGGACATTGATTTTGATATGGACATCGAACTACACACTGCAGGTATGTATTTTACACACACACACACACACACACACACACACACACACACACACACACACACACACACACACACACACACACACACACACACACACTTTGATTGATTTATTAACAGTTTGCAGAATTACAGTACATTTCAAGTACAACTCAATACAAAAACTGTTAACAGTGAGTGGACGACACCATAAAGCATTACACTTGTTTACAATAGGGCCCACCATTTTCAATTAATCAAAACATTTAGAGACAAATACACAACTAAGTCAAAAGAAAATCATCATGAGGTAAAAAGGGAAAAGAAACATAGGCCTATACAGTGAGGGGAAACGGGGGTGGGTGGGGGATTCAGATTTTACGGGGGCCAGTTTCGAATTGCAGCCGTCCGTAGGTGCCCTTTGAGAGCAGTTTTGAAGGAGTCAATGGATTTGTCTTAATGACTGTTGGTAGGGCATTCCACATTTTGGTGGCATAGGAGCGAAATTAATTTAGTCCCTTGTTTGTGCCGAATCTGGATTGCACATGGTTTGTTGAACTCCCTCTGGTGTTGTGGGTGTGGACATTAAGGAAGTATTTAGACAGGTACATGGGTATATTGGTGGTGTAGCGAATCACGTGGACCAGACCCATTGCAAGGTGCAGTACTCTGTCGTCAACCCTAAGCCATTCCAGCCTGTCAAAGTGGGCAGGGGTGAGGTGGGTTCGGGGAGTGAGGCCAAGTAGTAGCCTGACCAGTTTGTTTTGGGAAGCATGGAGCCTTGTTTTAAGGGCCTTAGAGGTGATGTGGTACCAGGAGGTGCAAGCGTAGTCGAAGAAACCTTGTACGAGGGCTCCTGTTAGGGTCTTCAAGGTGTTTTTGTTGACCAGTGAGGAGATCCTGTATAGGAATCTTGTTTTTTGGTTGACCTTTTTGATTACGTTGGTGGCCATTTTATCACCGGAAAGATTTGCCTCCAGGATGGAACCTAGACCGGTAATTTCATCTTTTCGTGTGATAATATTGTCACCCACTCTAACCAAGAAGCCATCTGCCTTGCTGAGATTACTATTTGATCCAAATAGAATGGATTCCGTTTTTCCCAGGTGTAAAGATAGTTTGTTATCAGCGAGCCAGGTGCAGATTCTACCAAGTTCAGAGCTGAGGGCCTTTTCAACCTGCAGTTTGTTCCTGTCCGAGACCAGCAGTGCTGAGTCATCTGCGAACAGGAACAAATTGCAGTCACAAGCTGATGTCATGTCGTTTACATATATTAGGAACAGTAAAGGTCCTAGTATGCTTCCTTGTGGAATGCCACAGCTCACTGGGAGGTGGGGGGGACAGTGTTCCGTTCACCTCCACCATCTGTTCTCTCCCCTCCAGGTAGGATTGCATCCAGCTCACTGATGTGCTATCAAAACCAATTGCTTTTAGCTTGTTAACCAGTGGTTCACGGTGTCAAAAGCCGTTTGGAGGTCCAGCATGACCATGCCGCAGTATTTGCCAGCATCCACCTCGTGTTTGATGTGGTCGCTCAAATAGAGGAGTCAGTGGAGTGGGATGTTCTGAAGCCAGATTGGAATTCATACATTAATTTATTTGTGGCAAGATACTTTTCAACCTGTTCATAGACTATTTTTGTTATCACTTTATCATGGAGCTAAGAATAGAAATAAGGCGGTAGTTGCCAGGGTCTAATTTGCTCCCTTTCTTGTGCAGGGGGGTTACTTTTGAAATCTTGAGGGACCTGTCCCTGTTTGATGGAGAGGTTTATTATGTGGGTGATGATTGGAGCTATAGAGATGGCCGAGTCTCTGAGAAATTTGGAGGGAATATTGTCATGGCCAGTGGCCTTGTGGGGTTGAAGGGCATTCAGTTTTTTAAGTACCTCATCAGTTGTTACCATTGTCAGCTTAAAATCATCTTTACAAACACCTAGGTTTTTGTAGAAGGCTTGGATGTGCTCTACACCAAAGCGCCCAGAGTGGGAGGGCAGTTTGTTAACCAGCGTTGTTGCAATGTTTCTTTAATGTTTAAGTAGTTTGCTACATCAAGTTTGTCAGTGATGAGGGTGTCGTTCGATTTGATGTTTATGTTTGTAAACCTGGTTTTTAGTTTCTGACCGCAGCCTAGCTGGTTGTTTTAGTTTCCAGAGCTCCCGAGGATTGTTTTTGTTTTCCTCAGCTTTATCACTGATAAAGTTTTTTTGGCGGATTTGGTCATGGCAGTTTGGTCACGACATTTCTTCGCTTGTTTCGTTGGGTTTTTAGGATGCCCAGTTGGGTTTGGAGATCACTGTCGAAGCGTATGGCTAGCGTGGACTTGCATTTTAGAAGTTCAGAGCATTTTTTGTCTCTGGCTTTCATTGCAGTCAGTAGGCCTATGTCCAAATTCATCCATGGCTCCGAGCAGGTTTTGACCCTGATGGTTCGCAAAGGAGTCATGGTGTTTAGTACTGTTGTAAATTTAGTTTTGAAGCCAAGCCATGCTTCTTCGACTAGTGAGCTCCTAAGCTCATCGGACCAATCCAGACTCTCCAGTTCAATGTTAAAGGCCTCGCTAGAGTAGGTTTTGAGGTCCCTAGATATGACTGTTTTGTGACAGCCGGACTTTAGTTTTTGTTTTTTGCGGGTGCAGACAATCATAAAATGATCGCTAAGCCTGCATACAATAACACCTTTCTTGGAGATTCTGGATTTGTCTGAGGTCAGAATGAGATCAATGTCAGTTTGAGTAGAATCACACACACACACAGTCACACACTCTTGTGGGTTGGGTAATTAGCTGACTGACACTATGCAGATCACAGAACCGACTGAATGACTTGAACACAGGTGCTTCCTTTCGTTGCATGTTTGTATTGTAGTCGCCAATCAAGATTTTCTCTACACATTCCTCCCCAGCTAAGCACCCCTCAAGTATATCATAGAACCCATGTTGGTCAGGCGGTCTATATACAGTGCCCACTAATACTGATTTCGCATTTTTGAAAATTAATTCAACCCACACAGTTTCAATTTCATCATGCTGTAAGTCAGTACGAGTAATGTATTCAGTGTCTTTGTGAATATACATTCACACACACACAGGAGGAACGTACAGCTATGGAAATCAAACAGGTGAATGAAATCAAGATTAATTTATATTCATAAGGGTAGCGGGACGTCATCACTCAGCAGGTTTTTGTTCATATTTATGTATTGATATAAAAATTAGAGCTGGGACTCGATTAAAAAAATTAATCTAATTAATCAGAGGCTTTGTAGTTAATTAATCTCGATTAATCGCATTTTAATCGCATATCAATATTCAACCCGAGAACAGTGAGAAACCTTTTTTTTTAAATGTTTTTTGGTATTCCAGTGAATAGTGACTACGGGATTCCACTCATTTTCAACATTTTACTGTCATTAATATACCTTAGAGTTGTTGTGGATATAATAAAGTCCCCCCCATTCTGTGTTGCCTAGAACTGGAGGTCTGAAAAAAATCAGTAACATTATGAAGTACATCTCAGTGACATCACAAAAATGTACTTCATAATGTTACTGTTTTTTTCAGACCTCCAGTTCTATAGGCAACACATAATGGGGGGACTTTATTATTTCCAGTGCACACAACTCCATAGAAAAATGTTGAAAATGAGTGGTATTCCCCTTTAAACAATACAACTTTTTTATCCCAACAGATAAACAAGAGCAGCAAGTGCCTATATAGTGTCTTCAGTGTGTATATGAATACTCAAATGTGCTTTACATGGCGGGGCATGAGAACAACTTTATTTCGGGGGTAACATTTCACATGAGGTTGGGGCTGACCCACGCTTGCTACTTCAGTATGTTTCGCATCGAGGACAGCTTGACAGCTTCGTGCTGTGGTGAAATCACCGCGTCTCCGGTGGTCTGTGAGACATGTTAAACTGAAGCAGCTAGCAAGCCTAGCATAGAAGCTAACGTTGCTCATAAATGGATCCTTTCCTTCTGACATTGCACACAGCCATGCCGCTATCCACGCGTCCATCCGATAGCTTTTACATCTAAATGTCCCATCCATGGAGCAAAAGCGATATAAGCGGCTTCTTCATTCGATTCATTTGGGTTTGGGCTTTCTGACGGAGCTGTAGCCTAGTGAACAACTGCTGCTGCTGCTGCTGCTGCTCGCGTGCCGCAGCCTATTCAGTACTACTAGAAACGCACCCAGTGAGAAACGTTCCGGTGGAAAAAAAAGGTGCGATTAAATGCGTTAATTTTTTTAACGCGTTAATTTTTCTGTAGTTAATTAATCTCAATTAACGCGTTAAAGTCCCGGCCCTAATAAAAATACACAAAAATGGAAATGTTCCCATTGTTTTGGCATTATTAGGTATGCACATATCATGACATATGCTCTAAAAGCGTGAAAAAACATATTTCACTACGTCTTTAAAGTCCTTGTTCATTTGACAGCAAAGTCCTTATTTTATTCTTTCGTTCCAATCCAGACCAGTGTGTGGAGTCCAGTCTGCAGGTGAAGATCAGTTCTCCAGCCACAACGGTTACTATTAAACAGGAACCTGAAGACAACCTGGATCGCAGTAAGTTTCAAGCGCTCGGTACAGAGGGTGTAAAGATGAACCAATATGAATTGGTTATCGATTTTAGAATGAACAATGTGACTATATAGATGCATGAACCCCTGTATCAAACTAAATGTACCATGATTCGGTATTATGGTTCGGTTTTAAAATTATTCATGTGCTCACTGAAGCTTTCCAGTTAATTCAACTTCAGTACTTTATTTATTTGAATAGTTTTTAAATGTTCATACCGACAGCAGTTTATACAGGGAATGTGTATGTGCACAATTGTTTAGTTTTTATTTTATTTTGTGTAGGCTACTTTTACTGAGAGGCCTCCATATGTGTTTTGTGTTATAAAAAAAAAGATAGCAATAGTTACTTAGTCACGCCGCCAGGGGGATTCGCCTAGGTTGAGAATGGGTTGTGTGGTATTTTGGACCACGGAGGATTCCGTTCTTCATACAGCTTGCAGCCTGCTTAGAAGAACACGACATGATTCCTCTGTCTATATTTTCCCTGTACAAAACAGGACACATCTTCTGCCATCAGGCAACTCAATCCTGAGGCCTGTAACCATAGAGCTATAAAGGATAGAGACCGAACCGGAGCGTATAATTATTTAAGTATAATTATAACTCAATGGCTCGAGCGAGCGGAAGTTTAGCCTATCCTAGCCCCGGGTCCGGGCTTACGGACGTCATGAATGTCCGTCCACCTCCATTAAAGTGCTGCAATTCCTCATTTCGCCAGTAGATAGTGGCATCTTCAACGTTGGATGGCTGGGGGCTTGCCTGTAACACATGCAGTACTTTGAAGCAAAGTGGGTTAAGCCTGCCTCTCATTCAGCTCAACTTGCATCTTCTATGAGAGCGCTGCAATGTAAACAAACAGCAGCCATACTATTTACAGTCAGCCAGCATCAAATTACAAATGTGGAAGATGTGTAATAATCTGTTATGTTTTCCAGACACAACTCTGCACTGAAGTACAATATTTAAAAATGTTATTGTATTTTTTTCCTAGACTTCTTCCATGTCCCTGTGTGTAAAGAGGAGGTTGCATCTGAAGAGGAGTGGAGCTCCCGTCTGGTCCAGGAGGAACCACAACCTCAACAGATTAAAGAGGAACGAGAGGAGCTACTTCAAAGACCAGAAGAGGCTAGTGGGTCAATGTTAACATTACTAGCAGTGAAAAGTGAAGATGATGAAAACAGAGAGACAGAGCAAGTAGCCAGCACCTCAACTGAAGACATGAAAACACAAGCTGATGTAGAAGTCTGTGGAACATCACAACCAACTAGGGATGACCAGCTCCTCTCTTCACACTGTTCTGAATCTGACGTCACTGAAGACAGTGATGAGTTGGAGGAGACTAGTGGAGACCAGTCTGCTTACACACCCAAAACACAAAACACACAAACTCACTCCATGAGGAGTCACACAGGGAAGAAAAGTTTTAGTTGTACAGTGTGTGGCAAGGTGTTTACTCAGAAGGGAACTCTGAAGAGTCACACAATGTCTCATACAGGCGAAAAGCCCTTTGTGTGTACAGTCTGTGGTAAAGGCTTTGCTCAAAAGGGTTCTTTAAAAACACACATGATGACTCATACAGGCGAAAAGCCTTTTTCTTGTACAGTCTGTGCTAAAGGCTGTCTTCAAGCAAGTGATCTAAAAATACACATGAGGACGCACACAGGGGAAAAGCCCTTTGTGTGTACAGTCTGTGGTAAAGGCTTTGCTCAAAGGGTTTCTTTAAAAACACACATGATGACTCATACAGGCGAAAAGCCTTTTTCTTGTACAATATGTGGTAAAGGCTTTCCTCATGCATGTCATCTAAAAATACACATGATGACTCATACGGGCGAAAAGCCCTTTTCTTGTACAGTATGTGGTAAAGTCTGTCTTCACGCAAGTCATCTAAAAACACATATGATGATTCATACAGGTGAAAAGCCCCTTTCTTGTACAGTATGTGGTAAAGGCTGTGTTAGCACAAGTAATCTAAAAACACATATGATGATTCATACAGGTGAAAAGCCTTTTTATTGTACAGTATGTGGTAAAGGCTGTGTTAGCACAAATAATCTAAAAAAACATATGATGATTCATACAGGCGTAAAGCCGTTTTTGTGTACAGTATGTGGTAAAGACTGTGTTAGTGCAAAAAATCTTAAAAAACACATGATTACTCATAGGCCTACAGGGGGAAAGCCTTCAGTTTAAGTTAGTCACACACAGACACATGCTCATTCAGTCTACTCCAGGATGACTGACAAGGATACTAAAGAATAATCTGACAACATCAACATGTGATGAGTGTTGTTTTATCTTGTGAAGCGATCATAGTTATCTAGTCAACAAGATTGCATTTCATTTTTTTTTTTTTCTTGCATTATTCCCTGCAGCTCATACAGTAGGTTACTAATAGAAAATTATGAGCATCACTGTGTGTCCACATTTTGTCAGGATTTAACAAGTCATATGCATTAATATCCATGCAATAATTATAATGTTCATTGATATACAGTGAATAATGGTGCTGACAAGCTTCTGGCTCTGTGTAGCTGTTCACTGTGTGTTGACATGTGTGCTGTGTAGTACATAATATGGTAGATTCCAGAGAGACAGTGTACATTTGTACATTTTTGTGTCTTTACACAGGTGTATTTATACCCTCAAAGATCCCCTTTTATAATTGTGTTTTTGTATTGTTTTGTTTGACAAATAAAGGTTTCACCACTACATTTCCCCTGTGTTAAATATTCTACTTCTTGTTTATGCCCAGAATGACAATTAAGTTATGTAAATACCACAGGATTTATGTTTGGACCTGCGGTTACAGAGTCCTGATGCAGGGCTCTACCAGGGACCCCCAAATGATTTGTGCTGTTCATGTTTCAAGATTATTCAAAATCTAAACACATTTTAAAAATTCTAATTTGAAATTTACTTTACATAATATTACGTAAAGTAAAGTATTTTCAGCAATGGGATAAAAAACTTTTGGTGGGTAGATCTCGTTTAGCTGGGCATTTTGAAAGTAGCTCTGAAGTTGAAAAAAAAGTGTGGGCGGCCATGCCATAAGTCATTCCATTTTCCTCCACAGACTTGCCGAGGTGGACAGGTGGGAAATTTGGTATAGTCTTTTTTTTATTGGCCTATATATATATATATACCTATATACATACATTCATGAATCCACTTGCTGACCCGCTGTCACTATTGGACATTTTTTATAGGGGTTTCTTGTGACCCTCCCATTAAAACACAATATATGCCAACCTCGAGATATCACACAAGAAACACAAGATTTGATTAAAATGTTTTTTATTTATTTATGTATTTATTTTTAAGTCCGACGTGCATGTGACCAGGCCTGGAATTTCATCATTTTAGGGGCAAGGCCACTTGGCCTTTATTGTGGTCAACTTTTTGAGGGCACAAGGCCAAGTGCCAGGGCATGAAGGCCATCAATTAAAACAATGATTTTAAGTCCCCGGTCATCATTATTTTATCTTAAAGGTTAAGGATGATTACATCTTTTTTTATTTAAAGGTGAACATTGGTTCAGAACAGTGCTTCTTAAATAAACAATCACAGCTTTAAATAACAAAATACAAGTAGCTACTGTAAAATATTGTAAACATGTCTGTAACATGGGGTCCCAGTGCAGAGATGAAAATCATAATGAAATGGGCTAGGACCCTGTCACCCTAGGCTAATTCATATACATTTAATTTGGGGGTCCTTGAAATTAAAATGGCTGAGGATCACTGGATTAAACTGAGTTAATTCACAGAAAATACAATGACAGACAGCCTACATTCACTTTATAGCCCTGTTTCTGTTCTGCCTTGTTTGTTTTTGTTCTGCTATATTGTCACAACTGTGTGATATGTTCCTTGTTTTTAATTTTCTTCTATTGTTTATACTGTGCAAATTGTTCAGCACCTTCTAACTTTGTTTCGAAAGGTGCTTTATAAATAACATTTACTTACATAACTTTTGAATGAGGGCTTGGTTTAGAAAAGCCTATAGGCTATTTTGTGCTAAAGTAATATATTGAATAACATGTACATGTAGATTTTAAGGCTAGACTGGCATATGGCATTGTGGGGCTGCAGGACTGAGGACTCTGGAGATAAGTCAAGTGTAAAAAGCATTTGTACAATTGTGTGCTTATATGAACATTTACCACGTTATGTCCGCATTGATGAATGATTATTAAGCGAGCGACGCGTGGTGTACAGTGAGCGCACTCTTGTGCTTGGCTACTAGCGTTTGGCTAGCGATATTAGCCGTGGCCAGCGTTGGCTGTTTAAACAATTTACTCTGTCAACTAACGTAGCAGACGATAGCGTGGTAAATGGTGGAGTCCTGCAGTCTATGCTGTTTAGTTTTGTGAGTTTATATCCATGAAGACAAGTCACGTTGGTCTTAACACACAGGCTCTGTGTGATAATAATCCTGAAGCACCGCACCAGCCGGGCCGACCCGGCCGAGTGTCAAGTGAGTGAGAGCTGTCAGTGCGTGTATGCGTGCATGGAGCGGAGGAGGAGGGAGGAGGCAAAGTAACGCAAAAGAATCAAACCACTTGGCAAATGGCAACACAACTACAATACAGACAATACAAGTCTGCGCGAGACGTTTGGGGAAGGTTACTGTAATGACTGGAAAAACGGTAAAATGAACTGCTGTGGGCACCGGTCGGGGCACATGGGCACCGCGGCCACTGTGGCCGTCTGGGCATATAATTTTTCGAGGGGCACACGGCCAAAGAGAGGGGCAACGACGGCCATGGCCGCCGTGGCCGTCGTGAAATTCCTGCCCTGCATGTGACGCTTCTGTGCGCATGCTTATTTGTCCTTTTTATGCTAAAAATGAGACAATCTGGGATGTTTAGGACCTTATATAAAACCTGAAGACAAGCTAAGCGAATGATGATGCTACCACTGGTGGATTCTGCTCCTCTTAAAGCTATCGATGGCTATACCATTCCTGCTCTTCTTCTGGGATTTCATACATTTCTCTGGCACCTGCACAACACTCTCCCTGGTGGCTATGGCATGGATTGTTTAGGGTGGATTTGCTGGTGTCTTCCAAGGTCAACCTCAGATTTGAAGCCTTTCCCACAATAGCCACAGATGTAAGGCTTCTCTCCAGTGTGAATGTTCTGGTGTTTTCCAAGATGAGAGATTGAGAAGAAGCTTTTTCCACAATCACCACAGCAGTAAGGCTTCTCTCCAGTGTGAATGCTCAGGTGGTATTCTCCAGTATGCATGCGCTTATGACACTCTAATACGCTTGTTGTACGAAATTCTCGTGAATTCTCCTGTGTATGTTAAGAGTAGACTTTGTACTGCACTTTGTCCCACACTGCTCACAGTAAAAAGGCTTCTCTCCACTGTGAATTCTCTGGTGTGGTCCAAGTTGAGACTTAAAGTAGTAGCTTTTCCACAATCACCACAGATGTAAGGCTTCTCTCCACTGTGAATTATCTGGTGTGCTCCAAGTTGAGACTTAGAGTAGTAGCTTTTCCCACAATCACCACAGATGTAAGGTTTCACACCACTGTGAATTCTCTGATGCGTTTCGGGTTAGCCCATACTGGTGAAGCTTTTCCCACAATCGTCACAGCAGTAAGGATTCTCTCCACTGTGAATTATCTGGTGTGCTCCAAGTTGAGACTTAGAGGTGTAGCTTTTACCACAATCACCACAGCAGTAAGGCTTCTCTCCAGTGTGTATTGCCTGGTGACGTCTGAGACCAGACTTTGTAGTGAACCTTTTCCCACACTGGTCACAGTTAAAAGGTTTTTCTCCGGTATGTATGTAATGATGACGCTTTAATAATGTTGATGATCTAAAACTGCTTCCGCATAACTCACAGCAGTGTGGCTTCTCTCCAGTGTGAATTCCATGGTGAAATCTGAGACTCCCCTTTGAACGGAAGCTATATCCACACAGGTCACACTTAAAAGGCTTTTCTCCAGTGTGCATGCGCTGATGGACCCTTAATGATCTTGATCTACGAAAACTCATCCCACATTTGTCACAACAGTAAGGCTTTAGGCTTCCAGGGTGCATATATCTCAGGTGTACAAATAGGCCATGCTTTGTGGTGACGCTTTTCCCACACTGCTCACAGTAGTAAGGCTTAATCAGGCTTCCAGGGTGCAACTGACTCAGATGTACGATTAGGCCAGGCTTTGTGGTGAAGCGATTCCCACATTGGTCACAGCAGTAAGGCTTCATCAGGCTTCTAGGGTGCATCCGACTCAGGTGTAAACTTAGGCCACGCGTGGTAAAAGGCTTTTCTCCAGTGTGCATGTGCTGATGGACCCTTAATGATCTTGATCTACGAAAACTCATCCCACATTTGTCACAACAGTAAGGCTGTAGGCTTCCAGGGTGCATATATCTCAGGTGTACAAATAGGCCATGGTTTGTGGTGACGCTTTTCCCACACTGCTCACAGTAGTAAGGCTTAATCAGGCTTCCAGGGTGCAACTGACTCAGATGTACGATTAGGCCAGGCTTGGTGGTGAAGCGATTCCCACATTGGTCACAGCAGGAAGGCTTCATCAGGTTTCCAGGGTGCATCCGACTCAGGTGTAAACTTAGGCCACGCTTTGTGGTGAAGCATTTCCTACACTGGTCACAGCAGACATGTTGTGGTTTCACTGGGGATAGGACAGAACAGGTATCTGAGATAGAAAACAATAAGGGATTATTCACATTATATTAAAAAAAAATGAGGAAAAAAGAAAAAGAGCATTTACAATTTCGGTTGGTTAGCTAAATTTGGTACCAGGTACCCATGAAAATAGAATTCTATGTTGGCTTATCGGTCCTGGCTTGCTAAGTAGCATTTACTATTGCAAACAAAGGCTATATACAGTATATATATATATATATACTTGATTTGCCAGTATATACTTGATTCGTTTGATATCAATGAAAATGTGCTAGGACGTGTGTACACATATTAGCAATCCGTCGGTTGGATTAGCTAGGACGTGTGGAAACGTCTTACAGTCTAAATGTGTTAACCGCCTTATGGCCAATGACGTATTATGAGTGTTGATATCATTAATTAAGACTAAAGCATTCTAAATACATTTACGCAAGCTTTGATCTCTGGTAAGTCAGCCTCCGAGTTGACTTGAGAATGAGTGTATGATGCACCCAAATGCACGGTCGTGCGTGCGTGCGCGTGGAAAAAAACTCCAAAACAACTCCCAGTGTAACCACTGGAAGGCGCGGGAGGCTAGAGTCCTGCTTAGTCCCACAACATGTCGTGGGGCTTGTAGATGTTTTCTATCTATTCTTCGCGTGTGCCATTGCCATCCAACAAAGTAAAAAACAGGCTTAAAGCTGAAATAGGTAAATTGTTCCATCGCATTAACATTCAGAAACCGGACTACAGGACAGGTATATGTTGACCTACAGTATATGTTGAACTATATATTGAACTCAGCCAATAGAAAGCTTTTTGTTCTACTGTATGTCGCCTGAAGAAATTAGGGGTCCTAGACCTTAATGCAGTTCCATGCAGTCTGGCACAGTTCCTTGACTGTCGGCCAGACTGAAACTCTGGAAAGAGTTCAGAAACGGGCTTGCAAAATCATACTTGGCCGGAGGTAGTCAGGATACACAGGAGCTCTCGCAACTTCAACAACATGTATATCTAATTTGCGGCTGAGCATAGACATGGTAACGCCCCCACCTGCCTCTGATTGGCCTACCTCCACGTCTTGATAATACAAGTTTACGGTATCGGTATGATCCAAGAAAACTGCCTGTAACTTGTACGTTTTATTTTTGTAGAAGAGGCAAACTAATATTGTTTATGCCGTTTGCTTTGATTGAATGATTGATTTAACGTAATATGATTTGATTTGGGTGTGTTCTAAATAAAGTGTTTGTGTAAACGTGAAACATTATTGTACTGTAAAAAGGTCTCTTTTCCCTTCACGTTTATCCTTTTTAGTATAATAGTATTAGTTTACTATAATTAGATTAATACATGATAATCAACACTAACACTTTATTTAGAAGTACACACCCAAAACAAATCTTATAACATTAAACAATGAACAATAAATTATTCAATCAAAGCGTCATAAACAATATTGGTTTGGCTCTTCTACAAAAATAAGTTAGTTACAAGGCTGCATTCTGTCGCGCGTGCCAAGCTGTCATTCTCTTGTATTATTTTAGGAGATCTGTACGCCAAACTAGGAATGGAGACGACCTCGACACTCCAACATGCCGCACTGAGACATTGCATTGTAATCAGCAAAATAAATATGTTTTGAATGGCACCCCTGTCTTTTTAAACCTGTGATCATGCTGAAAAGTTCAGACATAATGTGAACAAACATTTAGATATACATCAAGTCATTATTCATTTACACTAACGTTAAATAGACATAATCATGTAGGCCTATACTACACTGCAAATGTTGGTGGATTTTACCTGGAGTTAGAACGGGATGGAGCTGGTACCAGAACGAACTGCACCCACATCTGTATGCCGTTGTAACCAATAAACTTGATTCTGATTCGTAGAACTATAAGCTCGAGGTTAGCAGACGCTCTGAAGTGCCTGTGGAAAGCCTGTGTTCTATTTACTGCCCAGGGCTCAGTGGTGGCTGGCCAGCAGTAGTGTAAAGTTTCCTCAAGTAGTAGCCTACTATAAGTACAATTTTGAGGTACTTGCAATACTTCTACTCCACTACATTTCAGAGGAAAATATTGTACTTTTTACTCCACTACAATTATTTGAAAATGTTAAAGTTACTTTATGGATTTGAAATAGCAGATCTACAAGCTCACAATGCGGTGCGACGTGACACGTTGTGAGCTTGGAGATCTGTTATTTTCAAGGCTGTTTATTACATTTTATACCTTGTGAAACGGGACATCCTGCATAATGAGTACTTTTGCTTGTGTACTTTAAGTATATTTTGATACCAATATACAGTTGTACTTTTACTCAAGTAAATGTTCAATTCTGGACACTTACTTGTAACAGAGTAGTACTTAAGTAACAAACAAAATGGAATATTGTTTTCCACCACTGCTTGCCAGTAGGACACAGTATTGGAATGTGGCTACAGACATAAATAGCAAACCCTGCATTGGCCACTGGGACTGTACGTCAATGTCGCTGCCATAGGCTGAGCTCACACCTTTCATGCAATTCTCGTGCTCGTTGGATGCTCGTTGGGTAGTGTCATGGCCGCCCAATGTATTTCCAATGGAGGTCACATGGTTTGACCCAACATTGTGTTGTGTGAGGGGGAGGGGCGCAGTCGTGCGCCCCTCCCCCTCACACAACACAATGTTGGGTCAAACCATGTGACCTCCATTGGAAATGCATTGGGCCGCTGGGCGGCCATGACACAACACCCAACGAGCACAGAGAATTGCATGAAAGGTGTGAGCTCAGCCATAGGGTGCACTCACACGGTTAATGCAATTCTCTGTGCTCGTTGGATCAATGCTGTGTTGTGTCATGGCCGCCCAATGCATTTCCAATGGAGGTCACATGGTTTGACACAACATTGTGTTGTGTGAGGGGGAGGGGCACATTCGACTGCGCCCCTCCAGAGCAATGTTTCTATATCAGTGGTTCTCAATATTTCATGTCAAGGACCCCAAAAATTGTATGTAATATGTCGCCGACCCCCATCTGGAAATATGTTGTTCCAGGAGGCAGGGACCCCTCGGAAGTAAAGATTTGAGTTACAAACAAAAACTCTGAAAGAATATATATTCAAAGATTTGAGGAACATTTCCACGATTTTTCAAAAATAGCAGACCTACATGAGCTTGTAGATCTGCTATTTTTCAACAGCTATGGCATAACATAATGCTTAAAACACCAAAAGGGGTTCCCGGCTGGGTTTAAACAACGTGAGGCTTATTGGATACACACATTACAAACCCTTCACCCCAAAGGACTGAATGATGAATTACAACTAAACGTTATGCTATAATTATCCATATCAAATAACTCTGTCACTTCACTATTGATGGAACTTCTTGCCCAGCAGGGTGCAGCAAGCACCATTTGTGTTGTTTTTTACTTTTACCGTCCACTCCTGTCACGGTAGTAGGACCTTATATGTGACATTAATTTGCGTATTTATTGTATGTTGATTTTCTTGTATTGTATGGCATGACATTTATATATTTGCCCCTGTATTATTGTAATTTGTTATTTTCAATAGTATTTGAGGCATGTCACAGAAGCACTGTAACTTTAAGAGTCACATGACTGTGGACTAAGCAGCTGCTACCTGTTTAGATGATTGCACGTGTTTCTGATTGGTTGTCTATATGAAATGTACTTAGTGACATGTCAGCCTATTCTGAATCATGCCAGAGGAAGTTCGAAGGACCGAAACGATGCATATTGTGGACATTTAATAAAAAGCTCTTGAACCAGCAAGTGGCAGTGTGCGGGTCTCCCTCCTTCTCCTACGTGTCTGCAGTCTGCTGCTTTGTCGCCAACGAACCTGCTTTATTTAGTAAGTCGAGTGTGCGGAGGTCTCTCCCCAATACTAATGACATTTGTATGTTTTTGCCTCATACAGGTTGTTAAAGCAACCAAGCTCAATCTCATTTTCTAAACTGACTAGATGACATTTGAATCATAAAAGCTTATACTAACTGGGACTTATAGGGGCTTCCAGTAGACTATGATGACTATTTACTGTATATGTATTTGATGTACCATGTGGTGTTCTGGCTAGTAGTCGGATTAAGAGCGTCTGCTAAATGCCTAAATTGTAAATTATCGTGATACATCAACATAAGACATTTCAACACAAAATCAGGCATAATTCATAGCAAAATAATATTAATCATGATGTTCAAATGGCTCAACATCCCTTAATTGACTATTAAAAGGCAATTAATTTACCCAAGTCTTGAATGACAATATTCCAAATGGTCAAGCTGTTCATCTTAGTTGAATCACTTGGGCAATCATTTTAAGAAGGTGACTATTGAAATACTCAAGTAAAGTAAATGTACTTCAAAATTGTACTTAAGTACAGTACTTGAGTAAATACAGTAGGTTACTTGAGTAAATGTACTTGTAGTAGTATCAGTGAGAAACTGCTCTATCCAGCTGCTTTACCTTATGTACCGGTATGTGAGCTCTGAGCTCTTTAGGGGCAGCGGTGGCCGAACGGTTTGCAGAGCGGTCTTGTTATCGGAAGGTCGCCAGTTCGAATCCCCGGACCGGCACGTTAAAATTACCACCGCTGAAGTGCCCTTGAGCAAGGAATTGAACCTCTACCATGAAATGTTCTATGAGCAGGGTCTGGCTGTAAACAAGCATCTCGAGCTTAGTCCATTCACCCTGGGTAAACAAAGAACTTTGCTTTGCTTTGCTTTTTAGCTGCTGTTAAGTTAACATCCACTAGAGGGCAGTGTTGGCTCAGGTAATAGTTTTAGAACGACACACTACAACTCTTCACCCAGTTAGTGCACAGGGATTTGACTTTGAGGTAGAAAGCCACATTTGCAGCCCAGCCAATGCAAACATATCAAAATGTTGTAGTCTGGTAAATGGGGCTCGTGGATTCAAAGGTCAGGGAAAGAGATACTGAATGCCAAAACACTTTGAGAACCTCTGAAATAAATCAACAAGACAGAAAACAACCACTAGGTCTGAAGAAAACTTGATCTGGATGAATTCAGCTACTATATTATATAATAGAATAAAATCTTTGAGACGACTTTGTTTTTATGTTATTTATTAATAGTAAAAAGACAGAATACAACAGGTAAATAACATAAGCCCTTAAACCCTGTATTTATAATTCTTACATCTCTATTCCCAAACAAAGCTAAAAGCTGCTCAATCAATGTCTAAATAACCTGCAATGCTAGAAGGTAATATTCAAAATTATTCAAAATGATAACCATATAAAAGAAACCATATCAAAGAAAACAGCTAAATGAGGCTTACTGCAACAAATATTATTAATAATAAAAAAGTACCTTTAACAATGTATAAGCTATCCACTATGCTGTCAGGCAGAAAGACCTATCTCCATATTTCAACTTTTTGTTTTGTTCAACTTTGTAAATAAGTTAATGTTATTGTCTTACTTCATCATTCAAGTGTGTCAGAAAAGTAGTAAAAATAGCCCATTTACAGGGCGTTGTGATTTTGTAGATCGGCTATCTTCACTATTTTAAATTGTTATTTTAAATAATAATGAAACGTGAACAGTTTTGGACTTCCACTCGACAGCAACCATATTTAAAATGGTCAAGCTAGTGTTCATCTTAGTTGAATCACTTGGGCCATCATTTTAAGAAGGTGACAATATTGAAATACTCAAGTAAAGTAAATGTACTTCAAAATTGTACACACTGTTTTTAACCGTGCAACAGGAGCTGTGGGCTGTATTCTGGACGTTTGATTGTTTATTTATTTAAGTATTTATTGAATGCTGAGGTGACAGATCGGCTGTGAAAATAAATATAGTTTCTTTATGAATTCAACGAACAGTTTGGACTTCAGTTTATCAAGCACACGTCTGAACACCTCCTTGCCGTCAGTATACCACAGTGCCTTTTAGTACAGGACTTGGGCATTAGGCCTAGGCTACATTAAGTTAAAAACAGCCTCGTTTCAAAGGAAGATTTTGTTTGATTGGGAAGCAAATCTAACCAGTGGGCTCGTTTCGGACCGTGTTGGTGCTTGGTGACTTCATGGTGAGACGACGGACACGTGCTTCTGCGAGGGTTTCGAATGTCATCGTTGCAACCCGGAGTCAGAGCTAATGGGGCTTCTACCGGGAACATCAGCAGCGAACTTCTGCAAGACATCTGCTGTTACTGGAGGTGACTGATTGCCACCCGGTTAGGAGCTATAGGAGCGCTTACTGGCGGGGACATCGGCGCTTAAGCAGCAGACTGTATGCAGCAGAGATCATTAGGAATGGCCCCCGAATGGACCGGACCGCACGGCGGACACAGTGGTGCGGTGGTATGTTCAGTTCAGCGGCCGCCGACAGCCCGACACATATGGATCCACCACGCCACCGTCCACATCAAGGCTTTCAGTTTCAGAACAACTACAACACGTAAAAAACCCCTGCATCGTTCTAGTTTGTATTGTAACTTATTATTGTTCAGACAACGCATACCAGCAGATTAATAAGAAACGGGAGGAGCCTGCATGGCTTGAATTGATGAACTGGCAACTGCCAAAATTACATCTGACAGTTTGAAGTTGACCTTACAGTTGGACCACTAAATAGGCCTACCTGACCCAAAATATGTGTATTTGAAGTCAGTACCTACAGATGAAATGATTTTTTAAATTTGGATTTTCTTAATGAATGCACTTTGCCTGATTTAGCCTATTATCTAAAATGTGTTTTGTATTTTGTTTGGTGTTTTGTTTTCTATGGCTCTTTGTACATTTCGTTTAATAATTGCTCTGCCTATAGTGTCTCCTGCCAGTAGCAATTAGGGGCCGGTGTAAGAGCCATATGATGTCTATGGGTTTATACTAATTGATGATTTGATGATGTCACCACAGGGCATGGCCAAGGTTGCCTGCGTGTATTTAACGCGTCCCCAAACAAGCAGCAGGTGTTACTGATTGGCAGAGGCACACTGTTTTTAACTGTGCAACAGGAGCTGTGGTCTGTATTCTGGACGTTTGATTGTTTATTTATTTAAGTATTTATTGAATGCTGAGGTGACAGATCGGCTGTGAAAATAAATATAGTTTCTTTATGAATTCAACAAACAGTTTGGACTTCAGTTTATCAAGCACACGTCTGAACACCTCCTTGCCGTCAGTATACCACAGTGCCTTTTAGTACAGGACTTTGGGCACTACAGTGGGTATAGTATCACAGTGTGAGAAACTGCTCTGTCCAGCTGCTTTACGAGCTCTGAGCTGCTGTTAAGTTAATATCCACTAGAGGGCAGTGTTGACTCAGGTAACAGGTTTAGAACGACACACTACAACTCTTCACCCAGTTAGTGCACAGGGATTTGACTTTGAGGTAGAAAGCCACACTTGCAGCCCAGCCAATGCAAAAATATCAAAATGTTGTAGTCGGGTAAACGAGGCTCTTGGATTCAAAGGTCAGGGAAAGAGATACTGAATGCCAAAACAATTTGAGAACCTCTGAAATGACACAGAAAAAAAACACTAGGTCTGAAAACTTGATCTGGATGAATTCAGCTACTATATTATGTAATAGAATAAAATCTCTTAAACGACTTTGTTTTTATGTTTTATTAATAGTAAAAAGACAGAATACAACAGGTAAATAACATAAGCACTTAAACCCTGTATGTATAATTATTTGACTGATCGAGGTACCGAAGGCTCTATAGTCAGTCCCCTCAATGTAACAAAGCTAAAGCTGCTCAATCAATGTCTAAATAACCTGCAATGCTAGAAGGTAATATTCAAAATTATTCAAAACTAAACCATATAAAAAAAAATAGCTAAATGAGGCTTATTGCAAAAAACATTCATAATAATAAAAAAGTACTTTTAACTATGTATAGGCTATCCACTATGCTGTCAGGCAGAAAGACCTATCTCCATATTTCAACTTTTTGTTTTGTTCAACTTTGTAAATACTGGTAAGTTAATGTTATTGTCATCATTCAAGTGTGTCACAGAAAAGTAGTAAAAATAGCCCATTTGCAGGGTGTTGTGAGCTTGTAGATCGGCTATCTTCACTATTTTAAATCGTTTTTTTTTAAATAATAATGAAACGTGAACAGTTTTGGACTTCCACTCGACAGCAACAATGATTTGTTTTCCCCTACAATGTATTTCTTTAGTTGGGTCCCCAACTCCCTGTGGTCCACGCACAACAACAATACTTTTTATATGTCGCACAACTCAGTAAAAACATTGTAACAGTCTTATAAAAACCCATTAAGACCTGAGGCTAATTCTACAAAATGCCTCCTAAAACCGTTCAGAATTATTAAAACGCAACACATTTTTCAAAAATTGACAAAAATATGCAAAAATATCTCTGTGAGCTTGTATATCTGCTAATTTTGAATTGCCAACGCTGAAATCTAAAATAACACAGATGCTTTATATAAAAAACAACAAAACATTTTCAAGACAAATAAAAGGCAAGTAAAAAAAAAAAACGCGTCATTCTCTACACCTCAAATTGCATTATTACATTACAGAGAGTTGTGAGTTTATCAAAAGAAGATTACGACAAGCCTCTATATACAAAGAAAAGTAACGCAGGTGAAATAATATTTTAAATGAATAATCCATGTTTTTATACGCAACGGTAATTCTGCACAATTACTAAAGGCTAAAGAGCCGTCCACATCAATAATGACTATGAAGATAACTAACTATAATAATTAAAGATTACTATAATATCTATAAATAAAACGATAATGACACTTATGTGATCAATGATCATCCGCACAAACAATTATAAATGCCAGTTCTGCGTTGTAATTGGTGTATACAACATGGACTATACAAGTCAAGTCCACTGCTTTTTGTTTTGGCCATGGTTGTTCTGTACAGTATGTACACTTTAAATATAATATTGATTGGGTAGGCAAGACTTGGATAGATAAAGTGATGTGATGATAGCATAGGTTTCTAATCATTACGTTGGTTTATGGTGATTTGACCCTCCATATATTCGTCCTGCCCACCCTAGTGGGGCAAGCTAGAACCGGCCTGATCCAGTTTGTGTGGAAGATTCATAATATCAAAGTGAATTATAATAAGTACAACTGTGATACAGTACTTCCATTGTGTCTTCTCTTTGCCTTGTTTTGTAGCATCTTCAATTCTTCATTTACCACCTAAAAAGTCAAACGCAGATACAGTGACTGCCATCAAAATACAAATATTATAACTTCACAGTATGAACGGTCACAGCATAAACACACAGCTAGACATACAGTACTGTACTGTAGCAGCATATTAGCTCTTTGCTAGTTGAAATTAAACTTACCAAGAGGTTTGACCAGAGAATAAACGGCATCTTCAGTTTACTGCGGAGCTGGTGATTCTGTGAATGGAATATACGCAGAACATGTTAGCAGAAAATAAAGTAGTGCATTTTAATTCACCTTATGTTGCTTCTCAGTCTAATTATACACGTCTTAACCTTTAACCTTACAAGGCTGTTTCTACCTGTCTTTTGGGTGACAGCAGTATTTCAATACTGTTTCAATGTGACGTACACTATATATTGACGAAATAATCCGGATATTGCGATTGCTATTATACTTCTTTGATATGTATTTTATACCTTTCTTATTCTATGATAACCTATAATAAAATGTATTTTCCACCTACCTTTCTGGTTTTTGGCTTTAGTTTTGTTTTGGTAGTTCACCTGGGCATATACATCTGGTTCTGCTGCTCCTCCTATAATGTGCGCACGCACACACACACACACACACACACATGCACACACACACAAACATGCACACACACGTTACTGCAGTGTCAAGTTTGAATTTATATTTCTGAGTTTATATATATAGACATTTTAAAACATTATAAACAATTAAATGTTTTGGTGGACACACTATACCTTTCTGGTTGTTGGCTTTAGCTTTGTTTTGGAAGTTAACCTGGGCGTAGGTCACATCTGGTTCTGCTGCTCCTTCTGTAACACACACACACGCACGCACACACGCACACAGAGCAAAGTCAGCAAATAGTGGTCAAATTCCAAACCATTTGGCCCGTGATTCATGTTAATTTCCTACATAATCACTGGCGTTATTGATGATTTACCCACCCACTCACACACATAGCTCCGTAAGGGAGTGGTTGCACCACTTAAAAAACAAAATGTCAGTTAGACATTCATGCAGGATATCTTGTTTGTGGACAGGAGGGCTATAAAGATCAGCAGGTTTCTCTGTAGTCTGTAGTCTGTAGCCTACAGTTGGACCACTAAATAGGTCTACCTGACCCAAAATATGACTGTGTGTATTTGAAGTCAGTACCTACAGATGAAATGATTTTTTTAAATTTGGATTTTCTTAATGAATGCACTTTGCCTGATTTAGCCTATTATCTAAAATGTGTTTTGTATTTTGTTTGGTGTTTTGTTTTCTATGGCTCTTTGTACATTTCGTTTAATAATTGCTCTGTCTATAGTGTCTCCTGCCAGTAGCAATTAGGGGCCGGTGTAAGAGCCATATGATGTCTATGGGTTTATACTAATTGATGATTTGATGATGTCACCACAGGGCATGGCCAAGGTTGCCTGCGTGTATTTAACGCGTCCCCAATCAAGCAGCAGGTGTTACTGATTGGCAGAGGCACACTGTTTTTAACTGTGCAACAGGAGCTGTGGTCTGTATTCTGAACGTTTGATTGTTTATTTATTTAAGTATTTATTGAATGCTGAGGTGACAGATCGGCTGTGAAAATAAATATAGTTTCTTTATGAATTCAACAAACAGTTTGGACTTCAGTTTATCAAGCACACGTCTGAACACTTGCCGTCAGTATACCACAGTGCCTTTTAGTACAGGACTTTGGGCACTACAGTGGGTATAGTATCACAGTGTGAGAAACTGCTCTGTCCAGCTGCTTTACGAGCTCTGAGCTGCTGTTAAGTTAATATCCACTAGAGGGCAGTGTTGACTCAGGTAACAGGTTTAGAACGACACACTACAACTCTTCACCCAGTTAGTTCACAGGGTGGGATTTGACTTTGAGGTAGAAAGCCACATTTGCAGCCCAGCCAATGCAAAAATATCAAAATGTTGTAGTCGGGTAAACGGGGCTCTTGGATTCAAAGGTCAGGGAAAGATACTGAATGCCAAAACAGTTTGAGAAGCTTTCCCCCCCCCCACCGCCCCCCCTTTTCCCCTCACTGTATATGTTTCTTTCCCCTTTTTACCTCCATTATGATGAATTCCTGTACTGTTCTTTGTCTATATAGAAGTGTCTATTTGTACGTCTCTTAATGTTTTGATGAATTGAACATGGTGGACCCTGTTGTAAACAAGTGTAATGCTTAATTGGGTCGTCCACTCACAGTTAACAGCCTTTGTATTGAGTTTGTGCTTGAAATGTACTGTAATTCTGCAAACTGTTAATACAATTTTCAATCAATCAAAAAAGCTCTGAAATAAATCAACGACACAGAAAAAAAACACTAGGTCTGAAGAAAACTTGATCTGGATGAATTCAGCTACCATATTATATAATGGAATAAAATATCTTAGACGACTTTGTTTTTATGTTTTATTAATAGTAAAAAGACAACAGGTAAATAACATAAGCCCTTAAACCCTGTATTTATAATTATTTGACTGATCGAGGTACCGAAGGCTCTATAGTCAGTCCCCTCAATGTAACAAAGCTAAAGCTGCTCAATCAATGTCTAAATAACCTGCAATGCTAGAAGGTAATATTCAAAATTATTCAAAATGATACCTAAACCATATCAAGGAAAACAGCTAAATGAGGCTTACTGCAAAAAATATTAATAATAAAAAATATCCACTATGCTGTCGGGCAGAAAGACCTATCTCCATATTTCAACTTTTTGTTTTGTTCCAACTTTGTAAATAAGTCTTACTTCATCATTCAAGTGTGTCACAGAAAAGTAGTAAAAATAGCCCATTTACTGGGCGTTGTGAGCTTGTAGATCGGCTATCTTCACTATTTTAAATTGTTTTTTTTTTTTAAATAATAATGAAACGTGTGAAACAGTTTTGGACTTCCACTCGACAGCAACAATGATTTTTTCCCCTACAATGTATTTCTTTAGTTGGGTCCCCAACTCCCTGTGGTCCACGCACAACAACAATACTTTTCATATGTCACACAACTCAGTAAAAACATTGTAACAGTCTTATAAAAACCCATAAGACCTGAGGCTAATTCTACAAAATGCCTCCTAAAACCGTTCAGAATTATTAAAACACAACACATTTTTCAAAAATTGACAAAAATATGCAGTGACTCTCTTGTATATCTGCTAATTTTGAATTGCCAACGCTGAAATCTAAAATGACACAGATGCTTTATATAAAAAACAACAACAAAACATTTTCAAGACAAATAAAAGGCAAGTAAAAAAAAAAAAAAACGCACCATTCTCTACACCTCAAATTGCATTATTACATTACAGAGAGTTGTGAGTTTATCAAAAGAAGATTACGACAAGCCTCTATATACAAAGAAAAGTAACGCAGGTGAAATAATATTTTAAATGAATAATCCATGTTTTTATATGCAACGGTAATTCTGCACAATTACTAAAGGCTAAAGAGCCGTCCACATCAATAATGACTATGAAGATAACTAACTATAATAATTAAAGATTACTATAATATCTATAAATAAAACGATAATGACACTTATGTGATCAATGATCATCCGCACAAACAATTATAAATGCCAGTTCTGCGTTGTAATTGGTGTATACAACATGGACTATACAAGTCAAGTCCACTGCTTTTGTTTTGGCCATGGTTGTTCTGTACAGTATGTACACTTTAAATATAATATTGATTGGGTAGGCAAGACATGGATAGATAAAGTGATGTGATGATAGCATAGGTTTCTAATCATTACGTTGGTTTATGGTGATTTGACCCTCCATATATTCGTCCTGCCCACCCTAGTGGGGCAAGCTAGAACCGGCCTGATCCAGTTTGTGTGGAAGATTCATAATATCAAAGTTAATTATAATAAGTACAACTGTGATACAGTACTTCCATTGTGTCTTCTCTTTGCCATGTTTTATAGCATCTTCAATTCTTCATTTACCACCTAAAAAGTCAAACGCAGATACAGTGACTGCCATCGAAATACAAATATTATAACTTCACAGTATGAACGGTCACAGCATAAACACACAGCTAGACATACAGTGAGCTACTGTACTGTAGCAGCATATTAGCTCTTTGCTAGTTGAAATGAAACAGTATCTTACCAAGAGGTTTGACCAGAGAATAAACGGCATCTTCAGTTTGCTGCATGTGGAGCTGGTGATTCTGTGAATGGAATATACGCAGAACATGTTAGCAGAACATAAAGTAGGCCTAGTGCATTTTAATTCACATTATGTTGCTTCTCAGTCTAATTATACACATCTTAACCTTTAACCTTACAAGGCTGTTTCTACCTGTCTTTTGGGTGACAGCAGTATTTCAATACTGTTTCAATGTTTATATATTGACGAAATAATCCGGATATTGCGATTGCTATTATACTTATTGGATATGTATTTTATACCTTTCGTATTCTATGATAACCTATAATAAAATGTATTTTCCACCTACCTTTCTGGTTTTTGGCTTTAGTTTTGTTTTGGTAGTTCACCTGGGCATATACATCTGGTTCTGCTGCTCCTCCTATAATGTGCGCACGCATACACACACACACACGCACACACACAAACATGCACACGCACGTTAATGCAGTGTCAAGGTTGAATTTATGGCGAGTCATATTCCAAATGTGACGGGAAAATCCAGTGATGCACTTTATAGGCCCTGTTGAGCTTTATTTCTCGGCTGAAAACGCCAAGGCGCTCACCTCGCCTAAAAGCGATTCCAGGCGCCCGAGGTGAAAATATTTTAGTACAGCTTTCGGCAGGCAGGGAAAAGCACACCAGCGCAAGGTAAAAAAAAGCCCAGAGCAACGCCAAGATGCTGGAGTTCCCAAAAACACGTTTATATATAGACCATTTTTAAACATTATAAACAATTCAATGTTTTGGTGGACACAGCAGGGTCTTACACTATACCTTTCTGGTTGTTGGCTTTAGCTTTGTTTTGGAAGTTAACCTGGGCGTAGGTCACATCTGGTTCTGCTGCTCCTTCTGTAACACACACACACACACACACGCACACACACACACACACACACGCACGCACACAGAGCAAAGTCAGCAAATAGTGGTCAAATTCCAAACCATTTGGCTCGTGATTCATGTTAATTTCCTACATAATCACTGGAGTTATTGATGATTTTCCCACCCACTCACACACATAGCTCCGTAAGGGAGTGGTTGCACCACTTAAAAAACAAAATGTCAGTTAGACATTCATGCAGGATATCTTGTTTGTGGACAGGAGGGCTATAAAGATCAGCAGGTTTCTCTGTAGTCTGTAGCC
The DNA here is from genome assembly GCF_951216825.1 of Electrona antarctica. NCBI lineage: Eukaryota > Metazoa > Chordata > Actinopteri > Myctophiformes > Myctophidae > Electrona > Electrona antarctica. The sequence goes on from NC_136798.1 coordinate 39,620,773, forward strand.
TATAGGCTGCAGTAGAGTATATCATGTATTTATTTGCAATTTATTGTGAATCCACTTGTGCGTGAATTCAGTTCAAATCACCACTTACACTCTACGTTCCATAAGCAGCGATTTTCATGTTGCATTTATTTTTGTTTTATCCAGATGACTCACCCCTCTTCTTGCTGATGTTTTTGAGTTCAATCTGTGAATATGTCACCTCACTGGACTCAGCTGCAGACTTGTCTGAAAGACAGGACATGTAATGTTAACCATTGATTGATTGATTGATTGATTGATTGATTGATTGATTGATTGATTGATACATTGATTCATTCATTCATTGAAGTCTCATTCTCAAAGCAGAAACATCAGTGCTAGAGTTAGTAATCAGCTGGGCTGCTGAGTGAGTGAGTGAAGACATGCGAATCCCTTAACTCCTTCAAAACCGCTCTCAAAGGGCACAGGTCTATATGGACGGCTGCAATTCGAAACTCGGTTTTATAGAACTGTATATGTGTACGTCTCTAAATGTTATGATGAATTGCATGTGGACCCTATTTGTAAACAATAAAGTGTAATGCTTTATGGTGTCGTCCACAGTTAACAGTTTTGTATTGAGTTGTGCATGAAATGTACTGTAATTGTCCAATCTGTTAATAAATACTTCAATCAATCAATCAAACCACCTTGGACATCAGATCAATATCAGAGCATTATCCAACCCTATCACGAGGTGGTAACCATGATGTCCTTCTTAACCCATTTAGGCCTGACGTCGACATTTAAAAAATGTCTTTTTAAAATGTATTTTTATGTCAAGGACCCCAAAAATGATATGTAATATGCCGCCGACCCCCATCTGAAAATATGTTGTTCCAGGAGGCAGGGACCCCTCGGAAGTAAAGATTTGAGTTACAAACAGAAACTCTGAAAGAATATATATTCAAAGATTTGAGGAACATTTCCACGATTTTTCAAAAATAGCAGACGTACATGAGCTTGTAGATCTGCTATTTTTCAACAGCTATGGCATAACATAATGCTTAAAACACCAAAAGGGGTTCCCGCCCAAAATGGGTTTAAACAACGTGAGGCTTATTGGATACACACATTACAAACACTTCACCCCAAAGGACTGAATGATGAATTACAACTAAACGTTATGCTATAATTATCCATATCAAATAACTCTGTCACTTCACTATTGATGGAACTTCTTGCCCAGCAGGGTGCAGCAAGCACCATTTGTGTTGTTTTTTTACTTTTACCGTCCACTCCTGTCACGGTAGTATAGGACCTTATATGTGACATTAATTTGCGTATTTATTGTATGTTGATTTTCTTGTATTGTATGGCATGACATTTATATATTTGCCCCTGTATTATTGTAATTTGTTATTTTCAATAGTATTTGAGGCATGTCACAGAAGCACTGTAACTTTAAGAGTCACATGACTGTGGACTAAGCAGCTGCTACCTGTTTAGATGATTGCACGTGTTTCTGATTGGTTGTCTATATGAAATGTATTTAGTGACATGTCAGCCTATTCTGAATCATGCCTGAGGAAGTTCGAAGGACCGAAATGTTGCATATTGTGGACATTAAATAAAAAGCTCTTGAACCAGCAAGTGGCAGTGTGCGGGTCTCCCTCCTTCTCCTACGTGTCTGCAGTCTGCTGCTTTGTCGCCAACGAACCTGCTTTATTTAGTAAGTCGAGTGTACGGAGGTCTCTCCTCAATACTAATGACATGTTTATGTTTTTTCCTCATACAGGTTGTTAATGGTATGGTGACATATTATGCTAATTACTCAAATTGCTCAACGTGCAACTTTTAGCAACCAAGCTTAATCTCATCTTCTAAACTGACTAGATGACATTTGAATCATAAAAGCTTATACTAACTGGGTCTATGGGACTTATAGGGGCTTCCAGTAGACTATGATGACTATTTACTGTATATGTATTTGATGTACCATGTGGTGTTCTGGCTAGTAGTCGGATTAAGAGCGTCTGCTAAATGCCTAAATTGTAAATTATCGTGATACATCAACATAAGACATTTCAACACAAAATCAGGCATAATTCATAGCAAAATAATATTAATCATGATGTTCAAATGGCTCAACATCCCTAAATTGACTATTAAAAGGCAATTAATTTACCCAAGTCTTGAATGACAATATTCCAAATGGTCAAGCTGTTCATCTTAGTTGAATCACTTGGGCAATCATTTTAAGAAGGTGACTATTGAAATACTCAAGTAAAGTAAATGTACTTCAAAATTGTACTTAAGTACAGTACTTGAGTAAATACAGTAGGTTACTTGAGTAAATGTACTTGTAGTAGTATCAGTGAGAAACTGCTCTATCCAGCTGCTTTACCTTATGTACCGGTATGTGAGCTCTGAGCTCTTTAGGGGCAGCGGTGGCCGAACGGTTTGCAGAGCGGTCTTGTTATCGGAAGGTCGCCAGTTCGAATCCCCGGACCGGCACGTTAAAATTACCACCGCTGAAGTGCCCTTGAGCAAGGCATTGAACCTCTACCATGAAATGTTCTATGAGCAGGGTCTGGCTGTAAACAAGCATCTCGAGCTTAGTCCATTCACCCTGGGTAAACAAAGAACTTTGCTTTGCTTTGCTTTTTAGCTGCTGTTAAGTTAACATCCACTAGAGGGCAGTGTTGGCTCAGGTAACAGTTTTAGAACGACACACTACAACTCTTCACCCAGTTAGTGCACAGGGATTTGACTGAGGTAGAAAGCCACATTTGCAGCCCAGCCAATGCAAACATATCAAAATGTTGTAGTCGGGTAAATGGGGCTCTTGGATTCAAAGGTCAGGGAAAGAGATACTGAATGCCAAAACACTTTGAGAACCTCTGAAATAAATCAACAAGACAGAAAACAACCACTAGGTCTGAAGAAAACTTGATCTGGATGAATTCAGCTACTATATTATATAATAGAATAAAATCTCTGAGACGACTTTGTTTTTATGTTATTTATTAATAGTAAAAAGACAGAATACAACAGGTAAATAACATAAGCCCTTAAACCCTGTATTTATAATTCTTACATCTCTATTCCCAAACAAAGCTAAAAGCTGCTCAATCAATGTCTAAATAACCTGCAATGCTAGAAGGTAATATTCAAAATTATTCAAAATGATAACTAAACTATATCAAAGAAAACAGCTAAATGAGGCTTACTGCAACAAATATTATTAATAATAAAAAAGTACCTTAACTATGTATAAGCTATCCACTATGCTGTCAGGCAGAAAGACCAATCTCCATATTTCAACTTTTTGTTTTGTTCAACTTTGTAAATAAGTTAATGTTATTGTCTTACTTCATCATTCAAGTGTGTCAGAAAAGTAGTAAAAATAGCCCATTTACAGGGCGTTGTGATTTTGTAGATCGGCTATCTTCACTATTTTAAATTGTTATTTTAAATATTAATGAAACGTGAACAGTTTTGGACTTCCACTCGACAGCAACCATATTTAAAATGGTCAAGCTAGTGTTCATCTTAGTTGAATCAATTGGGCCATCATTTTAAGAAGGTGACAATATTGAAATACTCAAGTAAAGTAAATGTACTTCAAAATTGTACACACTGTTTTTAACTGTGCAACAGGAGCTGTGGTCTGTATTCTGGACGTTTGATTGTTTATTTATTTAAGTATTTATTGAATGCTGAGGTGACAGATCGGCTGTGAAAATAAATATAGTTTCTTTATGAATTCAACGAACAGTTTGGACTTCAGTTTATCAAGCACACGTCTGAACACTTGCCGTCAGTATACCACAGTGCCTTTTAGTACAGGACTTTGGGCACTACAGTGGGTATAGTATAGGTGCTGCCAGACGGTCGAAAGAGCTGCGCACGTTCTCGGCTGCGCGTAGCTTAAAGCTTGAGTTTTTAGACAGCTGGTGGATGGAAATTAAGCTCCACCTCCGCGGAATTCTTGCGCGACGGCCAGATTCCCGGAAACGCTCTCCTCCGCTCAAGTCTTCGGCGGAGGTGGAGCTTAATTTCCATCCACCAGCTGTCTAAAAACTCGGAATTTAAGCTGCGCGCAGCTTAAGAAGTGCGCAGCTTAAGACCTTTTTGCGCTCAGGTGTGGAGACGGTGTATCACAGTGTGAGAAACTGCTCTGTCCAGCTGCTTTACGAGCTCTGAGCTGCTGTTAAGTTAATATCCACTAGAGGGCAGTGTTGACTCAGGTAACAGGTTTAGAACGACACACTACAACTCTTCACCCAGTTAGTTCACAGGGTGGGATTTGACTTTGAGGTAGAAAGCCACACTTGCAGCCCAGCCAATGCAAAAATATCAAAATGTTGTAGTCGGGTAAACGGGGCTCTTGGATTCAAAGGTCAGGGAAAGAGATACTGAATGCCAAAACAGTTTGAGAAGCTTTCCCCCCCCACTTTTCCCCTCACTGTATATGTTTCTTTTCCCTTTTTACCTCCATTATGATGAATTCCTGTACTGTTCTTTGTCTATATAGAAGTGTCTATTTGTACGTCTCTTAATGTTTTGATGAATTGAACATGGTGGACCCTGTTGTAAACAAGTGTAATGCTTAATTGGGTCGTCCACTCACAGTTAACAGCCTTTGTATTGAGTTTGTGCTTGAAATGTACTGTAATTCTGCAAACTGTTAATACAATTTTCAATCAATCAAAAAAGCTCTGAAATAAATCAACGACACAGAAAAAAAACACTAGGTCTGAAGAAAACTTGATCTGGATGAATTCAGCTACCATATTATATAATGGAATAAAATATCTTACACGACTTTGTTTTTATGTTTTATTAATAGTAAAAAGACAACAGGTAAATAACATAAGCCCTTAAACCCTGTATTTATAATTCTTTGACTGATCGAGGTACCGAAGGCTCTATAGTCAGTCCCCTCAATGTAACAAAGCTAAAGCTGCTCAATCAATGTCTAAATAACCTGCAATGCTAAAAGGTAATATTCAAAATTATTCAAAATGATACCTAAACCATATCAAGGAAAACAGCTAAATGAGGCTTACTGCAAAAAATATTAATAATAATAAAAAAGTACTTTTGACTGTGTAGCCTATAGGCTATCCACTATGCTGTCAGGCAGAAAGACCTATCTCCATATTTCAACTTTTTGTTTTGTTCCAACTTTGTAAATAAGTCTTACTTCATCATTCAAGTGTGTCACAGAAAAGTAGTAAAAATAGCCCATTTACTGGGCGTTGTGAGCTTGTAGATCGGCTATCTTCACTATTTTAAATTGTTTTTTTTAAATAATAATGAAACGTGTGAAACAGTTTTGGACTTCCACTCGACAGCAACAATGATTTTTTTCCCTACAATGTATTTCTTTAGTTGGGTCCCCAACTCCCTGTGGTCCACGCACAACAACAATACTTTTCATATGTCACACAACTCAGTAAAAACATTGTAACAGTCTTATTAAAAACCCATAAGACCTGAGGCTAATTCTACAAAATGCCTCCTAAAACCGTTCAGAATTATTAAAACGCAACACATTTTTAAAAAATTTACAAAAATATGCAGTGACTCTCTGTGAGCTTGTATATCTGCTAATTTTGAATTGCCAACGCTGAAATCTAAAATGACACAGATGCTTTATATAAAAAACAACAAAACATTTTCAAGACAAATAAAAGGCAAGTAAAAAGAAAAAAAACGCGTCATTCTCTACACCTCAAATTGCATTATTACATTACAGAGAGTTGTGAGTTTATCAAAAGAAGATTACGACAAGCCTCTATATACAAAGAAAGGTAACGCAGGTGAAATAATATTTTAAATGAATAATCCATGTTTTTATACGCAACGGTAATTCTGCACAATTACTAAAGGCTAAAGAGCCGTCCACATCAATAATGACTATGAAGATAACTAACTATAATAATTAAAGATTACTATAATATCTATAAATAAAACGATAATGACACTTATGTGATCAATGATCATCCGCACAAACAATTATAAATGCCAGTTCTGCGTTGTAATTGGTGTATACAACATGGACTATACAAGTCAAGTCCACTGCTTTTTTTTTGGCCATGGTTGTTCTGTACAGTATGTACACTTACAAAATATAATATTGATTGGGTAGGCAAGACATGGATAGATAAAGTGATGTGATGATAGCATAGGTTTCTAATCATTACGTTGGTTTATGGTGATTTGACCCTCCATATATTCGTCCTGCCCACCCTAGTGGGGCAAGCTAGAACCGGCCTGATCCAGTTTGTGTGGAAGATTCATAATATCAAAGTGAATTATAATAAGTACAACTGTGATACAGTACTTCCATTGTGTCTTCTCTTTGCCATGTTTTATAGCATCTTCAATTCTTCATTTACCACCTAAAAAGTCAAACGCAGATACAGTGACTGCCATCGAAATACAAATATTATAACTTCACAGTATGAACGGTCACAGCATAAACACACAGCTAGACATACAGTAGGCTACTGTACTGTAGCAGCATATTAGCTCTTTGGTTGTTGAAATGAAACCGTATCTTACCAAGAGGTTTGACCAGAGAATAAACGGCATCTTCAGTTTGCTGCATGTGGAGCTGGTGATTCTGTGAATGAAATATACGCAGAACATGTTAGCAGAACATAAAGTAGGCCTAGTGCATTTTAATTCACATTATGTTGCTTCTCAGTCTAATTATACACATCTTAACCTTTAACCTTACAAGGCTGTTTCTACCTGTCTTTTGGGTGACAGAAGTATTTCAATACTGTTTCAATGTGACGTACACTATATATTTCGATTGCTATTATACTTATTGGATATGTATTTTATACCTTTCTTATTCTATGATAACCTATAATAAAATGTATTTTTCACCTACCTTTCTGGTTTTTGGCTTTAGTTTTGTTTTGGTAGTTCACCTGGGCATATACATCTGGTTCTGCTGCTCCTCCTATAATGTGCGCACGCATACACACACACACACGCACACACACGCACACACACACAAACATGCACACACACGTTAATGCAGTGTCAAGGTTGAATTTATGGCGAGTCATATTCCAAATGTGACGGGAAAATCCAGTGATGCACTTTATAGGCCCCGTTGAGCTTTATTTCTCGGCTGAAAACGCCAAGGCGCTCACCTCGCCTAAAAGCGATTCCAGGCGCCCGAGGTGAAAATATTTGAGTAGGCCTACAGCTTTCGGCAGGCAGGGAAAAGCACACCAGCGCAAGGTAAAAAAAAAGCCCAGAGCAACGCCAAGATGCTGGAGTTCCCAAAAACACGTTTATATATAGACATTTTAAAACATTATAAACAATTAAATGTTTTGGTGGACACAGCAGGGTCTTACACTATACCTTTCTGGTTGTTGGCTTTAGCTTTGTTTTGGAAGTTAACCTGGGCGTAGGTCACATCTGGTTCTGCTGCTCCTTCTGTAACACACACACACGCACGCACACACACACGCACACAGAGCAAAGTCAGCAAATAGTGGTCAAATTCCAAACCATTTGGCCCGTGATTCATGTTAATTTCCTACATAATCACTGGAGTTATTGATGATTTACCCACCCACTCACACACATAGCTCCGTAAGGGAGTGGTTGCACCACTTAAAAAACAAAATGTCAGTTAGACATTCATGCAGGATATCTTGTTTGTGGACAGGAGGGCTATAAAGATCAGCAGGTTTCTGCAGTAGAGTATATCATGTATTTATTTGCAATTTATTGTGAATCCACTTGTGCGTGAATTCAGTTCAAATCACCACTTACACTCTACGTTCCATAAGCAGCGATTTTCATGTTGCATTTATTTTTGTTTTATCCAGATGACTCACCCCTCTTCTTGCTGATGTTTTTGAGTTCAATCTGTGAATATGTCACCTCACTGGACTCAGCTGCAGACTTGTCTGAAAGACAGGACATGTAATGTTAACCATTGATTGATTGATTGATTGATTGATATATTGATTCATTCATTCATTGAAGTCTCATTCTCAAAGCAGAAACATCAGTGCTAGAGTTAGTAATCAGCTGGGCTGCTGAGTGAGTGAGTGAAGACATGCGAATCCCTTAACTCCTTCAAAACCGCTCTCAAAGGGCACAGGTCTATATGGACGGCTGCAATTCGAAACTCAGTTTTATAGAACTGTATATGTGTACGTCTCTAAATGTTATGATGAATTGCATGTGGACCCTATTTGTAAACAATAAAGTGTAATGCTTTACGGTGTCGTCCACAGTTAACAGTTTTGTATTGAGTTGTGCATGAAATGTACTGTAATTGTCCAATCTGTTAATAAATACTTCAATCAATCAATCAAACCACCTTGGACATCAGATCAATATCAGAGCATTATCCAACCCTATCACGAGGTGGTAACCATGATGTCCTTCTTAACCCATTTAGGCCTGACGTCGACATTTAAAAAATGTCTTTTTAAAATGTATTTTTATGTCAAGGACCCCAAAAATTATATGTAATATGCCGCCGACCCCCATCTGAAAATATGTTGTTCCAGGAGGCAGGGACCCCTCGGAAGTAAAGATTTGAGTTACAAACAGAAACTCTGAAAGAATATATATTCAAAGATTTGAGGAACATTTCCACGATTTTTCAAAAATAGCAGACCTACATGAGCTTGTAGATCTGCTATTTTTCAACAGCTATGGCATAACATAATGCTTAAAACACCAAAAGGGGTTCCCGGCTGGGTTTAAACAACGTGAGGCTTATTGGATACACACATTACAAACCCTTCACCCCAAAGGACTGAATGATGAATTACAACTAAACGTTATGCTATAATTATCCATATCAAATAACTCTGTCACTTCACTATTGATGGAACTTCTTGCCCAGCAGGGTGCAGCAAGCACCATTTGTGTTGTTTTTTACTTTTACCGTCCACTCCTGTCACGGTAGTAGGACCTTATATGTGACATTAATTTGCGTATTTATTGTATGTTGATTTTCTTGTATTGTATGGCATGACATTTATATATTTGCCCCTGTATTATTGTAATTTGTTATTTTCAATAGTATTTGAGGCATGTCACAGAAGCACTGTAACTTTAAGAGTCACATGACTGTGGACTAAGCAGCTGCTACCTGTTTAGATGATTGCACGTGTTTCTGATTGGTTGTCTATATGAAATGTATTTAGTGACATGTCAGCCTATTCTGAATCATGCCTGAGGAAGTTCGAAGGACCGAAACGATGCATATTGTGGACATTAAATAAAAAGCTCTTGAACCAGCAAGTGGCAGTGTGCGGGTCTCCCTCCTTCTCCTACGTGTCTGCAGTCTGCTGCTTTGTCGCCAACGAACCTGCTTTATTTAGTAAGTCGAGTGTGCGGAGGTCTCTCCCCAATACTAATGACATGTTTATGTTTTTGCCTCATACAGGTTGTTAAAGCAACCAAGCTCAATCTCATTTTCTAAACTGACTAGATGACATTTGAATCATAAAAGCTTATACTAACTGGGTCTATGGGACTTATAGGGGCTTCCAGTAGACTATGATGACTATTTACTGTATATGTATTTGATGTACCATGTGGTGTTCTGGCTAGTAGTCGGATTAAGAGCGTCTGCTAAATGCCTAAATTGTAAATTATCGTGATACATCAACATAAGACATTTCAACACAAAATCAGGCATAATTCATAGCAAAATAATATTAATCATGATGTTCAAATGGCTCAACATCCCTAAATTGACTATTAAAAGGCAATTAATTTACCCAAGTCTTGAATGACAATATTCCAAATGGTCAAGCTGTTCATCTTAGTTGAATCACTTGGGCAATCATTTTAAGAAGGTGACTATTGAAATACTCAAGTAAAGTAAATGTACTTCAAAATTGTACTTAAGTACAGTACTTGAGTAAATACAGTAGGTTACTTGAGTAAATGTACTTGTAGTAGTATCAGTGAGAAACTGCTCTATCCAGCTGCTTTACCTTATGTACCGGTATGTGAGCTCTGAGCTCTTTAGGGGCAGCGGTGGCCGAACGGTTTGCAGAGCGGTCTTGTTATCGGAAGGTCGCCAGTTCGAATCCCCGGACCGGCACGTTAAAATTACCACCGCTGAAGTGCCCTTGAGCAAGGAATTGAACCTCTACCATGAAATGTTCTATGAGCAGGGTCTGGCTGTAAACAAGCATCTCGAGCTTAGTCCATTCACCCTGGGTAAACAAAGAACTTTGCTTTGCTTTGCTTTTTAGCTGCTGTTAAGTTAACATCCACTAGAGGGCAGTGTTGGCTCAGGTAATAGTTTTAGAACGACACACTACAACTCTTCACCCAGTTAGTGCACAGGGATTTGACTTTGAGGTAGAAAGCCACATTTGCAGCCCAGCCAATGCAAACATATCAAAATGTTGTAGTCTGGTAAATGGGGCTCGTGGATTCAAAGGTCAGGGAAAGAGATACTGAATGCCAAAACACTTTGAGAACCTCTGAAATAAATCAACAAGACAGAAAACAACCACTAGGTCTGAAGAAAACTTGATCTGGATGAATTCAGCTACTATATTATATAATAGAATAAAATCTTTGAGACGACTTTGTTTTTATGTTATTTATTAATAGTAAAAAGACAGAATACAACAGGTAAATAACATAAGCCCTTAAACCCTGTATTTATAATTCTTACATCTCTATTCCCAAACAAAGCTAAAAGCTGCTCAATCAATGTCTAAATAACCTGCAATGCTAGAAGGTAATATTCAAAATTATTCAAAATGATAACCATATAAAAGAAACCATATCAAAGAAAACAGCTAAATGAGGCTTACTGCAACAAATATTATTAATAATAAAAAAGTACCTTTAACAATGTATAAGCTATCCACTATGCTGTCAGGCAGAAAGACCTATCTCCATATTTCAACTTTTTGTTTTGTTCAACTTTGTAAATAAGTTAATGTTATTGTCTTACTTCATCATTCAAGTGTGTCAGAAAAGTAGTAAAAATAGCCCATTTACAGGGCGTTGTGATTTTGTAGATCGGCTATCTTCACTATTTTAAATTGTTATTTTAAATAATAATGAAACGTGAACAGTTTTGGACTTCCACTCGACAGCAACCATATTTAAAATGGTCAAGCTAGTGTTCATCTTAGTTGAATCACTTGGGCCATCATTTTAAGAAGGTGACAATATTGAAATACTCAAGTAAAGTAAATGTACTTCAAAATTGTACACACTGTTTTTAACCGTGCAACAGGAGCTGTGGGCTGTATTCTGGACGTTTGATTGTTTATTTATTTAAGTATTTATTGAATGCTGAGGTGACAGATCGGCTGTGAAAATAAATATAGTTTCTTTATGAATTCAACGAACAGTTTGGACTTCAGTTTATCAAGCACACGTCTGAACACCTCCTTGCCGTCAGTATACCACAGTGCCTTTTAGTACAGGACTTGGGCATTAGGCCTAGGCTACATTAAGTTAAAAACAGCCTCGTTTCAAAGGAAGATTTTGTTTGATTGGGAAGCAAATCTAACCAGTGGGCTCGTTTCGGACCGTGTTGGTGCTTGGTGACTTCATGGTGAGACGACGGACACGTGCTTCTGCGAGGGTTTCGAATGTCATCGTTGCAACCCGGAGTCAGAGCTAATGGGGCTTCTACCGGGAACATCAGCAGCGAACTTCTGCAAGACATCTGCTGTTACTGGAGGTGACTGATTGCCACCCGGTTAGGAGCTATAGGAGCGCTTACTGGCGGGGACATCGGCGCTTAAGCAGCAGACTGTATGCAGCAGAGATCATTAGGAATGGCCCCCGAATGGACCGGACCGCACGGCGGACACAGTGGTGCGGTGGTATGTTCAGTTCAGCGGCCGCCGACAGCCCGACACATATGGATCCACCACGCCACCGTCCACATCAAGGCTTTCAGTTTCAGAACAACTACAACACGTAAAAAACCCCTGCATCGTTCTAGTTTGTATTGTAACTTATTATTGTTCAGACAACGCATACCAGCAGATTAATAAGAAACGGGAGGAGCCTGCATGGCTTGAATTGATGAACTGGCAACTGCCAAAATTACATCTGACAGTTTGAAGTTGACCTTACAGTTGGACCACTAAATAGGCCTACCTGACCCAAAATATGTGTATTTGAAGTCAGTACCTACAGATGAAATGATTTTTTAAATTTGGATTTTCTTAATGAATGCACTTTGCCTGATTTAGCCTATTATCTAAAATGTGTTTTGTATTTTGTTTGGTGTTTTGTTTTCTATGGCTCTTTGTACATTTCGTTTAATAATTGCTCTGCCTATAGTGTCTCCTGCCAGTAGCAATTAGGGGCCGGTGTAAGAGCCATATGATGTCTATGGGTTTATACTAATTGATGATTTGATGATGTCACCACAGGGCATGGCCAAGGTTGCCTGCGTGTATTTAACGCGTCCCCAAACAAGCAGCAGGTGTTACTGATTGGCAGAGGCACACTGTTTTTAACTGTGCAACAGGAGCTGTGGTCTGTATTCTGGACGTTTGATTGTTTATTTATTTAAGTATTTATTGAATGCTGAGGTGACAGATCGGCTGTGAAAATAAATATAGTTTCTTTATGAATTCAACAAACAGTTTGGACTTCAGTTTATCAAGCACACGTCTGAACACCTCCTTGCCGTCAGTATACCACAGTGCCTTTTAGTACAGGACTTTGGGCACTACAGTGGGTATAGTATCACAGTGTGAGAAACTGCTCTGTCCAGCTGCTTTACGAGCTCTGAGCTGCTGTTAAGTTAATATCCACTAGAGGGCAGTGTTGACTCAGGTAACAGGTTTAGAACGACACACTACAACTCTTCACCCAGTTAGTGCACAGGGATTTGACTTTGAGGTAGAAAGCCACACTTGCAGCCCAGCCAATGCAAAAATATCAAAATGTTGTAGTCGGGTAAACGAGGCTCTTGGATTCAAAGGTCAGGGAAAGAGATACTGAATGCCAAAACAATTTGAGAACCTCTGAAATGACACAGAAAAAAAACACTAGGTCTGAAAACTTGATCTGGATGAATTCAGCTACTATATTATGTAATAGAATAAAATCTCTTAAACGACTTTGTTTTTATGTTTTATTAATAGTAAAAAGACAGAATACAACAGGTAAATAACATAAGCACTTAAACCCTGTATGTATAATTATTTGACTGATCGAGGTACCGAAGGCTCTATAGTCAGTCCCCTCAATGTAACAAAGCTAAAGCTGCTCAATCAATGTCTAAATAACCTGCAATGCTAGAAGGTAATATTCAAAATTATTCAAAACTAAACCATATAAAAAAAAATAGCTAAATGAGGCTTATTGCAAAAAACATTCATAATAATAAAAAAGTACTTTTAACTATGTATAGGCTATCCACTATGCTGTCAGGCAGAAAGACCTATCTCCATATTTCAACTTTTTGTTTTGTTCAACTTTGTAAATACTGGTAAGTTAATGTTATTGTCATCATTCAAGTGTGTCACAGAAAAGTAGTAAAAATAGCCCATTTGCAGGGTGTTGTGAGCTTGTAGATCGGCTATCTTCACTATTTTAAATCGTTTTTTTTTAAATAATAATGAAACGTGAACAGTTTTGGACTTCCACTCGACAGCAACAATGATTTGTTTTCCCCTACAATGTATTTCTTTAGTTGGGTCCCCAACTCCCTGTGGTCCACGCACAACAACAATACTTTTTATATGTCGCACAACTCAGTAAAAACATTGTAACAGTCTTATAAAAACCCATTAAGACCTGAGGCTAATTCTACAAAATGCCTCCTAAAACCGTTCAGAATTATTAAAACGCAACACATTTTTCAAAAATTGACAAAAATATGCAAAAATATCTCTGTGAGCTTGTATATCTGCTAATTTTGAATTGCCAACGCTGAAATCTAAAATGACACAGATGCTTTATATAAAAAACAACAAAACATTTTCAAGACAAATAAAAGGCAAGTAAAAAAAAAAAAACGCGTCATTCTCTACACCTCAAATTGCATTATTACATTACAGAGAGTTGTGAGTTTATCAAAAGAAGATTACGACAAGCCTCTATATACAAAGAAAAGTAACGCAGGTGAAATAATATTTTAAATGAATAATCCATGTTTTTATACGCAACGGTAATTCTGCACAATTACTAAAGGCTAAAGAGCCGTCCACATCAATAATGACTATGAAGATAACTAACTATAATAATTAAAGATTACTATAATATCTATAAATAAAACGATAATGACACTTATGTGATCAATGATCATCCGCACAAACAATTATAAATGCCAGTTCTGCGTTGTAATTGGTGTATACAACATGGACTATACAAGTCAAGTCCACTGCTTTTTGTTTTGGCCATGGTTGTTCTGTACAGTATGTACACTTTAAATATAATATTGATTGGGTAGGCAAGACATGGATAGATAAAGTGATGTGATGATAGCATAGGTTTCTAATCATTACGTTGGTTTATGGTGATTTGACCCTCCATATATTCGTCCTGCCCACCCTAGTGGGGCAAGCTAGAACCGGCCTGATCCAGTTTGTGTGGAAGATTCATAATATCAAAGTGAATTATAATAAGTACAACTGTGATACAGTACTTCCATTGTGTCTTCTCTTTGCCTTGTTTTATAGCATCTTCAATTCTTCATTTACCACCTAAAAAGTCAAACGCAGATACAGTGACTGCCATCGAAATATTATAACTTCACAGTATGAACGGTCACAGCATAAACACACAGCTAGACATACAGTACTGTACTGTTGCAGCATATTAGCTCTTTGCTAGTTGAAATGAAACAGTATCTTACCAAGAGGTTTGACCAGAGAATAAACGGCATCTTCAGTTTGCTGCATGTGGAGCTGGTGATTCTGTGAATGGAATACACGCAGAACATGTTAGCAGAACATAAAGTAGGCCTAGTGCATTTTAATTCACATTATGTTGCTTCTCAGTCTAATTATACACATCTTAACCTTTAACCTTACAAGGCTGTTTCTACCTGTCTTTTGGGTGACAGAAGTATTTCAATACTGTTTCAATGTGACGTACACTATATATTGACGAAATAATCTGGATATTGCGATTGCTATTATACTTCTTGGATATGTATTTTATACCTTTTCTTATTCTATGATAACCTATAATAAAATGTATTTTCCACCTACCTTTCTGGTTTTTGGCTTTAGTTTTGTTTTGGTAGTTCACCTGGGCATATACATCTGGTTCTGCTGCTCCTCCTATAATGTGCGCACGCACGCACACACACGCACACACACATGCACACACACACAAACATGCACACGCACGTTAATGCAGTGTCAAGGTTGAATTTATGGCGAGTCATATTCCAAATGTGACGGGAAAATCCAGTGATGCACTTTATAGGCCCCGTTGAGCTTTATTTCTCGGCTGAAAACGCCAAGGCGCTCACCTCGCCTAAAAGCGATTCCAGGCGCCCGAGGTGAAAATATTTGAGTAGGCCTACAGCTTTCGGCAGGCAGGGAAAAGCACACCAGCGCAAGGTAAAAAAAAGCCCAGAGCAACGCCAAGATGCTGGAGTTCCCAAAAACACGTTTATATATAGACATTTTAAAACATTATAAACAATTCAATGTTTTGGTGGACACAGCAGGGTCTTACACTATACCTTTCTGGTTGTTGACTTTAGCTTTGTTTTGGAAGTTAACCTGGGCGTAGGTCACATCTGGTTCTGCTGCTCCTTCTGTAACACACACACACGCACGCACACACACACACAGAGCAAAGTCAGCAAATAGTGGTCAAATTCCAAACCATTTGGCCCGTGATTCATGTTAATTTCCTACATAATCACTGGAGTTATTGATGATTTACCCACCCACTCACACACATAGCTCCGTAAGGGAGTGGTTGCACCACTTAAAAAACAAAATGTCAGTTAGACATTCATGCAGGATATCTTGTTTGTGGACAGGAGGGCTATAAAGATCAGCAGGTTTCTCTGTAGTCTGTAGCCTATAGGCTGCAGTAGAGTATATCATGTATTTATTTGCAATTTATTGTGAATCCACTTGTGCGTGAATTCAGTTCAAATCACCACTTACACTCTACGTTCCATAAGCAGCGACTTTCATGTTGCATTTATTTTTGTTTTATCCAGATGACTCACCCCTCTTCTTGCTGATGTTTTTGAGTTCAATCTGTGAATATGTCTCCTCACTGGACTCAGCTGCAGACTTGTCTGAAAGACAGGACATGTAATGTTAACCATTGATTGATTGATTGATATATTGATTCATTCATTCATTGAAGTCTCATTCTCAAAGCAGAAACATCAGTGCTAGAGTTAGTAATCAGCTGGGCTGCTGAGTGAGTGAGTGAGTGAAGACATGCGAATCCCTTAACTCCTTCAAAACCGCTCTCAAAGGGCACAGGTCTATATGGACGGCTGCAATTCGAAACTCGGTTTTATAGAACTGTATATGTGTACGTCTCTAAATGTTATGATGAATTGCATGTGGACCCTATTTGTAAACAATAAAGTGTAATGCTTTACGGTGTCGTCCACAGTTAACAGTTTTGTATTGAGTTGTGCATGAAATGTACTGTAATTGTCCAATCTGTTAATAAATACTTCAATCAATCAATCAAACCACCTTGGACATCAGATCAATATCAGAGCATTATCCAACCCTATCACGAGGGGGTAACCATGATGTCCTTCTTAACCCATTTAGGCCTGACGTCGACATTTAAAAAATGTCTTTTTAAAATGTATTTTTATGTCAAGGACCCCAAAAATGATATGTAATATGCCGCCGACCCCCATCTGAAAATATGTTGTTCCAGGAGGCAGGGACCCCTCGGAAGTAAAGATTTGAGTTACAAACAGAAACTCTGAAAGAATATATATTCAAAGATTTGAGGAACATTTCCACGATTTTTCAAAAATAGCAGACGTACATGAGCTTGTAGATCTGCTATTTTTCAACAGCTATGGCATAACATAATGCTTAAAACACCAAAAGGGGTTCCCGCCCAAAATGGGTTTAAACAACGTGAGGCTTATTGGATACACACATTACAAACCCTTCACCCCAAAGGACTGAATGATGAATTACAACTAAACGTTATGCTATAATTATCCATATCAAATAACTCTGTCACTTCACTATTGATGGAACTTCTTGCCCAGCAGGGTGCAGCAAGCACCATTTGTGTTGTTTTTTTACTTTTACCGTCCACTCCTGTCACGGTAGTATAGGACCTTATATGTGACATTAATTTGCGTATTTATTGTATGTTGATTTTCTTGTATTGTATGGCATGACATTTATATATTTGCCCCTGTATTATTGTAATTTGTTATTTTCAATAGTATTTGAGGCATGTCACAGAAGCACTGTAACTTTAAGAGTCACATGACTGTGGACTAACTCTAAGCAGCTGCTACCTGTTTAGATGATTGCACGTGTTTCTGATTATTCTGAATCATGCCTGAGGAAGTTCGAAGGACCGAAACGTTGCATATTGTGGACATTAAATAAAAAGCTCTTGAACCAGCAAGTGGCAGTGTGCGGGTCTCCCTCCTTCTCCTACGTGTCTGCAGTCTGCTGCTTTGTCGCCAACGAACCTGCTTTATTTAGTAAGTCGAGTGTACGGAGGTCTCTCCTCAATACTAATGACATGTTTATGTTTTTTCCTCATACAGGTTGTTAATGGTATGGTGACATATTATGCTAATTACTCAAATTGCTCAACGTGCAACTTTTAGCAACCAAGCTTAATCTCATCTTCTAAACTGACTAGATGACATTTGAATCATAAAAGCTTATACTAACTGGGTCTATGGGACTTATAGGGGCTTCCAGTAGACTATGATGACTATTTACTGTATATGTATTTGATGTACCATGTGGTGTTCTGGCTAGTAGTCGGATTAAGAGCGTCTGCTAAATGCCTAAATTGTAAATTATCGTGATACATCAACATAAGACATTTCAACACAAAATCAGGCATAATTCATAGCAAAATAATATTAATCATGATGTTCAAATGGCTCAACATCCCTAAATTGACTATTAAAAGGCAATTCATTTACCCAAGTCTTGAATGACAATATTCCAAATGGTCAAGCTGTTCATCTTAGTTGAATCACTTGGGCAATCATTTTAAGAAGGTGACTATTGAAATACTCAAGTAAAGTAAATGTACTTCAAAATTGTACTTAAGTACAGTACTTGAGTAAATACAGTAGGTTACTTGAGTAAATGTACTTGTAGTAGTATCAGTGAGAAACTGCTCTATCCAGCTGCTTTACCTTATGTACCGGTATGTGAGCTCTGAGCTCTTTAGGGGCAGCGGTGGCCGAACGGTTTGCAGAGCGGTCTTGTTATCGGAAGGTCGCCAGTTCGAATCCCCGGACCGGCACGTTAAAATTACCACCGCTGAAGTGCCCTTGAGCAAGGCATTGAACCTCTACCATGAAATGTTCTATGAGCAGGGTCTGGCTGTAAACAAGCATCTCGAGCTTAGTCCATTCACCCTGGGTAAACAAAGAACTTTGGTCGGGTAAATGGGGCTCTTGGATTCAAAGGTCAGGGAAAGAGATACTGAATGCCAAAACACTTTGAGAACCTCTGAAATAAATCAACAAGACAGAAAACAACCACTAGGTCTGAAGAAAACTTGATCTGGATGAATTCAGCTACTATATTATATAATAGAATAAAATCTCTGAGACGACTTTGTTTTTATGTTATTTATTAATAGTAAAAAGACAGAATACAACAGGTAAATAACATAAGCCCTTAAACCCTGTATTTATAATTCTTACATCTCTATTCCCAAACAAAGCTAAAAGCTGCTCAATCAATGTCTAAATAACCTGCAATGCTAGAAGGTAATATTCAAAATTATTCAAAATGATAACTAAACTATATCAAAGAAAACAGCTAAATGAGGCTTACTGCAACAAATATTATTAATAATAAAAAAGTACCTTAACTATGTATAAGCTATCCACTATGCTGTCAGGCAGAAAGACCAATCTCCATATTTCAACTTTTTGTTTTGTTCAACTTTGTAAATAAGTTAATGTTATTGTCTTACTTCATCATTCAAGTGTGTCAGAAAAGTAGTAAAAATAGCCCATTTACAGGGCGTTGTGATTTTGTAGATCGGCTATCTTCACTATTTTAAATTGTTATTTTAAATATTAATGAAACGTGAACAGTTTTGGACTTCCACTCGACAGCAACCATATTTAAAATGGTCAAGCTAGTGTTCATCTTAGTTGAATCAATTGGGCCATCATTTTAAGAAGGTGACAATATTGAAATACTCAAGTAAAGTAAATGTACTTCAAAATTGTACACACTGTTTTTAACTGTGCAACAGGAGCTGTGGTCTGTATTCTGGACGTTTGATTGTTTATTTATTTAAGTATTTATTGAATGCTGAGGTGACAGATCGGCTGTGAAAATAAATATAGTTTCTTTATGAATTCAACGAACAGTTTGGACTTCAGTTTATCAAGCACACGTCTGAACACTTGCCGTCAGTATACCACAGTGCCTTTTAGTACAGGACTTTGGGCACTACAGTGGGTATAGACGTATAGTATCACAGTGTGAGAAACCGCTCTGTCCAGCTGCTTTACGAGCTCTGAGCTGCTGTTAAGTTAATATCCACTAGAGGGCAGTGTTGACTCAGGTAACAGGTTTAGAACGACACACTACAACTCTTCACCCAGTTAGTTCACAGGGTGGGATTTGACTTTGAGGTAGAAAGCCACACTTGCAGCCCAGCCAATGCAAAAATATCAAAATGTTGTAGTCGGGTAAACGGGGCTCTTGGATTCAAAGGTCAGGGAAAGAGATACTGAATGCCAAAACAGTTTGAGAAGCTTTCCCCCCCCACTTTTCCCCTCACTGTATATGTTTCTTTTCCCTTTTTACCTCCATTATGATGAATTCCTGTACTGTTCTTTGTCTATATAGAAGTGTCTATTTGTACGTCTCTTAATGTTTTGATGAATTGAACATGGTGGACCCTGTTGTAAACAAGTGTAATGCTTAATTGGGTCGTCCACTCACAGTTAACAGCCTTTGTATTGAGTTTGTGCTTGAAATGTACTGTAATTCTGCAAACTGTTAATACAATTTTCAATCAATCAAAAAAGCTCTGAAATAAATCAACGACACAGAAAAAAAACACTAGGTCTGAAGAAAACTTGATCTGGATGAATTCAGCTACCATATTATATAATGGAATAAAATATCTTACACGACTTTGTTTTTATGTTTTATTAATAGTAAAAAGACAACAGGTAAATAACATAAGCCCTTAAACCCTGTATTTATAATTCTTTGACTGATCGAGGTACCGAAGGCTCTATAGTCAGTCCCCTCAATGTAACAAAGCTAAAGCTGCTCAATCAATGTCTAAATAACCTGCAATGCTAGAAGGTAATATTCAAAATTATTCAAAATGATACCTAAACCATATCAAGGAAAACAGCTAAATGAGGCTTACTGCAAAAAATATTAATAATAATAAAAAAGTACTTTTGACTGTGTAGCCTATAGGCTATCCACTATGCTGTCAGGCAGAAAGACCTATCTCCATATTTCAACTTTTTGTTTTGTTCCAACTTTGTAAATAAGTCTTACTTCATCATTCAAGTGTGTCACAGAAAAGTAGTAAAAATAGCCCATTTACTGGGCGTTGTGAGCTTGTAGATCGGCTATCTTCACTATTTTAAATTGTTTTTTTTAAATAATAATGAAACGTGTGAAACAGTTTTGGACTTCCACTCGACAGCAACAATGATTTTTTTCCCTACAATGTATTTCTTTAGTTGGGTCCCCAACTCCCTGTGGTCCACGCACAACAACAATACTTTTCATATGTCACACAACTCAGTAAAAACATTGTAACAGTCTTATTAAAAACCCATAAGACCTGAGGCTAATTCTACAAAATGCCTCCTAAAACCGTTCAGAATTATTAAAACGCAACACATTTTTAAAAAATTTACAAAAATATGCAGTGACTCTCTGTGAGCTTGTATATCTGCTAATTTTGAATTGCCAACGCTGAAATCTAAAATGACACAGATGCTTTATATAAAAAACAACAAAACATTTTCAAGACAAATAAAAGGCAAGTAAAAAGAAAAAAAACGCGTCATTCTCTACACCTCAAATTGCATTATTACATTACAGAGAGTTGTGAGTTTATCAAAAGAAGATTACGACAAGCCTCTATATACAAAGAAAAGTAACGCAGGTGAAATAATATTTTAAATGAATAATCCATGTTTTTATACGCAACGGTAATTCTGCACAATTACTAAAGGCTAAAGAGCCGTCCACATCAATAATGACTATGAAGATAACTAACTATAATAATTAAAGATTACTATAATATCTATAAATAAAACGATAATGACACTTATGTGATCAATGATCATCCGCACAAACAATTATAAATGCCAGTTCTGCGTTGTAATTGGTGTATACAACATGGACTATACAAGTCAAGTCCACTGCTTTTGTTTTGGCCATGGTTGTTCTGTACAGTATGTACACTTTAAATATAATATTGATTAGGTAGGCAAGACATGGATAGATAAAGTGATGTGATGATAGCATATGTTTCTAATCATTACGTTGGTTTATGGTGATTTGACCCTCCATATATTCGTCCTGCCCACCCTAGTGGGGCAAGCTAGAACCGGCCTGATCCAGTTTGTGTGGAAGATTCATAATATCAAAGTGAATTATAATAAGTACAACTGTGATACAGTACTTCCATTGTGTCTTCTCTTTGCCATGTTTTATAGCATCTTCAATTCTTCATTTACCACCTAAAAAGTCAAACGCAGATACAGTGACTGCCATCGAAATACAAATATTATAACTTCACAGTATGAACGGTCACAGCATAAACACACAGCTAGACATACAGTAGGCTACTGTACTGTAGCAGCATATTAGCTCTTTGCTAGTTGAAATGAAACAGTATCTTACCAAGAGGTTTGACCAGAGAATAAACGGCATCTTCAGTTTGCTGCATGTGGAGCTGGTGATTCTGTGAATGGAATATACGCAGAACATGTTAGCAGAACATAAAGTAGGCCTAGTGCATTTTAATTCACATTATGTTGCTTCTCAGTCTAATTATACACATCTTAACCTTTAACCTTACAAGGCTGTTTCTACCTGTCTTTTGGGTGACAGCAGTATTTCAATACTGTTTCAATGTGACGTACACTATATATTGACGAAATAATCCGGATATTGCGATTGCTATTATACTTATTGGATATGTATTTTATACCTTTCTTATTCTATTATAACCTATAATAAAATGTATTTTCCACCTACCTTTCTGGTTTTTGGCTTTAGTTTTGTTTTGGTAGTTCACCTGGGCATATACATCTGGTTCTGCTGCTCCTCCTATAATGTGCGCACGCATACACACAGACATGCACGCACACACACACACACGCACACACACACACACAAACATGCACACGCACGTTAATGCAGTGTCAAGGTTGAATTTATGGCGAGTCATATTCCAAATGTGACGGGAAAATCCAGTGATGCACTTTATAGGCCCCGTTGAGCTTTATTTCTCGGCTGAAAACGCCAAGGCGCTCACCTCGCGATTCCAGGCGCCTGAGGTGAAAATATTTGAGTAGGCCTACAGCTTTCGCAGGCAGGGAAAAGCACACCAGCGCAAGGTAAAAAAAAGCCCAGAGCAACGCCAAGATGCTGGAGTTCCCAAAAACACGTTTATATATAGACATTTTTAAACATTATAAACAATTCAATGTTTTGGTGGACACAGCAGGGTCTTACACTATACCTTTCTGGTTGTTGGCTTTAGCTTTGTTTTGGAAGTTAACCTGGGCGTAGGTCACATCTGGTTCTGCTGCTCCTTCTGTAACACACACACACACACGCACGCACACAGAGCAAAGTCAGCAAATAGTGGTCAAATTCCAAACCATTTGGCCCGTGATTCATGTTAATTTCTTACATAATCACTGGAGTTATTGATGATTTACCCACCCACTCACACACATAGCTCCGTAAGGGAGTGGTTGCACCACTTAAAAAACAAAATGTCAGTTAGACATTCATGCAGGATATCTTGTTTGTGGACAGGAGGGCTATAAAGATCAGCAGGTTTCCCTGTAGTCTGTAGCCTATAGGCTGCAGTAGAGTATATCATGTATTTATTTGCAATTTATTGTGAATCCACTTGTGCGTGAATTCAGGTCAAATCACCACTTACACTCTACGTTCCATAAGCAGCGATTTTCATGTTGCATTTATTTTTGTTTTATCCAGATGACTCACCCCTCTTCTTGCTGATGTTTTTGAGTTCAATCTGTGAATATGTCACCTCACTGGACTCAGCTGCAGACTTGTCTGAAAGACAGGACATGTAATGTTAACCATTGATTGATTGATACATTTGATTCATTCATTCATTGAATTCTCATTCTCAAAGCAGAAACATCAGTGCTAGGCCTAGTTCACACCTACACAACAAATGTTCGGTCCGTGTGTGATGCCTGATTGCTTTTTGATTGCTGCTCCAATTCATTTTCAATGGGAGTCACATGGTTTGACCAAACATTTTTGTTTGATGAGGGGGGAGCATTCAGCAATCAGCGATCAAACACAAATGTTTGATCAAACCATGTGACTCCCATTGGAAAAGCATTGTGGTGGCCCAAAAAAACGACCAAACATTGCTTGATTGGTGTTTGGTACGTGTGAATGAGGCCTAGAGTTAGTAATCAGCTGGGCTGCTGAGTGAGTGAGTGGTTGGTTGGTTGAGTGGTTTAAAGGCATACTGTACCATTCTGTAAATGTTTTAAAGGCATACTGTACCATTCTGTAAGTGTTTTAAAGGCATACTGTACCATTCTGAAGTAGTTTAAAGGCATACTGTACCATTCTGTAAATGTTTTAAAGGCATACTGTACCATTCTGAAGTAGTTTAAAGGCATACTGTACCATTCTGTAAATGTTTTAAAGGCATACTGTACCATTCTGAAGTAGTTTAAAGGCATACTGTACCATTCTGTAAATGTTTTAAAGGCATACTGTACCATTGTGAAGTAGTTTAAAGGCATACTGTACCATTCTGAAGTGGGGCGTGTACATCGTCAGGACTTCCACTCTGGTTGGTCCTCTGGTCTGCTGCAGCGGTTCCCTGGAACTCGACAGATCTACAAAGTAGCAAGCATTATGTGGTCATGTGTGAAGATGAGACAGAGGGTTAGGGGTGCGTGCGTGCGTGCGTGCGTGTGTGCGTGCGTGTGTGCGTGCTCGTCTGCAGAAGAATGTGACTCAATGTGCCAACAGAAAACAATCAGATTAAAATCACTGTATGGATCCAACAGCAGTGCTGATCCACACACTGGTGTTGCTCTAGACAGAGACAGATAGTTGTACATACCTGACACAACATGGACCTGGAATAAAAACACAGTAAAACAAGTGTTAAATAGTGTTATACGCTGTTCAGTGTCACAACAGAGGAGGGTTGTATTAATATAATAATCAATATTTGAGTGTTTCTCACCCTTAGATGTTCTGTTTCGCCACAGCAGGAGCAGCAGGATGGACAGTAAAATCGCAACAACAAGTCCTACTATCAGACCCACGTGTAGAGAACTCGGTCCTGCCAAGCATAGGAGACGATGAACGTTTAGACAGGATCGGCAAAGAAAATAACATTTTAGTTACGGTATACCTTCATAAATAGGACTACAGTACACATTCAGTATAATCTACAAACATGATATATGCTATATGGCATAATTGTCATTTAATGTAAAATTTGGGATGGTGCATCTTCCTTGATATATAGCCACAACTGGGGAGTGTACGGTCCATTGGTGTGTCCAAGATTAGCTGCTCACAGACAGACAGACGGACACGCGGACAGGGATGGACACATATAATCTCCCCCCCCACCAGTCAGCCTGGCGGAGATAATTACTCACCATCAGTTGTGTTCAAGGTAAGAGCACTACTGAACTGAGAGTAGTAAACTGGTTCTCCTCTCCCTCCTCTGCACCTGTAGACTCCTCCCTTTGACACTGTGATTGGTCCAGTAGAGTACTGACCACCCTCTAACTCACTGATTGGTCCAGTAGAGTCAGAGTACTGACCACCCTCTGACGCTGTGATTGGTCCAGTAGAGTCAGAGCATTGGTACCAGGAGTAGTTCCATCCAGAACCCTCCTCCACAGAGCAGCTCAGTGCAACACTGCCCCCTGCTGGGATGACTGTCTGCTCAGCTGTCAGTGTGGCCTTTGGTTGATCTGTTCACATTAGAGAGAAAAACGTAAAATAAATACACTGGCTCAGCATTTGTAGAAAGGTGGTTGGTTATGACAAATCCTGGTGTTTCATATGGAAGTAGAGAATCATAGCAACAAAATTACATTATTTAGATTGTCTCTATTTTTGGAACAAAGTCTTAAACAATGAAATGCATCTTTAAACACACTTGCATTGGGAGACAGATCATGACAAATGCCTGCTATTCAGAGACTAGTATACTATCTCAAGGTACTTTGTGTGAATGTCTCTGGGGCATATTTTCTATTCCTATTGATCTAATGCATACCTTTGAAAGACACTGTGATGGTTTTGCTGGATTTGGAATATTGTAGGTCATGATTCCGTCGACCTGTACACTGGTATTCACCACTGGCATTTTCAGAAGGACCTAAAATGTATTCAGAGTTGACAATTCTGGTTGAAGGATTCTTATCCTTCAGCCATGTGTATGTCCAGTCAGAAGGACTTTCTGGTAGCGTACAGTTCAGAGTAAGAGTCTCTCCAATGAAAGTCTCAGGCCTGTCAGGGTGTCTGCTGAGAACAGGAACAGGTGCCTCTGTAGAACACACACACACACACACACACACACACACACACACACACACACACACACACACACACGTTCAGTTCAGTTGAGTGAACCTGCAAACGTTTAACTGCTAACTTTTATTTCATTTAATATCGAGTAGACAAATATTATTTATTTTTACCACTATTTCTCCCCAATTGTCATTATGTGACAATTATCCTCCACGCTCATTTCTGTGTTGCCACCACTGTCACTGTGACACTGCCTGTGATTGGTGCCAGATGATCTATATGTTTGTGATGTCTTTGTGCTCAGATTGAAGAAATTAAAAAACACATTTATTTATATTGTGTTTCGGTCGTTTTTAAATTTATTCTTTTAAATTGAGAACTGCTAAGGGTTCTGTCATGCTCATTAGAGTCTTGACCACTGCTGGAGAGCCCTTTTCTACCAATCACATTGCTTGATTGGAACTACCTGATTGGAACTACCTGTTGTATAAAAGGAATCAATCATATTAGAGTACAGTATATTTTAACTCACCAGAGACATCGATATTAACTGAGGTGCTGTAATGTGTGAAGTATGTTGGGTCTCCTCTCCCTCCTCGACAAAAGTATTTTCCATTCTCTGAGACACTGGAGGGCCTGAATGTGTAGGTTGTCTGTTTTGTCACCTTCGTCACTGGTTTAGAGCCTTTCTTGTCTCTGGACCAGTAAATGTTCCATGAAGCTGTACTCTCCACTTTACAGGTGAGAGTCACATTGTTTGTTGTCAGTACACTGGATCTGTCTGATTCCAGTTTAGGCGTTGGTTTAGCTGTGTGGTTTATGACAGTTGAGAGAATTACAAACCCCCACCCAATACTTATGTACAGTTCAGTTCAAATTCATTTCTCTAACATAAACTGGGAAAAAAACATTATTTCACTTGCATGCACGCACGCACGCATGCACGAACGCACGCGCGCGCGCACAGACACACAGACACACAGACACACACACACTGTTATGTCTACACAGTAGTACAGAACCATAATTAAACCATTATCATAATATAAACACAATGTCAGTGTGATGAGTAAATGATATGACTTACCTGACACCACCAAGGTGACTTCACTTTTTTTCACAACCTGGTTATTCCCTGTAAGGCGGCCGGTACACTCGTATTTACCACTGAGCCTTCTGCTCTTTGGCATTTTAAATGCATAAGGATTCTGACCAGAGTGTGTTTCATAGAAAGCACCATCTTTGACTATTGTATAAGACCAGTCCTGCTCTCCTTCATTCATGTCACATGTGAACGTAACATTCTCTCCAGTGAATGCTGGGTTGGGCAGAACGGTCAGAACAGCTGGAGGTCTCTCTACACAAACACATGGATCAATCATTGTGTTTGATTTAGACCATGCAGTGGAATATATAGAGGAACAGGACACAGCAGCGGGAGTGGTTTTCTGGTTCCACTGAAAAATTAGCCATTAATTTTTCCATAGTGATTTAGATGTAATGATATAGATTTAGTTTAGCGGTTTAAAAAAAATCACTTGATTCTATAGGCTTAACATAATTGATATGAATATTTTTGTAAATCTCTATGAAAAAAAAAAGAATTCCTGATTTTTCAGTGGAACCAGAAAACCACGCCCACTACTTTGCCCTATAAAGCTGTGAAATAGTGTGTTTATAACTCACCAGAGACATTGATATCAATGTGGTTGCTGACATTTGTGTAGTATGGTGGGTCTCCTCTCCCTCCTCGACACGAGTAGATTGTACTCTCTGAGACTGTGGGACTGTAGGTTGAGCCTTCTGTCACCGTCACTTGTTCAGAGTCAGACTCTTTGTAGTCTCTGTACCAATAGATTCCCCATGGAGGTGTACTGTCTTCTACAGTACAGGTGAGAGTCACGCTGTCTAATGCCAAGACACTGATTCTGTCTAATGCCAAGACACTGGTTCTGTCTGATACCATTGTAGGTGTTGGTTTAGCTGTAATTTATAAAAGCGACAAACTGTGTAAGTATTTCTCCCAAAAGCTAGTTACCTCCCGTCCCCTCCCTAACGCAGGTTACAGAATCACACAACTTCACACACCTGCTATAACACGCAGAGCTGCGCCCCAGAGAAGTATGAGGGCTCCGCTCAATGAGCAGTCGTGCAAACATGCACACGTGCGTGTGCCATGCTTGCAACGTGTGCGTGTGTGTGCGCGTGTGTGTCCGCTGACGTGTGTGAGAGAGAGACAGAGAGGCAGTGACAGGCTTTGCTTGCTTCGTGGACCACTTGGGGGTCCACGGACCACCTGCCTCAAAATGCATGTATCAATAATAATAATAATAATAATAATAGACATGCATGCATGGCAAACATGCACCACATAAACTCCCACAAAAAAACCCACTACACACAGTTCACACGCTGATTATCAAGTCCCATTTTGCACATCCTTTTCTCTCTTACAAAACCATATAAAGGGTTAATATAGTGCTGTAAATCATCGTCAGTGATGAGTATATGCATGTAACAGCATAATTTCCGTGGTCGAAACACAAACGGCCACGATATTGATACTGTGAGATGTCCTGTATATCATATGAAAAAAATGCTATCTTGCCCACACACGGATATGGGAAAGAAAGCTTACTGTATATACGTTTCTCAGACCACCCACGCCAAAGTTTTTTTCTTCTTTTGTAGCCTATTATAATATTTTTTTAAATATATTATACTGTTTGGAGACTGATGAAGGGGGGAGCTTGATTGGCTGCCACACACGCTGCCTAAGCCAATGGGAGTGATTCCCTGCCTCTTAAGCTATGCCACACGCACCGCGAGAGGGCTGATTTCCGCACCGCAGCGAGCAAGCTGTGACCGCAGCCTCGAACAGGTGCTAATGTTACTTATGAGCTGGACAGCAGGACAGCAACAACAAAACAGTCATTGTTTATGCATTCATTTTTAAATTGTAAGGGTATAGGGCAGGTGTTTTAGAGATAAAACTAGTGTCGCAAGATAGCAACTCGGCCACGGGAACGCCCATGGGCGCCCATTGCGCCCATGTTAAATCCCACAATCCTTGGGTGCATGCAAAATAGGGCCCACGGTCTCTACAATATATATTTTTTAAAACAATACTTTTGTGACTGAAATACCAATTAGTTACCAACTTACCGGTAATAACAATATGTTTAAAACCACAATGTAATATTTGACTCAATTCCGTGACTTACCTGATGATACAATCAAAGTTACTATATCGCTGTCTCGTTGATCCTCTGGAGGTGTTTTAGGGTGACTGTGACACTGGTATGTATTTTGCTCTGCTTTCAATACAAAACGATTCTGATCAGTGGAGCTGACAAATTGTCCATCTTTGTATAAGTTCCAGCCTTCGTCCTCTCCTTCCTTGTCACATATGAATGTAACATTCTCTCCAGTGAATGCCGGGTTGGGCTGCACGCTCAGAACAGCTTTTGTTGTATCTACACAAACACACATAGTAGAATCAAACCACATGGTACAAACGTGATATAATACATCATCTGACATAAATATACTGTATGTAATAATTGAGAGGTTGAAGTGTGTATGATCTTTACTGAGTGAATAAAGACAAAAGATAATAAGTTAATCTTCACCTTGACTGAGTCCACAGGAGAGGAAGATGCTCACCACTGGAGAGAGAGAGAGGAAAAAACATTTGATATCAAGCAATATCAAGCTAAGCATGATTTCTCAAACTCGAAAGCCCGAACCCGACCAGGGCCGACCCGATCCGGCCAGGACGGGCCTAATAACACGGGCCTAACACGGGCATATATATGCCTGTTCTGTCTGTTTGTGTATTTGTTAGTTCTCAAATTCTGCCCAAACCCGACCAGGCCTGACCCGAAGTTTTAGGGCCGGGTCAGGTCTAAAATCTATGCTAATAGCGCTAGGCTGGGCCTCGGGCATGATCAGTTAGGGCAATTCAGTTAGGGCAATTCTCAGGCCTGTGGAGAACTATATGGCTCAAGTTCAATGAGAAAAAATACATCAAAACTTGAAAGGGATTTTACTTTAAAACACTTCTGTGGTCATTTTAACACCTACTCTAGTTTGTGTGTGCACCACAGACAGCATTTAAGACAGTATTCTATCTTGTCAAATTTGGAAGGCATTTCCAAAAGCACTTTCACTTCTTCTAACCCACAAATGCAAAATGTTTCACTTTACGTCATGCAACTTCCTGCACGGGGTTCTGACAGCAGCAGCAACCCACGACTTACAGTCCTGGGTAACGCCCCTTTATAGCGTGTGTACAGTACGTGTGTTGACAGTGTTTTGAAGAAAATGTTGAAATCCTTTCTTCATAACGTATGACAATACCAAGCTTACAATCTGAGGCTGCACATTAACACATAGTTTGATGTATTGAGAAGAATGTAAATGTAGCCTAATTTGTAATTGTAAAGTTTATGATGGTGTCTACTGTATACCGTAGTTGCATCATCACTGCAGTACTTCAGCCTGTTGTTCACGTTTTGTATTATTATATTGCATTATTTCCTATAGTCAATTTTGATGAAATGATAAATACACATTGAGTTGAAAACTTTTGTCACGATCCTAAATAAAATAAAAAAACTTTAGATTAAACTTTAAAGTGGCACTATGTAACTTTTTTAATTAATACAATGTCATTGTGTTAAATCTGTATCTTAATACAATAAAACTAAATATAATTGAGGTGGTTGTATTGTGTCTCCCAGTCCCTGCTCTTCTATTGAGACATTTAGATCGTGTCAAAGGTCATATACTGTAGACACAGGATCTGACATGAATTTTGACCTGGCAGGCTCAATTAGCATAGTAACCATAACACCATAAAAGAGTAAAGTTACATACAGTATTACTGATTTCATGTATTCAAACTCATCAGCTTAATACTAGTTTAATGGTGCTATATAACTGACCTACTATACATAATTATACTCACAGAGGAGAACACAGGCCACGGTGTGTAGTTTCATCTTCTCTTGAATGGCTCCGAAAAACCTTCTACTTCCTGTTAATAGCGAACTAATAGTTGCAGAGAGAGAGAGAGAGAAGCGGGGGGGGAGGCGGGGGTTCACGTCATGCCATGAGCGCTTTGGTAAACTGCTCTTCCTTCCTCTTTTACGGTAGAGAGGCTGAGAAAAAGAGTGCAGTTGCAGATCATTTCCAGAGATAAGGATTATGTAATTTTGACCCTTATGACCATAGACCTGCAGGGGTGCCCAAAAGTTAGATCGCGATCTACCAGTATAGATCACAAAGGCTGTGCATGCAGGTAGACCACATGACATTCCCCTAAAAATATATCATTTAAATATAAAAAAACTATTTTTGGCATCTGCCACTTGAATTAAGGTGAATTGATTGATTGACATCAAAAAGGGCCTGTCAGCTCAAACCCACAAACAATGCAATACTGTATTTCCAAGAGTGTTGCGTAAACATCAGTAGCATTGTAAAGTTGTATACAAAAAAAAGACAATTTCCATTTTCACCCTTCTATTATATGTTATCAGTGCCACTATTCCAAAGCCCTCGGCTACATTTTTAAACTATTTTCAGCAAAGGTATAACAATTTCTTTTAGTGATCTTGTTGAGCTGGACATGTTGAAAGAAGCTCTCATGTCAAAAAAGTGTGACCTTTTGAAGCCTGTTCTGGATGTTGGCCTAGACTGTCTTGACAGTCTGGATGGGGAAGTGAATGGCAACCACTTACCCATCTCACATATTGAGCGAGGTCATGCGCGTGCACACACACACACACACACACACACACACACACACACACACACACACACACACACACACACACACACACACACACATGCCACGATTATTATTAGCCAAGTATCAGTGGTTCTCAAAGTGTGGTCTGAGGACCCCCAGTGGTCCTTGAGGGGCTTCCAGGGGTTCCCCGGCCAAATGTAATGTAGCATAAAAACCAGTTCTACCACTTTAACCCTTTACATTGGCTATTTGAAAATATCCGATCTACAAGCTCACCTCACAACGTGTCACCACTGTGAAACCATGTGTGCCTGTGTAGAGAGAGAGAGAGAGAGAGAGAGGAGCTATACAGGTCTGAGCACTTAAAGAGGATGTGGTTTTGTTCATGACTTGTTTGTATTTGCGGTGGTTTCCTGTCTCTCTACATGCTTGTTGTGAAACCGTAAATACATAGAATATCAAGAAGTGTATTAGGCAAAGTGATGAAGTCAAATTACTTGTACGATGTCGTTTAATATAAAGACAAACATAGGATAATGTGGCAGGACTCCATGGGAGATTGAGGTTTAGTGTATTCGTGATTTTTGACAGCAGCGAACAGTAACACGCCTTAGCAATGACATATCAGGAGGAAACCTCTCTTGGTGAGGCTCCATGGCCTGTGTCATTGTGTCAGCAAGCAGAGCCGCAAATGGAATACATATACTGTCATGTCATACAAAAGCGAGATGGAGAGATTGGCTCAACCGTCAAAGTCGTCTTATGCAACAAATACACACACATTTGCAGTGGTGGAAAAAGTAGGCTACTCACAATTTTAACTGAATGTATGGAATTCAAAATGTACTTGAGTCTGTATCAAAATGTGCTTAAAGTACAAAGAGTACCTTTTAATGTTTGTTCTTATCTTTAGTATGCCTAATATCAAACATATTACTTGGAGAGACTGTTAAAAACTGTCTTAAATACATAACACATGTCATAATACTAATAATAATATTAATAAGATAAGCAGCAGGAGTTTATAGAACAAACTAGTATTTATTAAAATGCAGATAATTATACAAGCACACATCGTATGAACCCAAACTTCTGCAGAATCTGCACGTTTATTCTAAAATTTAAAAATGTATTAATTTCGTCACAAAGCCTACTTAAAACAACATCTACAACCTACTAAATAATATGGAAATATAAACACTTGCCATCAACATCTTATCACTAGTTGATCTTCATACAACAACAAAAACTGAAACAACTGATCGACAAGCTTAAAATGTGTAGATATGAGATCCCATTGTGAGCTTGTAGATCACCTATTTCCCAATTTACAAAAGCATTATAAATGTTTTGAAACATTGCTTAAAATAGAGACTAATGTTGGGTTGATGTGGTTAAAATATTTGTATAAATCCAGTAAACAATGTAATAAAAACATAATTGTGCAACATTATACTTCATTAACATTTTGAAGGCAGTACAGTAACACAACTATGCTAAAAAGATAACGCAAACATCCCCCACGGGCTTGTTTCCATTACGGTCCACTATACTCAATTCATCATCATGACATACACTACACAGTACATACAAATATAAGATACGTATATTTATAGAGAATAAAGACAGTGTGTGCGTGCGTGCGTGTGTGCGTGCATGCGTGCAGCATGCGTGTGTGTGTGTGTGCATGAATGTGACGTGTGCACATGCACATGCATTTTGAGTACACATTTTGAGAAAGAAATCGATTAATCGACGATCGATCGATATGCACGGGAATCGATCTTGAAATAAAAAATCGAATAGTCAATAAAAAAAAAAGAGCGGGCGCTTTTGGTCCGCGAGCGTCGCCCATACGACGCCATGTTGTCTTCGCGTCTCGTCCTTCTTAGACAGTCCTTGGTAACAACAAGGAAGTCTGCAGCCTGTAGTCATGCCGCCCAAAATAAATCAAAAGGGTAGAATCCCTGATTCTGGATAGAATCAGGGATTCTATCCATCCCTGATTCCCTGCCACTACAACGGTACAACCCCTTCGGATTCGGAACGCATCTTCTCCAAAGCGGGATTTATTGTCTCTTTTCTGCACTAATATAAGTACGGTAACTAACTATAATATTGCACTCTCAGAGACAGAGACGCTTTTTAGGTTGTGCGAACGGTGCGGCCGCACAGGGCCTCACAGAGTCGCGCCTGCGAGACGGCATTCGTTGAAATGGAACGGCTTTACGTGTCTGTCTGTCTCTCTCTCTCTCTCTCTCTCTCTCTCTCTCTCTCTCTAAGCAATTCTCTCTCTCTGTCTCTCTCTCTCTCTCTCTCTCTCTCTCTCTCTCAAAGCAGTTCTCTCTCTCTCTCTCTCTCTCTCTCATATTTCCATTTTGCACCAATATTATACTGCCATGTCTTAATACAGTGTTGCTTTTTACAAATAAAATAAGCAAATTAGCTGGTCAGTGAGAAGCTGCACCGCTCTGGTAATTGATCTGACCTATATTTGCGCAACTGACTGGCATTTGGTAGCCTAGTAATTATACTTATTTGGCAGCACCTGCAATTCAAAATGCTTTCATATGCTATTAATATTTTTTCTAATAAGGTTTGTCCTTATAGATAGAAATGTGATAATTTTTCTATAGTTTTGGATATTAATTAATTATTAAAGCACAGGGCCTCGCATTTCTCCCAGGCAGCTCTGATTGCGTGCGCCTCGCAGCAAGCACTCGTCTCGCTGCTGTCATAAAGCCTCGATTAAATGACGCTTTATTTCAGTTAATTTTACGGCAAGATAAGGAAAATGCCTTTGCTTTACACTTGCGTGTGCTGTTTCCACGAAGCCTCTGAGTTTATTTCAGTTATAAATGCAAAATGCCGTTCGTCGTGTGTGTGCTGTGCTGCTTTGGATTATATCTTTTTTATTTGAGAGGTAATGCCTGTGTCAGGCCGTTTTATTTAATGTTGACTTGTTACGGTCGGATGTTTTATTGTAAGCCTAATTATTTGTGCGTCACTGCTTTCATGAAGGCTGCTACAATTGGGCGGATTGGGTGAAAGCAACAATTGTTGCTTATTGTTAAATAAAATAATTGAGACCAATCCAAGCATGCGTTTCTCTCTGCTATATCGTTGTTTTATTTATTTTAAGCCTAACACCGGGGCTCCACTGGGCGCGTCAGCGTCGCGTCTCCGTCAGGGAATTTTCCCTTTTTAATCAATGAAGGGTGGCTCCACTGCCCGCGTTGCGTGACATTAACGTGTGCATTGAAATTGAACCGGTGCGTTTTTTGACGCACGTGACGGAGACGTCCGGTGGAGCCCTGGCGTAATTCATTGTGCGTCACTGCTCGCCTCCAACCCCCCCCCCCCCCCCCCCCCCCCCCCCCGATGACGAAGCGTCGATCATCAAAAGCGTGATCGAAGGTCAGCCCTAGTGTGTGTGTGTGTCCAATTGCCTAATTGTGCCCATGTGTGTCTAATTGCCCATGGTTCTTGCATTTATATGGTTAGATGCATTAATCTTACCCTACCTACAGTACATACATCTTTTGCTTGTAATATCCACAACCCATATGACTTTTGTTATGGTCATTTGGGTCCAGGCTGGTTCACATTCTATACGTCTCTTTATCATGTATAACACCCGATTGAACCGAGAACTTTTACTCAGGAGAAGAGAGACGCAGCTGTGTGAAGCCTGATGTATGCTTGTCGCACGACAGTGTTGCACATGGAGAATATCTGACCTATTAGCTAAGAACGAGATGCTTTGAGACGTGTTGTGAACTTGTAGTTCGGATGCTTTCGATTGCTTTTGATTTTTCAGGAAATTAACCGTATATTTTGAAAACATAGCAATACCGCCTCATCAAAGTTGTTATGACTTTATATACAGTATTGTCAATTACTTGCATGAGAGAGGGAGAGGTGGTGGAGTTGGTTGCTTTAGCAGAGAGTTTGAGGGTCCAATGGAGTTAAGAGGTTTTGTCCAAAGCGTGTTTTACTTAGGCCTACTTGGCTCAATATTTTCGAAACAACAAACAGACGTAAAGGGTGTTCAATAGCACTAATGCAAAAAAAAAAAATCAAATTCTCTAAAATGGAGTTAGGTGGTATCCTCCCGACAGCAACATAATAACATAACATTCCCCTGCCTGATATATATTTTTAACGGTCAATTAAAAATGCTCTGGGTCAATGGTGGATATATAGTGGCTAACGTAAACCTCGGTGCAGATCCATGTGTCTTTATCCACGTGTGGTGTTGGCTTTGGTTTTCCTACACGGCTGTATCTGAGGAAATGAAACAGAGTTACAGTAACATTATATTTTCATTTATTGTTTTATAATCTTTATCCTACGATTTTGTAACCCATTTTTCACCCCTGTGTCAACTATCTATTGTGATCCTGGGCTCTACACAATCGTCCGCCAACCTGGGGAGAGCAACGGACTTGAACTCGTGCTTCCTTCATGCATGAGTGTCCACGTTGCTCCTTTACACCTGACAGGGGGGAGTTTCCCTGGTTGGACGTAGTGCGTGGAAGGAACACGGTATTCCAACCAGTTCCATTTTCATAATCATCATCAGGTTGGTTTATCTGAGACTCAATGACTCTGTAATTAAAATATAAACATGTATCAGTGATGAAGAATAAACCAATATGTAATCCACTACTGTCATGATGACGAATATACAGAGATCAATACTGTACCTACCTCACATGAGCTGGATCTGTGAATTAAAAACAATACGTTATAACATCAATAGTTGAACCAAATGAAAACATGCAGCTATAAATGTTTAGTCAGTGTCTTCCTCATGTTAACCCAATCTGGGTCATTTCATACCTTTGGCAGATCTACAAGCTCATAGCGCGTCACTTCGTGCTATGAGCTTGTAGACCTGCTATTTTTGAAAAAAACAAATCAAATGAATCTGAACCTGACAATTAATTGACTCTCCTAACATGAATGTTCAAGAATAACACCAAATGGAACCAGATTTAAATCATTTGATTGGACGATTAAATAAGTGTATAGGCCTACTGTACCATTTTCATAGTCATCATCAGGCTGGTTTATCACCCCATAGACGCTTGTGTCGCCTAAAAGTAAATAACATGCATTAATGTGGTGCTAAATTTAATTATTCCAGTGATGGTTCCTATTTAGTTCATGCTAATGAGGAAAAACAAACACAACTGGACTTCCAAAAAGGACTTTAAATGAAGATGTATTTCATTTTAAGTTAGACATGAATTGATTCAAAGTAGAAGCAGTTGTCACAAGTGTCCTTAATGAACGTGATTGGTTGAAAGACTGACCGTGCTGCAGTGGGCAGTACACATCATCAGCAGACGCCTGGTCTGTAGCTGGGCTCTGATTGGTTCTCTGAGACTGGGCAGGTCTGCAATTAAAAGATCCATATTTATCAGCGGTAATGAAGTATAAAAGAAGATGTAATCTATTACTGCGGTCATGCTGATGAGTAGACAGAGTAATACTTAGTAGTACTCACCTGACACCACATAGACCTGTAAATGAAAAACAAAACAAGTATTTAAACCTTCTAATTATCATGTCATCTCAATCATTGCAATCTAGATACAATCCTTCTAATGTAATCTCTAGCTAATCCAGGGAGTGCAATCAAGTGTTCATGTATTCTAGACGTAATCCATGTAAAGATGTAATCATGTAATGTAATGTAATCATGTGAGTTAGTAGTTGTCACCTGTGTATCTCCACAGCAGCACCACCACCAGGATGGTCAGTAGTATCACAAGCAGAACTCCTCCAACCAGACCACCTACATACAGAGGAGTAGGACTCTGTTCCTTTGATCCAGACCCTGAAACCACAATGACATTTTAAAAACTAAGCAAAAAAGACCCGGACACACACACACCCACACACACCCACACACACCCACACACACACACACACACATGCACGCACACGCACACACACACAAGGCGTGGCATTGGAGGAGGTCAGTGAAGTAGCGTGCAGCCTGGTTGTTGAGGGCGTGGTAAAGGTGGTGAGAATTATGTTGAAATCTATGACAAATGGTGTTTAGAAATAGTTTCTTTCTATTTTTCCCCAAAATGTCATATGAAAGCAGAGAATCACAGCAACAATACGATATATTGCTTATTTCAATTGACTCAATATTGTTGAATCAAAATATTATAGGCCTACAATGAAAAGCATTTTTAGACACACTCCGAGACACACATTTGAATAGTGAGATACTGTACATGGCAAAGACCTTCTATCCATAGTGTAGAATACTAGTATATCCCAAGCAACGTACTTACCTTTTAAAGACAATGGGACGGTTTCACTGCGTTTGGAATATTGTTTGTCGTCTTTGCGTTGACCTTGACACTGGTATTCACCACTGGTATTTTCAGAAGGACCTAAAATGTATTTAGAGTTTTCACTGGAAGACACAGCTCCATTCTTCCACCATGTGTATGTCCAGTCAGAAGCATTTCCTGGCAGCATACAGTTCAGAATAAGAGTCTCAGGCCAGTTTCTGCTGAGAACAGGAACAGGTGCCTCTGTAGAAGACACACACACACACACACACACACACACACACACACACACACACACACACACACACACACACACACACACACACACACACACACACACACACACACACACACACACACACACACACACACACACACACACACACACAGAGAGAGAGAGTTGAGTGATACTTTAGTAGTGTTTCCTGCAGGTAATTCCATCATCTGACAATGACAATTCAATGACAGATCCTAACCTTTATTTTATTTAATTTAATTTAGATTAGACTTTTTTTTTTAACACTATTTCTCCCCAATTGTCATTATGTCAATTATATCCTCCACACATTACTGTGTTGCCACCACTGTTCCTGTGACACTGCCTGTGGTTGGTGCCAGATGATCTATATGTTTGTGATGTCTTTGTGCTCAGATTGAAGAAATACAATTAAAAATCTTTAATTACAAAAAAAAACCCTGTTATATAAAAGGAATCAATCATATTATAGAGTACAGTATATTTGAACTCACCAGAGACAGTGATATAAACTGAGGTGCTGTACTGTGTGTATGTTGGGTTTCCTCTCCCTCCTCGACACCAGTATTTTCCACTCTCTGAGACTCCGGTGGGCCTGAATGTGTAGGTTGTCTGTGTTGTCACCGTAGTCACTGGTTTAGAGCCTTTCTTGTCTCTGTACCAGTAAATGTTCCATGAAACTGTACTCTCCACTTTACAGGTGAGAGTCACTGGATTTAATTCCAGTACACTGAGTCTCTCTGATTCCAGTGTAGGCTTTGGTTGAGCTGTTATTTATGACAGAGAAATGAATTTGAACTGTGAAACTATTGAGGGTCTGTATTTCTCTCAACTGACGAAAACATGGGAAAAAAATATTATTTTACACACACGCACAAGCACGCACGCACACACGCACACACACACACATACACGCACGTACGTACACAGTACACACACACACACACACACACACACACACACACACACACACACACACACACACACACACACACACACACACACACACACACACACACACAGATACCAGTGTGCTGCGAGCACTATGGAGCGTGCCTCATCGATACGCGGTAAATATAACACAGATGAGGCGTACTGTAATTAAGATCGTAACACGGACATACAGTACAAGGAATTGGCATTAAAGTGCTGGGTTTTATAAACCGTACATGAACGTGTATGGCTCGAAATGTGTTAAACCATTATATGACCATGAATGATCATAACATAAACACAATGTCAGTGTGATGAGTAAATTATATGACTTACCTGACACCACCAAGGTGACTTTATCGCTTTTTTTCACAACCAGGTTATTCCCTGCAAGACGGCCGGTACACTGGTATTCAGCACGGGGCGTTGTGTTCTGTAGCGTTGTATTAAATGCATAAGGATTCTGACCAGAGTGTGTTTCATAGGAAGCACCATCTTTGTCTATTGTATAAGACCAGTCCTGCTCTCCTTCATTCATGTCACATGTGAACGTAACAGTCTCTCCAGTGAATGCTGGTTTGGGCAGAATGGTCAGAACAGCTGGAGGTCTCTCTACACAAACACATGGATCAATCATTGTGTTTGATTTAGACCATGCAGTGGAATATATAGAGGAACAGGACACAGCAGTGGGAGTGGTTTTCTGGTTCCACTGACAAATCGGCCATTCATTTTTCCATAGTGAAAAAAAATATCACCAGGATCCTGCGGGTGGCTTGATTCTATAGGCTTAAAATAATTGATATAAATATTTTTGTAAATCTCTATGACAAATATGAATTGCTGATTTTTCAGTGGAACCAGAAAACCACGCCCACTGCATTGCCCTACAAAGCTGTGAAATAGTGTGTTTATAACTCACCAGAGACATCGATATCAACGGCGTTGCTGTAATGTGTGTAGTATGGTGGGTCTCCTCTTCCTCCTCGACACGAGTAGGTTATATTCTCTGAGACTGTGGGACTGTAGGTTGATCCATATGTCACCGTCACTGGTTCAGACTCTTTGTAGTCTCTGTACCAGTAGATTCCCCATGGAGGTGTACTGTCTTCTACAGTACAGGTGAGAGTCACGCTGTCTAATGCCAAGACACTGGTTCTGTCTGATACCAGTGTAGGTGTTGGTTTATCTGTAATTTATAAAAGCGACATAAAATAGAACCGTGTAAGTATTGGGTCTCTGTATTTCTCCCAAAAGCTTGAATTAAAGAGCATCTTACATCAAAAAGAAAATATTACACCAATAAATACAAACAGGACAAATGGTGTAGTAAATCTATCTATAATTTTAGAGATGTCTGTCTGTATGTCTATTGTATGACTGAAGCAATGCTGCTGCTCCTCACTGGCTGCACCAATGGCTCCGAATTTGCACACAGGCATTGTTGCCCATTACATTATGGAGGTCTTAACAGGGCCCTTGTTTTTCAATTCAACGCTGTTTTTTTAGCATTTTTGGCCAACTCCATTTAACTCTAGCACCGAAGTAACACTGTTATATCTCAGACCACCCGCTATATATGCCAAAGCCTCGACAACCTAGCAGGCTTATAGAAAGGTTATCTATGTTATAGAGGCCAGGTTAATTTGTTGACCAGTGGCAACCTACAGTTTTTTTGTGTTTTTTTTTGTATATTATTATAATTTTTATACTGTTTAAACCGATACGTTCTTGGTTTACCTACGATGCTAGAAGCAAACATTGATTCAATTCAATGCAATCATTTCTAAATTGTAAACTGTAAGGAGTAGGGCAGGTGTTTTAGGGAAAAACTTGTGTCGCAAGATAGCAACTCGGCCATGGGGACGCCCATTGCGCAATGTTAAATCCCACAATCCTTGGGTGCAAAATAAGGCCCACGGCCTCTACAATATATATTTTTTTGTTTGTTTTTGTTTGTTTGTTTGTCACTGAAATATCACTTTGTTACGGGTAATAACAAGACGTTTAAAACCATAATTTAATATTTGACTCAATTCCGTGACTTACCTGATGATACAATCAAAGTTACTAAATTGCTGGCACGTTGATCCTCTTGACGTGTTTTACAGTGACTGTGACACTGGAATGTATTTTGACCATCTCGCTCTGCTTGCAATACAAAACGATTCTGATCAGTGGAGCCGACAAAGTCTCCATCTTTGTATAAGAACCAGCCTTCGTCCTCCCCTTCCTTGTCACATATTAATGTAACATTCTCTCCGATGAATGCCGGGTTGGGCTGCACGCTCAGAACAGCTTTTGGTATATCTACACAAACACACAATCAAACCAAATTCTACAAATGTGATAAATACATCAAACAAAACTGACATAAATATACTGTATGTAATAATTGAGATGTTGATGTGTGTGACGGGTGTAAATATGATCTTTATTGAGTGAATAAAGACAAAAGATAATAAATTAATCCTCACTTTCACTGAGTCCACAGGAGAGGAAGATGCTCACCACTGGAGAGAGAGAGGAAAAAACATTTGATATCAAGCAATATCAAGCTAAGCATGAACTGCATTAATTATTCCTAATTAACACAATACCAACATAGACTAGAGTTCTCAAACTCTGCCCGAACCCGACCAGGCCCAACCAGGCCCAACCCGGGCCTAAAATGTATGCTAATAAAAAATATATGAGAGGGATTTATTTTTTATACTAATACAAATAATAGTTCTGTTCTGTTTGTTTGTGTATTTATCTACGCTTGTATTATGAAGATGGTGCTAACAGGCGTTTCACTTTTACTCTGCAGAGTTCTCAAATTCTGCCCGAACCGGGTCGGGCCTAAAATCTATGCTAATTAGTCGGGCCGGGCCGGGCCTCTGCCTGATCAGTTAGGGCCGAGCCTTTATTATTTTCAGGCCCGTGGAGAACTCTAACATAGACAGCTAGTTGGCTCAAGTTCAATGAGAACAAATACATATTATTACATAATGACTTGGAAGGGTATTTTACTTTAAAACACTTCTGTGGTCATTTTAACATCTACTCTTGTTTTTATGTGCACCCCAGACAGTATTGAAATTTGAAGTTGCTTGATTACATCAAATATAGCTACATTTATTTGATATCCATTTTATCCATATCTTGTCATGCAAATTCCTGGGGTTCTGACAGCAGCAGCAACCCACGACTTATACACAGCCCTGAGTAACGCCCCTTTATAGCGTTATGTGTACGTGTGTGTTGACAGTGTTTTGAAGAAAATGTTGAAATCCTTTCATAAAGTATGACAATACCAACCTTACAATCTGATGCTGCACATTAACGCATAGTTTGATGTATTGACAAGAATGTAAATGTAATTTATGTAAATGTACTTTTAAGTTTATGATGGTCTCTCTGTACTGTATAGTTGCATCATCACTGCGGTACTTCAGCCTGTTGTTCACGTTTTTATGTCTTATAGTCAATTAAAATATTGATGAAATGATAAATATACAGCGAGGTGAAAATGATCCTAAATAAAAACCAACAACAACATTTTCATAATTTAAACTTTCAAGTGGCACTATGTAACTTTTTTAATTAATACAATGTAATTGTGTTCAATCTGTATCTTAATACAATATAACTTATATAATTGTCTTTTGTCTCCCTGCTCTTCTATAGAGGGTATGACATCATCGTGACATCATCATCAAACCAGGAAGTTATGCAGGAACGCCTACTGTGTGGCAAATAACTACTTTCTGGCCTCGACAGCCCATGCATCCAAACAGAAAAGTCCTATCTGATTGCATTAAACAACGTTAAACAATATTAAACTCACTTTGCATGTTGCTTTGCCACTCGATTTGCCACTCGTAGTTTCATCTTCTCTTTAACGGCTCCGAAAAACCTTATACTTCTGCTAATAGTGAAATAATACACTTTGCAGAGAGAGAGAGAGAGAGAGAGAGAGGGGGGCTGTCAGCTCAAACCCACAAACAATGCAATACTGTATTTCCAAGAATGTTGCGCAAACATCAGTAGCACTCTCTCTATAGGTGGCCTTA
Organism: Electrona antarctica; assembly: GCF_951216825.1. Lineage (NCBI taxonomy): Eukaryota > Metazoa > Chordata > Actinopteri > Myctophiformes > Myctophidae > Electrona > Electrona antarctica. Next base: position 39,664,014 of record NC_136798.1, read on the forward strand.
CACTAGTCGATAATCGGGCTTTTTGACGCTCGGGGGGTGCCCGACCGCTCAAAGCGCGATCAACATCAAGAATGTTTGATATTTGCTCTGCCCCACTCCGATTATCCTGTAGTGTGTGGTGCTATCAAATTTCAGATTGAAAAAAATCGGCTAGTGTAAGGCCACCTTAAGAGAGGCGTGATAAGCACTGGTATATGTTTATTTTCAAAGCCATCTCAGGGATGCCCCCCCCCCCCCCCCCTTACATTTGCTCTATGTTGGATCCGAATGCTGGTGCCTATCTTTTGTTTTTTATCTTGCAACCCAATTTTTCACCCAGTGTCAATTATCTAATGTAATCCTGGGCGCTACACTTCCTCTGCCAACCTGGGAGTATGCATCAAGCATGGATGTAGCGCATGGAAGGAACACGTTATTCCGACCAGTTCCTTTCCCCTCCATCAGGCGCCCCGGCTGGCCATGGGGAGGTAGTTTAGAGACCAGGATTATTGCATGTTTTTGTGAGGGTACCTACCCTATAGGGGACACGGGGAGAACATGCAAACTCCAGTCCACAAGGCCCTTTCGCCAACCCCGCCTCGGGTATGGGCACTTATGACGAGAGAGGAGAGAACACCCCCCCAGCGCCCACAGCGTCCCCAGTGGGGATCGAACCCAGAACCTTCTAGCTGTGAGGCGACAGCACTACCGACTGTGCCACCGTGCCCCTCAAGTGACTTCTTGACCCTCAAGGTTCCTTTTGCTAACACAAAGTGGGGCAAGTCAGCATTCTGTGTCGGTGCTCCATCTGATTGGAATGAGCTCCAGAAATCCCTAAAAATTGGGTAATTTCTGGGAAATGATTTCCAGCACTTTAGTTAAACATTGTAACTGTTTTAATTAATTCTCTATCTTTTATAGTTCTAGTTTTCAGTATTTTTGTATTCTATTTGTATTCTGTGTGTGTATACACACACACACACACACACACACACACACACACACACACACACACACACACACGCTTATTATTATTAGCCAACTATCTCAATATCTATAGCAGTGGTTCTCAAAGTGTGGTCTGAGGACCCCCAGTGGTCCTTGAGGGGCGTAATGTATTAATATAGCATAAAAACCAGTTCCACCACTTTAACCCTTTACATATTTGAAAATAACCGATCTACAAGCTCACACAACGTGTCACCACTGTGAAACCATGTGTGCTTGTGTAGATCAGCTATTTTCAGCTATAAATGTGAAACATACTATTACTATTATTATACTACTATTTTGTTTTTTAAATTAACGCTGTTAGGCTACTGTACATATGTTTGTGTGGACCCCAGGAAGAGTAGCTGCTGTTGCAACAGCTATAGCTAATGTGGATCCAAATAAACAATAAAATGCAGGGTGCACAGGGTAGCATACAGTAGGCTATTGGCTATATCGCTCTTCGGCGTGTTTAAAATCTCACATGTTCATAATGATTCAAGGTTGTACTTTATTTAATTGTTACAACTTGTATACTGCAGGTACATAAGCAACTTTTGCATGGTGTGAGCTACTGTAGGCTCTGAGCACTTAAAGAGGATGTGGTTTTGTTCATGACTTTACATGCTTGTTGTGAAACCGTGACTACATACAATAGCAAGAAGTGTATTAGACAAAGTGATGAAGTCAAATGACTTGTAGGATGTAGGTTAATATAAAGACAAACATAGGATAATGTGGCAGGACTGGCAGATTGAAGTTCAGTGTTTTCTTGATGTTTGACAGCAACGAACAGTAACACCCCTTAGAAATGACATATCAGTAGGAAACCTCCGTTGGTGAGGCTCCATGGCCTGTGTCATTGCGTCAGCAAGCAGAGCAGCAAATGGAATACATACCAACAAGTTGTCCTATACCAACAATTAACAACAAATACACACACATTTGCAGTTTGTTCTTATCATTAGTAATATCAAGCATATTATTGGAGAGACTGGTAACGCTGTCTTAAATACATGACACACGTCATAATACTAATAATAATATTGATAAGAGAAGTGGGAGGAGAACTGTTTTTATTTATTTATTAAAATGCAGATAATTATACAAGCACACATCGGATGAACCTTGTTTACATTGAAACGTCATTCAAATGTCTTAACAAACTGAAGCTACTGCATGTTTATTATAAAATTTAAAAATGTATTCATTTCTTCACAAAGCCTACTTAAAGGACCACTTCACCACTTTTCAACCTATCTTCATATAATAGGTCCTCATTAATGATCATGATACAATGGCACAATTTATCTACTTTCCCATTTCAACTTTTCAGGACTAGAAAGCCTGCAGTTTCTATTAGCTTGGATTCCCCATCGATGATGTCACTGGTGGACAGGTTTCTGAACTGCCCACAGCCCTCTTATGAGACTGACAGACTGAGTAGAAAGAATGGTGCCATTTTATCATGATTATTAGTGAGTTATTAGTGACTAGTAGGCCTATATGAAAACAACATCATCTACAACCTAAATAATATGCAAATATAAACTTGCCACTTTCCATCAACATCTTAATCACTAGTTGATCTTCATACAACAACAAAAAACTAAAACAGCTGATTGACAAGCTTAAAATGTGTAGATATGAGATCCCATTGTGAGCTTGTAGATCACCTATTTTGACTATTTACAAAATATGCAAAAGTGTATAAATGTTTTGAAACATTGCTTAAAATAGAGACTAATGTACGGTTGATGTGGTTAAAATATTTGTATAAATCCAGTAAACAATTAAAAAACATTATGCAACATTATAAATAATGAATTAACATTTTGAAGGCAGTATACAGTAACAAAACTAAAAAAGGATGACACAAAAATCATCATCATGACATACAATACACAATGCATTACATTTCAGCAACAACTCTAAGAGCAATACTAGATATATTTACAGAAAATAAAGAGAGAGAGTGTGTGTGTGTGTGTGTGTGTGTGTGTGTGTGTGTGTGTGTGTGTGTGTGTGTGTGTGTGTGTGTGTGTGTGTGTGTGTGTGTGTGTGTGTGTGTGTGTGTGTGTGTGTGTGTGTGTGTGTGTGTGTGTGTGTGTGTGTGTGTGTGTGTGTGTGTGTGTGTGCGCGCGCGTGTGAGAAGAACCGAGAAGTCTGGCATGGCATTGTGAAATCCATGATCTCGACCGCGGTCGAACAATGAGTGTGTGTGTGTGTGTGTGTGAGACGTATGCACATGCATTTTGAGTGCACATGCAAATTGGTTGTGTGTGTGTGCGGGCCTACAGTAGGTGTGTCCAATTGCCCATGGTTCTTGCATTTATATGGAATACCCTACCTACATACATTTTGTGCTTCAGCAGTGCTTGTAATATCCACAATGACTTTTGTTATGGTTATTTGGATCCAGGCTGGTTCACATTCTATAGGTCTCTTTATCATGTATAGTTTTATTATGGTCATTTGGGTCTAGGATGCTTCACATTCTATACGTCTCTTCATCATGTATAACGTCCGATTGAACTGAGAAGACTTTCTGATCTATGCTTCGTTGCACGACAGTGTTGCACATCCAAAATATCCTATTAGCTAAGAACGAAATGCGTTGAGACGTGTTGTGAGCTTGTAGTTCGGATGCTTTCGACATGCAACGATGTAATGAATAGGCTGATCTAGGATCAGATAACTGCAGTGCAACTACAGGCAGCAGGTTCATATTGAACTTTAAATATAAATGTAATAGTTCTAAAACTATGCATTGCAATGTTGTGTTGTGTTCTCCAAATTATAATAATAATAGCCTAAGTAGCCTATAATATCTCTGCTGTCGGGAAGAAACCACCCAACTCCAAAATGTTCATTTTTCAGAAAATGAAGAAAACCTTATATTTTGAAAACAAAGCAATACTGCCTCACCATGGTTGTTGTTGTGACTTTATATATTGTCAATTACTTGCATGAGAGGGGGAGAGGTGGTGGAGTAGGTTGCTTTAGCAGTCCGTTTGAGGGTCCAATGGAGTTAAAAGGTTTTGTCCAAAGCGTTTTGTTTTTACTACTTTCCATTGGTTCAATATTTTTGAAACAACACACAGATGGTGTTCAATAGCACTGATTAATGCAAAAAAAAATCCAAAACCTCCAAAATGGAGTTAGATGGTTTCCTCCCGACAGCAACGATTATAATAACATAACATTCCCCAGCCTGATATTTTTATTTAACGGTCAATTAAAAATGCTCTGGGTCAATGGTGGATATACTGTATAGTGTCTAACGTAAACCTTGGTGCAGATCCATGTGTCTTTATCCACGTGTGGTGTTGGGTTTGGTTTTCCTACACGGCTGTATCTGAGGAAATGAAACAGAGTTACAGTAACATTTTAAAACGGGACACTGTGTCATAAAACATGCAGTATAAAATATTAGTCTGCGTTTAGTGTATAAAGTGTATTATTCACATCTCGTTCAGTTTTTATCATTCGTTAAGTTCTCAACACATCACAAGTACCTCTGCTTGGAGTGGAAATTCACTCAACAATAATAGCGGATCTACAAGCTCACAGGGCGCCACTTCGTGCCACACTATGACCTTGTAGATTTGCTATTTTTGTAGAATCGTGAACACTTGTTGTTGAACACAAATTACAGGCACGAAACACATTTCTAACAAATCCAATTAATCTGAACCTGTATTGACTCTCCATGAATGTTCCACAATAACACCAAATGAAACCAGATTTAAATATTGTATTGGAGGTTTTAAAAAGTGTATACTGTACCATTTGCATATACACCATCAGGTTGGTTTATCTGAGACTCAAGGACTCTGAAATTGAAATATAAATACGTATCAGTAATGAAGAATAAACCAAGATGTAATCCACTGCTGTCATGATGATGAATATACAGAGATCAATACTGTACCTACCTGACATAAACTGGATCTGTGGATTAAAAACAATATGTTATAACATCAATAGTTGAACCAAATGAAAACCTAATCTGGATCATTTCATTTCATACTGGGAGTCATCCTAGTCATACTTATACTGGCTAAAAAATAGCAGATCTACACGGTCATAGTGTGTCACTTTGTGCCGCAATATGAGCTTGTAGATCTGCTATTTTTGTAAAATCGTGAACATTTTGTGCAAATCACAGGAACAAAACACATTTCTAACGAATCTATAATTAATCTAGAACCTGATAATGTAATGACTTTCTCCTAACACGAATGTTCCACAATAACACCAAACGAAACCAGATTTAAATCATTGAATTGGATGTTTAAAAAAAGAAAAAAAAGTGTATACTGTACCATTTTCATAATCATCATCAGGTTGGTTTATCTGAGACTCAATGACTCTGTAATTAAAATATAAATATGTATCAGTGATGAAGAATAAACCAAGATGTAATCCACTGCTGTCATGATGATGAATATACAGAGATCAATACTGTACCTACCTCACATGAGCTGGATCTGTGAATTAAAAACAATACGTTATAACATCAATAGTTGAACCAAATGAAAACATGCAGCTATAAATGTTTAGTCAGTGTCTTCCTCATGTTAACCCAATCTGGGTCATTTCATACCTTTGGCAGATCTACAAGCTCATAGTGCGTCACTTCGTGCTATGAGCTTGTAGACCTGCTATTTTTGGGGGAAAAAACACACACATTTCTAACAAATCAAATGAATCTGAACCTTACAATGGATTGACTCTCCTAACATGAATGAATAACACCAAATGGAACCAGATTTAAATCATTTGATTGGATGATTAAATGTATACTGTACCATTTTCATAGTCATCATCAGGCTGGTTTATCACCCCATAGACGCTTGTGTCGCCTAAAAGTAAATAACATGCATTATTGTGGTGCTAAATTTAATTATTCCAGTGATGGTTCCTATTTAGTTCATGCTAATGAGGAAAAACAAACACAACTGGACTTCCAAAAAGGACTTTAAATGAAGATTATTTCAGTTTAAGTTAGACATTAATTGATTCAAAGTAGAAGCAATTGTCACAAGTGTCCTTAATGAACGTGATTGGTTGAAAGACTGACCGTGCTGCAGTGGGCAGTACACATCATCAGCAGACGCCTGGTCTGTAGCTGGGCTCTGATTGGTTCCCTGAGACTGTCTGGGTCTGCAATTAAAAGATCCATATTTATCAGCGGTAATGAAGTATAAAAGAAGATGTAATCTATTACTGCGGTCATGCTGATGAGTAGACAGAGTAATAATTATAGTACTCACCTGACACCACATAGACCTGTAAATGAAAAACAACACCTTATAACACAAGTATTTAAACCTTCTAATTATCATGTCATCTCAATCATTGCAATCTAGATACAATCCTGTATTATGATCTAATTCACATCAGCATTTTTCCCAGTTGAGCTCTTATTTTGAAAAGCCACATTTCCAAGATGGATCTATGCCGGTGCGCTGGAGAGCTCCACATCGGCGCCTCCGTGCCATCCAAGAAACATTGTTTTGGCAAAAATGCCATCTGGGATGGAGCGCTACGAGCTTGTAGATCTGCTATTTTTGAAAAATCTTGAAAATGTGGCGCAAATCTTTGAATATATATTCTTTCAGAGCGAACGTTTTTAACTCAAATCTTTGCTTCTGGGGGGGTCCCTGGAACAACATAATTTCCAATGGCGGTCGGCGGCCTATATAACTTCTGGGTTCCTTGACATCAAATTGTTTTGAGAACCACTGATATAGAAACATAGGTTTTTCAGAAAACTGTCATGATTTAGAAGACATTTTGTAGAATCGGCCTCAAGGTCTAAATGGTTAATATAATAATCAATATGTGAGTGTTTCTCACCTTTAGATGTTCCGTATCGCCACAGCAGGAGCAGCAGGATAGACAGTAAAATCACAACAAGAAGTCCTACTATCAGACCCACATGTAGAGAAGTCAGTCCTGCAGGTCTAGGAGACACTGAACGTGGAGACAGGATCGACAAAGACAATAGCATTTTAGTTACGGTATACCTTCATAAATAGACCTACAGTCATTCAGTATAATCTACAACAAACATAGCATAATTGGCATTTAGTGTAAAATCGCCCAGACCTTTTGATAGTCCTTGTCACATGAATTACAAGATAATTTGTTGTTGATAATGAATTATATTTCTGCAATAAATAGTGACATTTGTAGCATGTTACGTGCCATTTCGTGATATCTATGTAGTTTAGAGGCCCCTCTCGCAACATTTGTCAGGTAATCATAGCCAATTAGAATGGAATACATCTCTGACTCCAGAGATGAAAGTGACCTGGAATTGCCACCAATTTGGGATGGTGCATCTTCCTTGATAGCCACAACTGGGGAGTGTGCAAGCAAATTATGACACTGATCGGTCCATTGGTGTCCAAGATTAGCTGCTCACAGACCGACAGACGGACACATGGACGGGACAGAACACATATAATCTCCGCCCCCCCGACCGGTCGGCCTGGCGGAGATAATTACTCACCATCAGTTGTGTTCAAGGCATCACTGAACTGAGAGTAGTAAACTGGGTCTCCTCTCCCTCCTCTGCACCTGTAGACTCCTCCCTTTGACACTGTGATTGGTCCAGTAGAGTACTGACCACCCTCTAACTCACTGATTGGTCCAGTAGAGTCAGAGTACTGACCACCCTCTGACGCTGTGATTGGTCCAGTAGAGTCAGAGCATTGGTACCAGTAATAGTTCCATCCAGAACCCTCCTCCACAGAGCAGCTCAGTGCAACACTGCCCCCTGCTAGGAAGACTGTCTGCTCAGCTGTCAGTGTGGCCTTTGGTTGATCTGCTGTTCACATTAGAGAGAAAAACGTAAAATAAATACACAATGCTCAGCATTTGTAGAAAGGTGGTTGGTTATGACAAATCCTGGTGTTTCATATGGAAGTAGAGAATCATAGCAACAAAATAACATTATTTAGATTGTAACTTTGTAAAATTGTAAATTTTGTAAATTGTAAATTGGAACAAAGTCTTAAAGATCATGACAAATGCCTGCTATTCAGAGACTAGTATACTATCTCAAGGTACTTTGTGTGAATGTCTCTGGAGCATATTTTCTATTCCATTGATCTTATGCATACCTTTGAAAGACACTGTGATGGTTTTGCTGAGTTTGGAATATTGTAGGTCATGATTCCGTTGACCTTGACACTGGTATTCACCACTGGGATTTTCAGAAGGACCTAAAATGTATTCAGAGTTTTGACTGAAAGACACAACCCTATTATCCTTCAGCCATGTGTATGTCCAGTCAGAAGGACTTTCTGGTAGCGTACAGTTCAGAGTAAGAGTCTCAGGCCTGTCAGGGTGTCTGCTGAGAACAGGAACAGGTGCCTCTGTAGAACACACACACACACACACACACACACACACACACACACACACACACACACACACACACACACACACACACACACACACACACACACACGTTCAGTTCAGTTCAGTTCAGTTCAGTTCAGTTCAGTTCAGTTCAGTTCAGTTCAGTTCAGTTCAGTTCAGTGAACCTGCAAACGTTTAACTGCTAACTTTTATTTCATTTAATATCGAGTAGACAAATATTATTTATTTTTACCACTATTTCTCCCCAATTGTCATTATGTGACAATTATCCTCCACGCACATTTAGTGTTGCCACCACTGTTACTGTGACACTGCCTGTGGTTGGTGCCAGATGATCTATATGTTTGTGATGTCTTTGTGCTCAGATTGAAGAAATTAAAAAACAATATAAATAAATATTATTTATATTGTGTTTCGGTCGTTTTTAAATTATTTTTTTTTAAATTGAGAACTGCTAAGGGTTCTGTCATGCTCATTTGAGTCTTGACCACTGCTGTAGAGCCCTTGTCTACCAATCACATTGCTTGATTGGAACTACCTGATTGGAACTACCTGTTATATAAACGGAATCAATCATATTAGAGTACAGTATATTTTAACTCACCAGAGACATAGATATAAACTGAGTTGCTGTACGCTGTGTAGTATGTTGGGTTTCCTCTCCCTCCTCGACACCAGTATCGTCCACTCTCTGAGACACTGGACGGAATTAATGTGTAGGTTGTCTGTGTTGTCACCTTCGTCACTGGTTGAGAGCCTTTGTTGTCTCTGTACCAGTAAATGTTCCATGAAACTGGACTCTCCACTTTACAGGTGAGAGTCACACTGTTTGTTGTCAGTACACTCATGGGTCTGTCTGATACCAGTTTAGGCGTTGGTTTAGCTGTGTGGTTTATGACAGTTGAGAGAATTACAAACACCCAATACTTATGTACAGTTCAGTTCAAATTCATTTCTCTAACATAAACTGGGAAAAAAAACATTATTTCACATGCACGCACGCACGCGCGCACGCGCACACACACACACACACACACACACACACACACACACACACACACACACACACACACACACACACACACACACTGTTATGTCTACACAGTAGTACAGAACCATAATTAAACCATTATCATAATATAAACACAATGTCAGTATGATGAGTAAATGATTTGACTTACCTGACACCACCAAGGTGACTTCACTTTTTTTCACAACCTGGTTATTCCCTGTAAGGCGGCCGGTACACTCGTATTTACCACTGAGCCTTGTGGTCTTTGGCGTTGTATTAAATGCATAAGGATTCTGACCAGAGTATGTTTTAAAGGAATAACCATCTTTGTCTATTGTATAAGACCAGTCCTGCTCTCCTTCATTCATGTCACATGTGAACGTAACAGTCTCTCCAGTGAATGCTGGGTTGGGCAGAACGGTCAGAACAGCTGGAGGTCTCTCTACACAAACACATGGATCAATCAGTGTGTTTGATTTAGACCATGCAGTGGAATATATAGTGGAACAGGACACAGCAGTGGGAGTGGTTTTCTGGTTCCACTGAAAAATCGGCCATTCATTTTTCCATAGTGATTTACTTTTTTTGCCTAGAAGCTATCCAGGATCCTGGTGATCCATGAACATAATACCTTTTATTCTGTGAAAACATAAAATAAAGATGTAATGGTATGATATTTAGATTTAGTTTAGCGGTTAAAAAAAATCACCAGGACCATGGGTGGCTTGATTCTATAGGCTTAAAATAATTGATAAATATTTGTGTAAATCTCTATGAGAAAAATTAATTGCTGATTTTTCAGTGGAACCAGAAAACCTGCTTTGCCCTATAAAGCTGTGAAATAGTGTGTTTATAACTCACCAGAGACATTGATATCAATGTGGTTGCTGTACTGTGTGTAGTATGGTGGGTCTCCTCTCCCTCCTCGACACAAGTAGACTGTACTCTCTGAGACTGTGGGACTGTAGGTTGAGCCTTCTGTCACCGTCACTGGTTCAGACTCTTGGTAGTCTCTGTACCAGTAGATTCCCCATGGAGTTGTACTGTCTTCCACAGCACAGGTGAGAGTCACGCTGTCTAATGCCAGTAGGCCTACAACGGGTCTGTCTGATACCAGTGTAGGTGTTGGTTTAGCTGTAATTTATAAAAGCGACATAAAAAAGAACCGTGTGAGTATTGGGTCTCTGTATTTCTCCCAAAAGATTTAATTAAAGAGCATCTTACACCAAAAAGAAAATATTACACCAATAAATATAAACAGGACAAATGGTGTAGTAAATCTATGTATAATTTTAGAGATGTCTGTCTGTATGTCTATTGTATGACTGAAGCAATGCTGCTGCTCCTCACTGGCTGCACCAATGGCAGCGAATTTGCACACAGGCATTGTTGCCCATTACATTATGGAGGTCTTAACAGGGCCCTTGTTTTTCAATTTAACGCTGTTTATTAGCATTTTTGGCCAACTCCATTTAACTCTAGCACCAACGTTTTTGTCGTCACTGTGTACGTGCGCAGTTACAGCACAGTTGGTTGCCTATCGAATTCAGTTACCTCCCGTCCCCTCCATAACGCAGGTTACAGAATCGCAAGACTTCACACAGCTGCTGTAACACGCATGTAACAGCATAATTTCCGTGGTATAAACACAAATATTGATACTGTGAGATGTCCTGTATTTCATATGAAAAATGCTATCTTGCCCACACACAGATATGGGAAAGAAAGCGTATTGTAGGCTATATATCTCAGACCACCCGCTATATATGCCAAAGCCTCGACAACCTCGCAGGCTTATGGAAAGGTTAAAATGTCATCTATGTTATGTAGACAGAGGCCAGGTTAATTTGTTGACCAGTGGCAACCCACAGTTTTTCTTTTTTTTGTATATTATTATTTTTTATATACTGTTTAGACTGATACGTTCTTGGTTTACCTACGATGCTAGATGCAAACATTGATTCAATTCAATGCAATCATTTCTAAATTGTAAACTGTAAGGAGTAGGGCAGGTGTTTTAGGGAAAAAACTTGTGTCGCAAGATAGCAACTCGGCCATGGGAACGCCCATTGTTAAATCCCACAATCCTTGGGTGCAAAATAGGGCCCACGGCCTCTACAATATATATTTATGTTTGTTTGTTTGTCACTGAAATATCACTTTGTTACGGGTAATAACAAGACGTTTAAAACCATAATTTAATATTTGACTCAATTCCGTGACTTACCTGATGATACAATCAAAGTTACTATAGTGCTGTCTCGTTGATCCTCTGGAGGTGTTTTGCGGTGACTGTGACACTGGTATATTTGACCATCTCGCTCTGCTTTCAATACAAAACGATTCTGATCAGTGGAGCCGACAAAGTTTCCATCTTTGTATAAGTTCCAGCCTTCGTCCTCCCCTTCCTTGTCACATATGAATGTAACACTCTCTCCAGTGAATGCCGGGTTGGGCTGCACGCTCAGAACAGCTTTTGTTGTATCTACACAAACAGACAAGTAGAATCAAACCAAAAGGTACAAACGTGATATAATACATCATACAAAACTGACATAAATATACTGTATGTAATAATTGAGAGGTTGAAGTGTGTGCAGGTGTAAATATGATCTTTATTGAGTGAATAAAGATAATAAATTAATCTTCACCTTGACTGAGTCCACAGGAGAGGAAGATGCTCACCACTGGAGAGAGAGAGAGAAAAAACATTTGATATCAAGCAATATCAAGCTAAGCATGAACTGCATTAATTATTCCTAATAGTATAACACAATATCAACATACGTAGACTAGAGTTCTCAAACTTTGCCCAAACCCGACGAGGCCCAACCAGGCCCAACCCGATCTGGCCGGGCCTAAAATGTATGCTAATAAAAACATATGAGAGAGATTATTTTGTGTATTTATCTACGCTTGTATTATGAAGATGGTGCTAACAGGCGTTTCACTTTTACTCTGCAGAGTTCTCAAATTCTGCCCAAACCCGACCTGGGTCGGGCCTAAAATCTATGCTAATTAGTCGGGCCGGGCCTCGTCCTGATCAGTTAGGGCCGAGCCTTTGTTATTTTCAGGCCCGTGGAGAACTCTAACATAGACAGCTAGTTGGCTCAAGTTCAATGAGAACAAATACATTACATAATGACTTGGAAGGGTATTTTACTTTAAAACACTTCTGTGGTCATTTTAACATCTACTCTCGTTTTTATGTGCACCCCAGACAGTATTTAAGTTGCTTGATTTAATCAAATATAGCTACATTTATTTGATATCCATTTTATCCATATCTGTGTCACTGCATGGTCACAGTGGATGTCCTCCAACCACCTCAAGCTAGCCTGGCTCCAGCCCCTGAATCGCTAGCCACGCCCATTAAAAAAATATATTCAGGCGATGGAGTGAAACGAAATGAAAATTCAGGCTGAGTGTCAGGCTAACCTCAAGCTGAACCCAGACAAGACTGAGCTTCTCTTCTTCCCAGCTAGGTCCTGCCCTATGCGGGAGCTAACTATTTCCGTAGACAACGCCCTGGTAACGTCTGTCCCAACAGCCAGGAACCTTGGTGTTGTCCTGGACAGTCAGCTCTCGTTTAAAACCCACATCACAGCTGTCACTCGATCCTGTAGGTTCACACTCTATAACATACAACGAATTAGACCGTTCCTCACCCAGGAATCAGCCCAGCTCCTAATCTAGACAACAGTCTGGCCTTTCGGCATGTGCACTTAAACCTCTCCAACTGATCCAAAATGCCGCAGCTCGCTTGGTCTTCAACCAGCCAAAATTCTCACATGTCTCCCCCCTGCTCCGCTCCCTGCACTGGCTCCCGGTCGCTGCCCGCACATAATACAAAACTCTGATGCTGGCATTCAAAGCAACCAAAGGTATGGCTCCCCCATATCTTGCAAGCATGATTGAACCCTACAAACCCTCCCGCGCACTCAGATCAGCCAACCTTAAATAGCACTTTTTAGACTTAGATAGCATTTGAAACAGACTTAGCATGTCATGTAGACAGCACAATAATTGCATGTCTTAATGTCTTCTATTGAGACATTAGGTCGTGTCAAAGGTCACGTCTCACCTAGACACTATCCGACATGAATTTTGACCTGGCAGCTATAGGCTCAATGGTAAAAAAAAAAAAAGTAACTATAGAAGTGTAAAGTTACATACAGTATTACTGATTTAATGTATTCAAACTCATCAGCTTAATACTAGTTTAATGGTGCTATAATATAACTGACCTACTATAAATAATTACTCACAGAGGAGAACGCAGGACACGGTGTGTAGTTTCATCTTCTCTTGAACGGCTCCGTAAAACCTTCTACTTCCTGTTAATAGTGAACTTATAGACTTTGCAGAGAGAGAGAGAGAGGGGGGGGGGGGGGGGGTGGGGGTGGGGGGGTGGGGGGGGGTAAACTGCTCTTTCTTCCTCTTCTACGGTAGAGAAAAAGAGTACAGTTGCCGATAATTTCCAGAGATAATAATGATTATGTAATTTTGACCCTAATGACCTTAGACCAGGGGTGCCCAAAAGTTAGATCGCGATCTATCAGTAGATCACAAAGGCTATGCAGAATCTGCAGATAGGCCTACATGACATTCCCCTAAAAATATATATACTTTAAATATAAAAAAAACTATTTTTGACATCTGCCACTTGAATTAAGGTGAATTGATTGATTGACATCAAAAAGGGCCTGTCAGCTCAAACCCACACACAATGCAATACTGTATTTCCAAGAATGTTGCGTAAACATCAGTAGCACTCTCTCTATGAGGCGTGATAAGCACTGGTATATGTTTATTTTCAAAGCCATCTCAGGGATGGGATGCCCCCCCCCCCCCCCCCCCCCCCCTTTACATTTGCTCTATGTTGGATCAGAATGCTGGTGCCTATCTTTTCTTTTTTTTTTATCCCGTGATTTTGCAACCCAATTTTTCACCCAGTGTCAATTATCTAATGTAATCATGGGCGCTACACTTCCTCTGCCAACCTGGGAGGTTCCTTTTACTGTAAGCATCAAGCATGGACGTAGCGTGTGGAAGGAACACGTTATTCCGACCAGTTCCTTTCCCCTCCATCAGGCGCCCCGGCTGGCCAGGGGGAGGCAGTTTAGAGACGAGGATTACTGCATGTTTTTGTGAGGGTGCCTACCCTAGGGGACACGGGGAGAACATGCAAACTCCACACAGTATCTCAATATCTATAGCAGTGGTTCTCAAGGTATGGTCTGAGGACCCCCAGGCGGGCCCCAGTGGTCCTAGAGGGGCTTCCAGGGGGTCCCCGGGCCAAATGTAATGTATTAATATAGCATTAAAAAACACTTTAACCCTTTACATATTTGAAAATAACCGATCTACAAGCTGCTCCCACAACGTGTCACCACTGTGAAACCATGTGTGCTTGTGTAGATCAGATATTTTCAGCTATAAATGTGAAACATACTGTAGCCTATATTTTAAAATAAATGAACGCTGTTAGGCTACTGTACATTATGTTTGTGTGGACCCCAGGAAGAGTAGCTGCTGTTGCAACAGCTAGCCTACTATAAGGTAGAGCTAATGTGGATCCAAATAAACAATAAAATGCAGGGTGCACATGCAGGGTAGCATACAGTATATCGCTCTTGCGGCGTGTTTAAAATCTCACATGTTCATAATGATTCAAGGTTGTACTTTATTTAATTGTTATACATCTTGTGTACAGATACATAAGCAACTCTTGCATGGTGCTACTGTAGGCTCTGAGCACTTAAAGAGGATGTGGTTTTGTTCATGACTTGCTTGTGTTTGCGGTGGTTTCCTGTCTCTCTCTCTACATGCTTGTTGTGAAACCGTGACTACATACAATAGCAAGAAGTGTATTAGACAAAGTGATGAAGTCAAATGACTTGTAGGATGTAGGTTAATATAAAGACAAACATAGGATAATGTGGCAGGACTGGGAGATTGAAGTTCAGTGTTTTCTTGATGTTTGACAGCAGCGAACAGTAACACCCCTTAGAAATGACATATCAGTAGGAAACCTCCGTTGGTGAGGCTCCATGGCCTGTGTCATTGAAACCTCCGTTGGTGAGGCTCCATGGCCTGTGTCATTGCGTCAGCAAGCAGAGCAGCAAATGGAATACATACCAACAAGTTGTCCTTTACCAACAATTAACAACAAATACACACACATTTGCAGTTTGTTCTTATCATTAGTAATATCAAGCATATTATTGGAGAGACTGGTAACGCTGTCTTAAATACATGACACACGTCATAATACTAATAATAATATTGATAAGAGAAGTGGGAGGAGAACTGTTTTTATTTATTTATTAAAATGCAGATAATTATACAAGCACACATCGGATGAACCTTGTTTACATTGAAACGTCATTCAAATTTCTTAACAAACTGAAGCTACTGCATGTTTATTATAAAATTTAAAAATGTAATAATTTCTTCACAAAGCCTACTTAAAGGACCACTTCACCACTTTTCAACCTATCTTCATATAATAGGTCCTCATTAATGATCATGATACAATGGCACAATTTATCTACTTTCCCATTTCAACTTTTCAGGACTAGAAAGCCTGCCGTTTCTATTAGCTTGGATTCCCCATCGATGATGTCACTGGTGGACAGGTTTCTGCACTGCCCACAGCCCTCTTATGAGACTGACAGACTGAGTAGAAAGAATGGTGCCATTTTATCATGATTATTAGTGAGTTATTAGTGACTAGTAGGCCTATATGAAAACAACATCATCTACAACCTAAATAATATGCAAATATAAACACTTGCCACTTTCCATCAACATCTTAATCACTAGTTGATCTTCATACAACAACAAAAAACTAAAACAGCTGATTGACAAGCTTAAAATGTGTAGATATGAGATCCCATTGTGAGCTTGTAGATCACCTATTTTGACTATTTACAAAATATGCAAAAGTGTATAAATGTTTTGAAACATTGCTTAAAATAGAGACTAATGTACGGTTGATGTGGTTAAAATATTTGTATAAATCCAGTAAACAATTAAAAAACATTATGCAACATTATAAATAATGAATTAACATTTTGAAGGCAGTATACAGTAACAAAACTAAAAAAGGATGACACAAAAATCCCCCGCGGGCTATAGTTTCCATTTTGGTCCATATACTGTACTCAATTCATCATCATGACTTACAATACACAATGCATTACATTTCAGCAACAACTCTAAGAGCAATACTAGATATATTTACAGAAAATAAAGAGAGAGTGTGTGTGTGTGTGTGTGTGTGTGTGTGTGTGTGTGTGTGTGTGTGTGTGTGTGTGCGCGCGTGTGCGTGTGCGCACGCGCGCGTGTGAGAAGAACCGAGAAGTCTGGCATGGCATTGTGAAATCCATGATCTCGACCGCGGTCTTACAATGAGTGTGTGTGTGTGTGTGTGTGTGACGTATGCACATGCATTTTGAGTGCACATGCAAATTGGTTGTGTGTGTGTGCGTGCCTACAGTAGGTGTGTCCAATTGCCCATGGTTCTTACATTTATATAGAATACCCTACCTACATACATTTTGTGCTTCAGCAGTGCTTGTAATATCCACAACCCATATGACTTTTGTTATGGTTATTCGGGTCTAGGCTGCTTCACATTCTATACGTCTCTTTATCATGTATAACGCCTGATCTATGCTTCGTTGCACGACAGTGTTGCACATCCAAAATATCCTATTAGCTAAGAACGAAATGCGTTGAGACGTGTTGTGAGCTTGTAGTTCGGATGCTTTCGACACGCAACGATGTAATGAATAGGCTGATCTAGGATCAGATAACTGCAGTGCAACTACAGGCAGCAGGTTCATATTGAACTTTAAATATAAATGTAATAGTTCTAAAACTATGCATTGCAATGTTGTGTTATGTTCTCCAAATTATAATAATAATAGCCTAAGTAGCCTATAATATCTCTGCTGTCGGGAAGAAACCACCTAACTCCAAAATGTTCATTTTTCAGAAAATGAAGAAAACCTTATATTTTGAAAACAAAGCAATACTGCCTCACCATGGTTGTTGTTGTGACTTTATATATTGTCAATTACTTGCATGAGAGGGGGAGAGGTGGTGGAGTAGGTTGCTTTAGCAGTCCGTTTGAGGGTCCAATGGAGTTAAGAGGTTTTGTCCAAAGCGTTTTGTTTTTACTACTTTCCATTGGTTCAATATTTTTGAAACAACACACAGATGGTGTTCAATAGCACTGATTAATGCAAAAAAATCCAAAACCTCCAAAATGGAGTTAGATGGTTTCCTCCCGACAGCAACGATTATAATAACATTCCCCAGCCTGATATTTTTATTTAACGGTCAATTAAAAATGCTCTGGGTCAATGGTGGATATATAGTGGCTAACGTAAACCTCGGTGCAGATCCATGTGTCTTTATCCACGTGTGGTGTTGGGTTTGGTTTTCCTACACGGCTGTATCTGAGGAAATGAAACAGAGTGACAGTAACATTTTAAAACGGAACAATGTGTCATAAAACATGCAGTATAAAACATTAGTCTGCATTTAGTGTATGAAGTGTATTATTCACATCTCGTTCAGTTTTTATCATTCGTTAAGTTCTCAACACATCACAAGTATACCTCTGCTTGGAGTGGAAATTCACTCAACAATAATAGCGGATCTACAAGCTCACAGAGCGTCACTTCGTGCCACACTATGACCTTGTAGATTTGCTATTTTTGTAGAATCGTGAACACTTGTTGTTGAACACAAATCACAGGCACGAAACACATTTCTAACAAATCCAATTAATCTGAACCTGTATTGACTCTCCATGAATGTTCCACAATAACACCAAATGAAACCAGATTTAAATATTGTATTGGAGGTTTTAAAAAGTGTATACTGTACCATTTGCATATACACCCTCAGGTTGGTTTATCTGAGACTCAAGGACTCTGAAATTGAAATATAAATACGTATCAGTAATGAAGAATAAACCAAGATGTAATCCACTGCTGTCATGATGATGAATATACAGAGATCAATACTGTACCTACCTGACATAAGCTGGATCTGTGGATTAAAAACAATATGTTATAACATCAATAGTTGAACCAAATGAATCTGGATCATTTCATACTCATTTCATACTTTGGCTATTAAAAAATAGCAGATCTACACGGTCATAGTGTGTCACTTTGTGCCGCAATATGAGCTTGTAGATCTGCTATTTTTGTAAAATCGTGAACATTTTGTGCAAATCACAGGAACAAAACACATTTCTAACGAATCTATAATTAATCTAGAACCTGATAATGTAATGACTTTCTCCTAACACGAATGTTCCACAATAACACCAAACGAAACCAGATTTAAATCATTGAATTGGATGTTTAAAAAAAGGAAAAAAAGTGTATACTGTACCATTTTCATAATCATCATCAGGTTGGTTTATCTGAGACTCAATGACTCTGTAATTAAAATATAAACATGTATCAGTGATGAAGAATAAACCAAGATGTAATCCACTGCTGTCATGATGATGAATATACAGAGATCAATACTGTACCTACCTCACATGAGCTGGATCTGTGAATTAAAAACAATACGTTATAACATCAATAGTTGAACCAAATGAAAACATGCAGCTATAAATGTTTAGTCAGTGTCTTCCTCATGTTAACCCAATCTGGGTCATTTCATACCTTTGGCAGATCTACAAGCTCATAGTGCGTCACTTCGTGCTATGAGCTTGTAGACCTGCTATTTTTGGGGGAAAAAACACACATTTCTAACAAATCAAATGAATCTGAACCTGACAATGGATTGACTCTCCTAACATGAATGAATAACACCAAATGGAACCAGATTTAAATCATTTGATTGGATGATTAAATGTATACTGTACCATTTTCATAGTCATCATCAGGCTGGTTTATCACCCCATAGACGCTTGTGTCGCCTAAAAGTAAATAACATGCATTAATGTGGTGCTAAATTTAATTATTCCAGTGATGGTTCCTATTTAGTTCATGCTAATGAGGAAAAACAAACACAACTGGACTTCCAAAAAGGACTTTAAATGAAGATTATTTAAGTTTAAGTTAGACATTAATTGAGTCAAAGTAGAAGCAATTGTCACAAGTGTCCTTAATGAACGTGATTGGTTGAAAGACTGACCGTGCTGCAGTGGGCAGTACACATCATCAGCAGACGCCTGGTCTGTAGCTGGGCTCTGATTGGTTCCCTGAGACTGTCTGGGTCTGCAATTAAAATATCCATATTTATCAGCGGTAATGAAGTATAAAAGAAGATGTAATCTATTACTGCGGTCATGCTGATGAGTAGACAGAGTAATAATTATAGTACTCACCTGACACCACATAGACCTGTAAATGAAAAACAACACCTTATAACACAAGTATTTAAACCTTCTAATTATCATGTCATCTCAATCATTGCAATCTAGATACAATCCTTCTAATGTAATCTATAGGTAATCCATGGAGTGCAATCAAGTGTTAACACTTAGACCGCTAGCATTTATTGATAAATTATAATCTAATTCACACCAGCATTTTTCCCAGTTGAGCTCTTATTTTGAAAAGCCACATTTCCAAGATGGATCTATGCCGGTGCGCTGGAGAGCTCCACATCGGCGCCTCCGTGCCATCAAAGAAACATTGTTTTGGCAAAAATGCCATCTGGGATGGAGCGCTACGAGCTTGTAGATCTGCTATTTTTGAAAAATCTTGAAAATGTGGCGCAAATCTTTGAATATATATTCTTTCAGAGCGAATGTTTTTAACTCAAATCTTTGCTTCTGGGGGGTCCATGGAACAACATAATTTCCAATGGCGGTCGGCGGCCTATATAACTTCTGGGTTCCTTGACATCAAATTGTTTGAGAACCACTGATATAGAAACATAGGTTTTTCAGAAAACTCATGATTTAGAAGACATTTTGTAGAATCGGCCTCAAGGTTTAATATAACAATCAATATGTGAGTGTTTCTCACCTTTAGATGTTCCGTATCGCCACAGCAGGAGCAGCAGGATAGACAGTAAAATCACAACAAGAAGTCCTACTATCAGACCCACATGTAGAGAAGTCAGTCCTGCAGGTCTAGGAGACACTGAACGTGGAGACAGGATCGACAAAGACAATAGCATTTTAGTTACAGTATACCTTCATAAATAGACCTACAGTCATTCAGTATAATCTACAACAAACATGGCATAATTGGCATTAGTGTAAAATCGCCCAGACCTTTTGATAGTCCTTGTCACATGAATTACAAGATAATTTGTTGTTGATAATGAATTATATTTCTGCAATAAATAGTGACATTTGTTACGTGCCATTTCGTGATATCTATGTAGTTTAGAGGCCCCTCTCGCAACATTTGTCAGGTAATCATAGCCAATTAGAATGGAATACATCTCTGACTCCAGAGATGAAAGTGACCTGGAATTGCCACCAATTTGGGATGGTGCATCTTCCTTGATAGCCACAACTGGGGAGTGTGCAAGCAAATTATGACACTGATCGGTCCATTGGTGTCCAAGATTAGCTGCTCACAGACCGACAGACGGACAAATGGACGGGAATTAACACATATAATCTCCGCCCCCCGACCGGTCGGCCTGGCGGAGGTAATTACTCACCATCAGTTGTGTTCAAGGCATCACTGAACTGAGAGTAGTAAACTGGGTCTCCTCTCCCTCCTCTGCACCTGTAGACTCCTCCCTTTGACACTGTGATTGGTCCAGTAGAGTCAGAGTACTGACCACCCTCTGACGCTGTGATTGGTCCAGTAGAGTCAGAGCATTGGTACCAGTAATAGTTCCATCCAGAACCCTCCTCCACAGAGCAGCTCAGTGCAACACTGCCCCCTGCTGGGATGACTGTCTGCTCAGCTGTCAGTGTGGCCTTTGGTTGATCTGCTGTTCACATTAGAGAGAAAAACGTACAATAAATACACTGGCTCAGCATTTGTAGAAAGGTGGTTGGTTATGACAAATCCTGGTGTTTCATATGGAAGTAGAGAATCATAGCAACAAAATAACATTATTTAGATTGTCTCTATTTTTGGAACAAAGTCTTAAACAATGAAATGCATCTTTAAACACACTTGCATTGGGAGACAGATCATGACAAATGCCTGCTATTCAGAGACTAGTATACTATCTCAAGGTACTTTGTGTGAATGTCTCTGGAGCATATCTTCTATTGATCTTATGCATACCTTTGAAAGACACTGTGATGGTTTTGCTGAGTTTGGAATTTTGTAGGTCACGATTCCGTCGACCTTGACACTGGTATTCACCACTGGGATTTTCAGAAGGACCTACAATGTATTCAGAGTTGAAAATTCTGGTTGAAGGATTCTTATCCTTCAGCCATGTGTATGTCCAATCAGAAGGACTTTCTGGTAGCGTACAGTTCAGAGTAAGAGTCTCTCCAATGAAAGTCTCAGGCCCGTCAGGGTGCCTGCTGAGAACAGGAACAGGTGCCTCTGTAGAACACACACACACACACACACACACACACACACACACACACACACACACACACACACACACACACACACACACACACACACACACACACACACACACACACACACACGTTCAGTTCAGTTTTAACTGCTAACTTTTATTTCATTTAATATCGAGTAGACAAATATTATTTATTTTTACCACTATTTCTCCCCAATTGTCATTATGTGACAATTATCCTCCACGCACATTTCTGTGTTGCCACCACTGTCACTGTGACACTGCCTGTGATTGGTGCCAGATGATCTATATGTTTGTGATGTCTTTGTGCTCAGATGGAAGGAATTAAAAAACATATTTATTTATATTGTTTTTTCTGTCGTTTTTAAATTTATTTTTTTAAATTGAGAACTGCTAAGGGTTCTGCCATGCTCATTTGAGTCTTGACCACTGCTGGAGAGACCTTTTCTAACAATCACATTGCTTGATTGGAACTACCTGATTGGAACTACCTGTTGTATAAAAGGAATCAATCATATTATAGAGTACAGTATATTTGAACTCACCAGAGACAGTGATATTAACTGAGTTGCTGTACGCTGTGTAGTATGTTGGGTCTCCTCTCCCTCCTCGACACCAGTATCGTCCACTCTCTGAGACACTGGACGGAATGAATGTGTAGGTTGTCTGTTTTGTCACTTTCGTCACTGGTTTAGAGTCTTTCTTGTCTCTGTACCAGTAAATGCTCCATGAAACTGTACTCTCCACTTTACAGGCGAGAGTCACACTGTTTGTTGTCAGTACACTGGATCTGTCTGATACCAGTTTAGGCGTTGGTTTAGCTGTGTGGTTTATGACAGTTGAGAGAATTACAAACACCCAATACTTATGTACAGTTCAGTTCAAATTCATTTCTCTAACATAAACTGGGAAAAAAACATTATTTCACTTGCATGCACGCATGCACACACGCACGCACGCACACACACACACACACACACACACACACACACACACACACACACACACACACACACACACACACACACACACACACACACACACTGTTATGTCTACACAGTAGTACAGAACCATAATTAAACCATTATCATAATATAAACACAATGTCAGTGTGATGAGTAAATGATATGACTTACCTGACACCACCAAGGTGACTTCACTTTTTTTCACAACCTGGTTATTCCCTGTAAGACGGCCGGTACACTGGTATTCACCACTGGACCTTGTGCTCTGTGGCGTTGTTTTAAATGCATAAGGATTCTGACCAGAGTATGTTTTATAGGAAGCACCATCTTTGTCTATTGTATAAGACCAGTCCTGCTCTCCTTCATTCATGTCACATGTGAACGTAACAGTCTCTCCAGTGAATGCTGGGTTGGGCAGAACGGTCAGAACAGCTGGAGGTCTCTCTACACAAACACATGGATCAATCATTGTGTTTGATTTAGACCATGCAGTGGAATATATAGTGGAACAGGACACAGCAGTGGGAGTGGTTTTCTGGTTCCACTGAAAAATCGGCCATTCATTTTTTCCATAGTGAAAAAATAAATCACCAGGATCCTGCGGGTGGCTTGATTCTATAGACTTAAAATAATTGATATAAATATTTTTGTAAATCTCTGACAAATATGAATTGCTGATTTTTCAGTGGAACCAGAAAACCACGCCCACTGCTTTGCCCTATAAAGCTGTGAAATAGTGTGTTTATAACTCACCAGAGACATTGATATCAATGTGGTTGCTGTAATGTGTGTAGTATGGTGGGTCTCCTCTTCCTCCTCGACACGAGTAGATTGTACTCTCTGAGACTGTGGGACTGTAGGTTGAGTCTTCTGTCACCGTCATTGGTTCAGACAATTGGTAGTCTCTGTACCAGTAGATTCCCCATGGAGGTGTACTGTCTTCCACAGTACAGGTGAGAGTCACGCTGTCTAATGCCAAGACACTGGTTCTGTCTGATACCAGTGTAGGTGTTGGTTTAGCTGTAATTTATGAAAGAAACATAAAATTGAACCGTGTAAGTATTGGGTCTCTGTATTTCTCCCAAAAGATTTAATTAAAGAGCATCTTACACCAAAAAGAAAATATTACACCAATAAATACAAACAGGACAAATGGTGTATAATCTATAATTTTAGAGATGTCTGTCTGTATGTCTATTGTATGACTGAAGCAATGCTGCTGCTCCTCACTGGCTGCACCAATGGCTCCGAATTTGCACACAGGCATTGTTGCCCATTACATTATGGAGGTCTTAACAGGGCCCTTGTTTTTCAATTTAACGCTGTTTATTAGCATTTTTGGCCAACTCCATTTAACTCTAGCACCGAAGTAACACTGTTATATCTCAGTCCACCCGCTATATATGCCAAAGCCTTGACAACCTAGCAGGCTTATGGAAAGGTTATCTATGTTATAGAGGCCAGGTTAATTTGTTGACCAGTGGCAACCTACAGTTTTATTTTGTTTGTTTTTTTGTATATTATTATAATGCTTTATACTGTTTAAACCGATACGTTCTTGGTTTACCTACGATGCTAAATGCAAACATTGATTCAATTCAATGCAATAATTTCTAAATTGTAAACTGTAAGGAGTAGGGCAGGTGTTTTAGGGAAAAAACTTGTGTCGCAAGATAGCAACTCGGCCATGGGAACGCCCATCGCGCAATGTTAAATCCCACAATCCTTGGGTGCAAAATAGGGCCCACGGCCTCTACAATATATATTTTTTTGTTTGTTTTTGTTTGTTTGTTTGTCACTGAAATATCACTTTGTTACGGGTAATAACAAGACGTTTAAAACCATAATTTAATATTTGACTCAATTCCGTGACTTACCTGATGATACAATCAAAGTTACTATATTGCTGTCTCGTTGATCCTCTTGGCGTGTTTTACGGTGACTGTGACACTGGAATGTATTTTGACCATCTCGCTCTGCTTGCAATACAATACGATTCTGATCAGTGAAGCCAGCAAAGCTTCCATTTTCGTATAAGTACCAGCCTTCGTCCTCTCCTTCCTTGTCACATATGAATGTAACACTCTCTCCAGTGAATGCCGGGTTGGGCTGCACGCTCAGAACAGCTTTTGTTGTATCTACACAAACAGACAAGTAGAATCAAACCAAAAGGTACAAACGTGATATAATGCATCATACAAAACTGACATAAATATACTGTATGTAATAATTGAGAGGTTGAAGTGTGTGCAGGTGTAAATATGATCTTTATTGAGTGAATAAAGATAATAAATTAATCTTCACCTTGACTGAGTCCACAGGAGAGGAAGATGCTCACCACTGGAGAGAGAGAGAGAAAAAACATTTGATATCAAGCAATATCAAGCTAAGCATGAACTGCATTAATTATTCCTAATAGTATAACACAATATCAACATACGTAGACTAGAGTTCTCAAACTTTGCCCAAACCCGACGAGGCCCAACCAGGCCCAACCCGATCTGGCCGGGCCTAAAATGTATGCTAATATACATATGAGAGAGATTTTTTTGTGTATTTATCTACGTTTGTATTATGAAGATGGTGCTAATATGCGTTTCACTTTTACTCTGCAGAGTTCTCAAATTCTGCCCAAACCCGACATGGGTCGGGCCTAAAATCTATGCTAATTAGTCGGGCCGGGCCAGGCCTCGTCCTGATCAATTAAGGGCCTTTATTATTTTCAGGCCCGTGGAGAACTCTAACATAGGCAGCTAGTTGGCTCAAGTTCAATGAGAACAAATACATATTATTACATAATGACTTGGAAGGGTATTTTACTTTAAAACACTTCTGTGGTCATTTTAACATCTACTCTCGTTTTTATGTGCACCCCAGACAGTATTTAAGTTGCTTGATTTAATCAAATATAGCTACATTTATTTGATATCCATTTTATCCATATCTTGTCAATGGAATTGTGTTGAGTATCTATAGAGGGCATTTCCTAAAGTAAGTATTTCTTCTAACCCACAAAAGCACTTTCACTTCTTCTAACCCACTAAAGCAAAATGTTTCACTTTACGTCATGCAACTTCCTGGGGTTCTGACAGCAGCAGAAACCCACGACTTACACACAGCCCTGGGTAACACCCCTTTATAGCATGTGTACGTGTGTGTTGACAGTGTTTTGAAGAAAATGTTTAAATCCTTTCATAAAGTATGACAATACCAACCTTACAATCTGATGCTGCACATTAACGTATAGTTTGATATATTGAGAAGAATGTAAATGTAATTTATGTAAATGAAACTGCCCTGCTGGCAGTCACAGAAGCACTACATGCTGCCCAGGCTGCTTCCCACTCTGCTGTCCTGATTCTCCTAGACCTATCGGCAGCATTTGACACAGTGAACCACCAGCTGCTCCTAGACACCCTAGCGGATCTAGGCATCGGCGGGACGGCACTAAAGTGTTTCTCTTCCTATCTCACCGACCGGACCTACCAGGTTTCCTGGAAAGGTATGCTATCATCCCCCCGAACCCTCCAAACTGGGGTCCCACAGGGATCTGTACTTGGTCCCCTCCTTTTCTCACTGTACACCAAATCCATTGGCACTATCATCTCTGCTCACAATATATCCTATCACTGCTATGCCGATGACACACAACTGTTTCTATCCTTCCCCCCCTCTGCCACTGAGGTGGAAGAGCGCATCACTGCATGCCTGGCTGACATCTCACAGTGGATGTCCTCCAACCACCTCAAGCTGAACCCAGACAAGACTGAGCTTCTCTTCTTCCCAGCTAGGTCCTGCCCTATGCGGGAGCTAACTATTTCCGTAGACAACGCCCTGGTAACGTCTGTCCCAACAGCCAGGAACCTTGGTGTTGTCCTGGACAGTCAGCTCTCGTTTAAAACCCACATCACAGCTGTCACTCGATCCTGTAGGTTCACACTCTATAACATACAACGAATTAGACCGTTCCTCACCCAGGAATCAGCCCAGCTCCTAATCCAGACAACAGTCTGGCCTATCGGCATGTGCACTTAAACCTCTCCAACTGATCCAAAATGCCGCAGCTCGCTTGGTCTTCAACCAGCCAAAATTCTCACATGTCTCCCCCTGCTCCGCTCCCTGCACTGGCTCCCGGTCGCTGCCCGCACAGAATACAAAACTCTGATGCTGGCATTCAAAGCAACCAAAGGTATGGCTCCCCCATATCTTGCAAGCATGATTGAACCCTACAAACCCTCCCGCGCACTCAGATCAGCTAACCTTAAATAGCACTTCTTAGACTTAGATAGCATTTGAAACAGACTTAGCATGTCATGTAGACAGCACAATAATTGCATGTCTTAATGTCTTCTATTGAGACATTAGGTAGTGTCAAAGGTCACGTCTCACCTAGACACTATCCGACATGAATTAGGCTCTATTAACAATGGTAAAAAAAAAAAGTAACTATAGAAGTGTAAAGTTACATACAGTATTACTGATTTAATGTATTCAAACTCATCAGCTTAATACTAGTTTAATGGTGATATATAACTGACCTACTATAAATAATTACTCACAGAGGAGAACGCAGGACACGGTGTGTAGTTTCATCTTCTCTTGAACGGCTCCGAAAAACCTTCTACTTCCTGTTAATAGTGAACTTATAGACTTTGCAGAGAGAGAGAGAGAGAGAGAGGGGGGGGGGTGGGGTGGGGGGGTAAACTGCTCTTTCTTCTACGGTAGAGAATAAGAGTACAGTTGCCGATAATTTCCAGAGATAATAATGATTATGTAATTTTGACCCTCATGACCTTATTCCATTTGCAGAGCAGCAAATGGAATACATACCAACAAGTTGTCCTATACCAACAATTAACAACAAATACACACACATTTGCAGTTTGTTCTTATCATTAGTAATATCAAGCATATTATTGGAGAGACTGGTAACGCTGTCTTAAATACATGACACACGTCATAATACTAATAATAATATTGATAAGAGAAGTGGGAGGAGAACTGTTTTTATTTATTTATTAAAATGCAGATAATTATACAACCACACATCGGATGAACCTTGTTTACATTGAAACGTCATTCAAATTTCTTAACAAACTGAAGCTACTGCATGTTTATTATAAAATTTAAAAATGTATTAATTTCTTCACAAAGCCTACTTAAAGGACCACTTCACCACTTTTCAACCTATCTTCATATAATAGGTCCTCATTAATGATCATGATACAATGGCACAATTTATCTACTTTCCCATTTCAACTTTTCAGGACTAGAAAGCCTGCCGTTTCTATTAGCTTGGATTCCCCATCGATGATGTCACTGGTGGACAGGTTTCTGCACTGCCCACAGCCCTCTTATGAGACTGACAGACTGAGTAGAAAGAATGGTGCCATTTTATCATGATTATTAGTGAGTTATTAGTGACTAGTAGGCCTATATGAAAACAACATCATCTACAACCTAAATAATATGCAAATATAAACACTTGCCACTTTCCATCAACGTCTTAATCACTAGTTGATCTTCATACAACAACAAAAAACTAAAACAGCTGATCGACAAGCTTAAAATGTGTAGATATGAGATCCCATTGTGAGCTTGTAGATCACCTATTTTGACTATTTACAAAATATGCAAAAGTGTATAAATGTTTTGAAACATTGCTTAAAATAGAGACTAATGTACGGTTGATGTGGTTAAAATATTTGTATAAATCCAGTAAACAATTAAAAAACATTATGCAACATTATAAATAATTAACATTTTGAAGGCAGTATACAGTAACAAAACTAAAAAAGGATAACACAAAAATCCCCCGCGGGCTATAGTTTCCATTTTGGTCCATATACTGTACTCAATTCATCGTCATGACATACAATACACAATGCATTACATATCAGCAACAACTCTAAGAGCAATACTAGATATATTTACAGAAAATAAGAGTGTGTGTGTGTGTGTGTGTGTGTGTGTGTGTGTGTGTGTGTGTGTGTGTGTGTGTGTGTGTGTGTGTGTGTGTGTGTGTGTGTGTGTGTGTGTGTGTGTGTGTGTGTGTGTGTGTGTGTGTGTGTGTGCGTGTCTGTGTGCGTGTGAGAAGAACCGAGAAGTCTGGCATGGCATTGTGAAATCCATGATCTCGACCGCGGTCGAAAAATGATGATGATGTGTGTGTGTGTGTGTGTGTGTGTGTGTGTGTGTGTGTGTGTGTGTGTGTGTGTGTGTGTGTGTGTGAATGTGACGTATGCACATGCATTTTGAGTGCACATGCAAATTGGTTGTGTGTGTGTGTGTGCATGCCTACAGTATGTGTCCAATTGCCCATGGTTCTTGCATTTATATGGAATACCCTACCTACATACATTTTGTGCTTCAGCAGTGCTTGTAATATCCACAACCCATATGACTTTTGTTATGGTTATTCGGGTCTAGGCTGCTTCACATTCTATACGTCTCTTTATCATGTATAACGCCTGATCTATGCTTCGTTGCACGACAGTGTTGCACATCCAAAATATCCTATTAGCTAAGAACGAAATGCGTTGAGACGTGTTGTGAGCTTGTAGTTCGGATGCTTTCGACACGCAACAATGTAATGAATAGGCTGATCTAGGATCAGATAACTGCAGTGCAACTACAGGCAGCAGGTTCATATTGAACTTTAAATATAAATGTAATAGTTCTAAAACTATGCATTGCAATGTTGTGTTATGTTCTCCAAATTATAATAATAATAGCCTAAGTAGCCTATAATATCTCTGCTGTCGGGAAGAAACCACCTAACTCCAAAATGTTAATTTTTCAGAAAATGAAGAAAACCTTATATTTTGAAAACAAAGCAATACTGCCTCACCATGGTTGTTGTTGTGACTTTATATATTGTCAATTACTTGCATGAGAGGGGGAGAGGTGGTGGAGTAGGTTGCTTTAGCAGTCCGTTTGAGGGTCCAATGGAGTTAAGAGGTTTTGTCCAAAGCGTTTTGTTTTTACTACTTTCCATTGGTTCAATATTTTTGAAACAACACACAGATGGTGTTCAATAGCACTGATTAATGCAAAAAAAAATCCAAAACCTCCAAAATGGAGTTAGATGGTTTCCTCCCGACAGCAACGATTATAATAACATTCCCCAGCCTGATATTTTTATTTAACGGTCAATTAAAAATGCTCTGGGTCAATGGTGGATATACTGTATAGTGGCTAACGTAAACCTCGGTGCAGATCCATGTGTCTTTATCCACGTGTGGTGTTGGGTTTGGTTTTCCTACACGGCTGTATCTGAGGAAATTAAACAGAGTTACAGTAACATTTTAAAACGGGACACTGTGTCATAAAACATGCAGTATAAAACATTAGTCTGCGTGTATAAAGTGTATTATTCACATCTCGTTCAGTTTTTATCATTCGTTAAGTTCTCATCACATCACAATAGCTCTGCTCACTGGAGTGGAAATTCACTCAACAAAAATAGCAGACCTACAAGCTCACAGCGCGTCACTTTGTGCCACACTATGACCTTGTAAATCTGCTATTTTTGGAAAATCGTGAACACTTGTGCAAATCACAGGCACAAAACACATTTCTAACAAATCCAATTAATCTGAACCTGTATTGACTCTCCATGAATGTTCCACAATAACACCAAATGAAACCAGATTTAAATATTGTATTGGAGGTTTTAAAAAGTGTATACTGTACCATTTGCATATACTCCATCAGGTTGGTTTATCTGAGACTCAAGGACTCTGAAATTGAAATATAAATATGTATCAGTAATGAAGAATAAACCAAGATGTAATCCACTGCTGTCATGATGATGAATATACAGAGATCAATACTGTACCTACCTGACATAAGCTGGATCTGTGAATTAAAAACAATATGTTATAACATCAATAGTTGAACCAAATGAAAACCTAATCTGGATCATTTCATACTCATTTCATACTTTGGCTATTACAAAATAGCAGATCTACACGGTCATAGTGCGTCACTTTGTGCCGCAATATGAGCTTGTAGATCTGCTATTTTGTAAAATCGTGAACATTTTGTGCAAATCACAGGAACAAAACACATTTCTAACGAATCTATAATTAATCTAGAACCTGATAATGTAATGACTTTCTCCTAACACGAATGTTCCACAATAACACCAAACGAAACCAGATTTAAATCATTGAATTGGATGTTTAAAAAAAGAAAAAAAGTGTATACTGTACCATTTTCATAATCATCATCAGGTTGGTTTATCTGAGACTCAATGACTCTGTAATTAAAATATAAACATGTATCAGTGATGAAGAATAAACCAAGATGTAATCCACTGCTGTCATGATGATGAATATACAGAGATCAATACTGTACCTACCTCACATGAGCTGGATCTGTGAATTAAAAACAATACGTTATAACATCAATAGTTGAACCAAATGAAAACATGCAGCTATAAATGTTTAGTCAGTGTCTTCCTCATGTTAACCCAATCTGGGTCATTTCATACCTTTGGCAGATCTACAAGCTCATAGCGCATCACTTCGTGCTATGAGCTTGTAGACCTGCTATTTTTGAAAAAAACAAATCAAATGAATCTGAACCTGACAATTAATTGAATCCCCTAACATGAATGTTCATGAATAACACCAAATGGAACCAGATTTAAATCATTTGATTGGATGATTAAATGTATAATGTACCATTTTCATAGTCATCATCAGGCTGGTTTATCACCCCATAGACGCTTGTGTCGCCTAAAAGTAAATAACATGCATTAATGTGGTACTAAATTGAATTATTCCAGTGATGGTTCCTATTTAGTTAATGCTAATGAGGAAAAACAAACACAACAGGACTTCCAAAAAGGACTTTAAATGAAGATGTATTTCATTTTAAGTTAGACATTAATTGATTCAAAGTAGAAGCAGTTGACACAAGTGTCCTTAATGAACGTGATTGGTTGAAAGACTGACCGTGCTGCAGTTGGCAGTACACATCATCAGCAGACGCCTGGTCTGTAGCTGGGCTCTGATTGGTTCCCTGAGACTGGGCGGGTCTGCAATTAAAATATCCATATTTATCAGCGGTAATGAAGTATAAAAGAAGATGTAATCTATTACTGCGGTCATGCTGATGAGTAGACAGAGTAATACTTAGTAGTACTCACCTGACACCACATAGGCCTGTAAATGAAAAACAAAACAAGTATTTAAACCTTCTAATTATCATGTCATCTCAATCATTGCAATCTAGATACAATCCTTCTAATGTAATCTCTAGCTAATCCAGGGAGTGCAATCAAGTGTTCATGTATTCTAGATGTAATCCATGTAAAGATGTAATCATGTAATGTAATGTAATCATGTGAGTTAGTAGTTGTCACCTGTGTATCTCCACAGCAGCACCACCACCAGGATGGTCAGTAGTATCACAAGCAGAGCTCCTCCAACCAGACCACCTACATACAGAGGAGTAGGACTCTGTTCCTTTGATCCAGACCCTGAAACCACAATGACATTTTAAAAACTAACAAAAAAGACCCGGACACACACACACCCACACACACCCACACCCACACACACACACACACACACACACATGCACGCACATGCGCACACACACACAAGGCGTGGCATTGGAGTAGGTCAGTGAAGTAGCGTGCAGCCTGGTTGTTGAGGGCGTGGTAAAGGTGGTGAGAAGTATGTTGAAATCTATGACAAATGGTGTTTAGAAATAGTTTCTTTCTATTTTTCCCCAAAATGTCATATGAAAGCAGAGAATCACAGCAACAATACGATATATTGCTTATTTCAATTGACTCAATATTGTTGAATCAAAATATTATAGGCCTACAATGAAAAGCATTTTTAGACACACTCCGAGACACACATTTGAATAGTGAGATACTGTACATGGCAAAGACCTGCTATCCATAGTGTAGAATACTAACGTACTTACCTTTTAAAGACAATGTGACGTTTTCGCTGCGTTTGGAATATTGTTTGTTGTCTTTGCGTTGACCTTGACACTGGTATTCACCACTGGTATTTTCAGAAGGACCTAAAATGTATTCAGAGTTTTCACTGGAAGACACAGCTCCATTCTTCCACCATGTGTATGTCCAGTCAGAAGCATTTCCTGGCAGCGTACAGTTCAGAATAAGAGTCTCTGCAATGAGAACAGGAACAGGTGCCTCTGTAGAAGACACACACACACACACACACACACACACACACACACACACACACACACACACACACACACAACACACCAATACACCAATACACACACACACACACACACACACACACACACACACACACACACACACACACACACACACACACACACACACACACACACACACACACACACACACACACACACACACACACACACACACACACACAGAGAGAGAGAGTTGAGTGATACTTTAGTAGTGTTTCCTGCAGGTAATTCTATCATCTGACAATGACAATTCAATGACATATCCTAACCTTTATTTTATTTAATTTAATTTAGATTAGACTTTTTTTTTTTTAAACACTATTTCTCCTATTGTCATTATGTCAATTATATCCTCCACGCATTTCTGTGTTGCCACCACTGTTCCTGTGACACTGCCTGTGGTTGGTGCCAGATGATCTATATGTTTGTGATGTCTTTGTGCTCAGATTGAAGAAATACAATTAAAAATCTTTAATTACAAAAAAAAAACCTGTTATATAAAAGGAATCAATCATATTATAGAGTACAGTATATTTGAACTCACCAGAGACAGTGATATAAACTGAGGTGCTGTACTGTGTGTAGTATGTTGGGTTTCCTCTCCCTCCTCGACACCAGTATTTTCCACTCTCTGAGACTCCGGTGGGCCTGAATGTGTAGGTTGTCTGTGTTGTCACCGTAGTCACTGGTTTAGAGCCTTTCTTGTCTCTGTACCAGTAAATATTCCATGAAACTGTACTCTCCACTTTACAGGTGAGAGTCACTGGATTTAATTCCAGTACACTGAGTCTCTCTGATTCCAGTGTAGGCTTTGGTTGAGCTGTTATTTATGACAGAGAAATGAATTTGAACTGTGAAACTATTGAGGGTCTGTATTTCTCTCAACTGACGAAAACATGGGAAAAAAATATTATTTCACGCACAAGCACGCACGCACGCACACACACACACACATACACGCACGTACGTACACAGTACACACACACACACACACACACACACACACACACACACACACACACACACACACACACACACACACACACACACACACACACACACACACACACAGATACCAGTGTGCTGCGAGCACTATGGAGCGTGCCTCATCGATACGCGGTAAATATAACACAGATGAGGCGTACTGTAATTAAGATCGTAACACGGACATACAGTACAAGGAATTGGCATTAAAGTGCTGGGTTTTATAAACCGTAGATGAACGTGTATGGCTCGAAATGTGTTAAACCATTATATGACCATGAATGATCATAACATAAACACAATGTCAGTGTGATGAGTAAATGATATGACTTACCTGACACCACCAAGGTGACTTTATCGCTTTTTTTCACAACCAGGTTATTCCCTGCAAGACGGCCGGTACACTGGTATTCAGCACGGGGCGTTGTGTTCTGTAGCGTTGTATTAAATGCATAAGGATTCTGACCAGAGTGTGTTTCATAGGAAGCACCATCTTTGTCTATTGAATAAGACCAGTCCTGCTCTCCTTCATTCATGTCACATGTGAACGTAACATTCTCTCCAGTGAATGCTGGTTTGGGCAGAATGGTCAGAACAGCTGGAGGTCTCTCTACACAAACACATGGATCAATCATTGTGTTTGATTTAGACCATGCAGTGGAATATATAGAGGAAAAGGACACAGCAGTGGGAGTGGTTTTCTGGTTCCACTGAAAAATCGGCCATTCATTTTTCCATAGTGAAAAAAAGAATCACCAGGATCCTGCGGGTGGCTTGATGCTATAGGCTTAAAATAATTGATATAAATATTTTTGTAAATCTCTATGACAAATATGAATTGCTGATTTTTCAGTGGAACCAGAATCCACGCCCACTGCATTGCCCTACAAAGCTGTGAAATAGTGTGTTTATAACTCACCAGAGACATCGATATCAACGGCGTTGCTGTAATGTGTGTAGTATGGTGGGTCTCCTCTTCCTCCTCGACACGAGTAGATTGTACTCTCTGAGACTGTGGGACTGTAGGTTGAGACTTCTGTCACCGTCATTGGTTCAGACAATTGGTAGTCTCTGTACCAGTAGATTCCCCATGGAGGTGTACTGTCTTCCACAGTACAGGTGAGAGTCACGCTGTCTAATGCCAAGACACTGGTTCTGTCTGATACCAGTGTAGGTGTTGGTTTATCTGTAATTTATAAAAGCGACATAAAATAGAACTGTGTAAGTATCGGGTCTCTGTATTTCTCCCAAAAGCTTGAATTAAAGAGCATCTTACATCAAAAAGAAAATATTACACCAATAAATACAAACAGGACAAATGGTGTAGTAAATCTATCTATAATTTTAGAGATGTCTGTCTGTATGTCTATTGTATGACTGAAGCAATGCTGCTGCTCCTCACTGGCTGCACCAATGGCTCCGAATTTGCACACAGGCATTGTTGCCCATTACATTATGGAGGTCTTAACAGGGCCCTTGTTTTTCAATTCAACGCTGTTTTTTTAGCATTTTTGGCCAACTCCATTTAACTCTAGCACCGAAGTAACACTGTTATATCTCAGACCACCCGCTATATATGCCAAAGCCTCGACAACCTAGCAGGCTTATAGAAAGGTTATCTATGTTATAGAGGCCAGGTTAATTTGTTGACCAGTGGCAACCTACAGTTTTTTTGTGTTTTTTTTTGTATATTATTATAATTTTTATACTGTTTAAACCGATACGTTCTTGGTTTACCTACGATGCTAGAAGCAAACATTGATTCAATTCAATGCAATCATTTCTAAATTGTAAACTGTAAGGAGTAGGGCAGGTGTTTTAGGGAAAAAACTTGTGTCGCAAGATAGCAACTCGGCCATGGGGACGCCCATTGCGCAATGTTAAATCCCACAATCCTTGGGTGCAAAATAGGGCCCACGGTCTCTACAATATATATTTTTGAGTTTGTTTTTGTTTGTTTGTTTGTCACTGAAATAGTGAAATATCACTTTGTTACGGGTAATAACAAGACGTTTAAAACCATAATTTAATATTTGACTCAATTCCGTGACTTACCTGATGATACAATCAAAGTTACTAAATTGCTGGCACGTTGATCCTCTTGACGTGTTTTACAGTGACTGTGACACTGGAATGTATTTTGACCATCTTGCTCTGCTTGCAATACAAAACGATTCTGATCAGTGGAGCCGACAAAGTCTCCATCTTTGTATAAGAACCAGCCTTCGTCCTCCCCTTCCTTGTCACATATTAATGTAACATTCTCTCCGATGAATGCCGGGTTGGGCTGCACGCTCAGAACAGCTTTTGGTATATCTACACAAACACACAATCAAACCAAATTCTACAAATGTGATAAATACATCAAACAAAACTGACATAAATATACTGTATGTAATAATTGAGAGGTTGACGTGTGTGACGGGTGTAAATATGATCTTTATTGAGTGAATAAAGACAAAAGATAATAAATTAATCCTCACTTTCACTGAGTCCACAGGAGAGGAAGATGCTCACCACTGGAGAGAGAGAGAGGAAAAAACATTTGATATCAAGCAATATCAAGCTAAGCATGAACTGCATTAATTATTCCTAATTAACACAATACCAACATAGACTAGAGTTCTCAAACTCTGCCCGAACCCGACCAGGCCCAACCAGGCCCAACCCGGGCCTAAAATGTATGCTAATAAAAAATATATGAGAGGGATTTCTTTTTTATACTAATACAAATAATAGTTCTGTTCTGTTTGTTTGTGTATTTATCTACGCTTGTATTATGAAGATGGTGCTAACAGGCGTTTCACTTTTACTCTGCAGAGTTCTCAAATTCTGCCCAAACCGGGTCGGGCCTAAAATCTATGCTAATTAGTCGGGCCGGGCCGGGCCTCTGCCTGATCAGTTAGGGCCGAGCCTTTATTATTTTCAGGCCCGTGGAGAACTCTAACATAGACAGCTAGTTGGCTCAAGTTCAATGAGAACAAATACAGTACATAATGACTTGGAAGGGTATTTTACTTTAAAACACTTCTGTGGTCATTTTAACATCTACTCTTGTTTTTATGTGCACCCCAGACAGTATTGAAGTTGCTTGATTAAATCAAATATAGCTACATTTATTTGATATCCATTTTATCCATATCTTGTCATGCAAATTCCTGGGGTTCTGACAGCAGCAGCAACCCACGACTTATACACAGCCCTGAGTAACGCCCCTTTATAGCGTTATGTGTACGTGTGTGTTGACAGTGTTTTGAAGAAAATGTTGAAATCCTTTCATAAAGTATGACAATACCAACCTTACAATCTGATGCTGCACATTAACGCATAGTTTGATGTATTGACAAGAATGTAAATGTCATTTATGTAAATGTACTTTTAAGTTTATGATGGTCTCTCTGTACTGTATAGTTGCATCATCACTGCGGTACTTCAGCCTGTTGTTCACGTTTTTATGTCTTATAGTCAATTCAAATATTGATGAAATGATAAATATACAGCGAGGTGAAAATGATCCTAAATAAAAACCAACAACAACATTTTCATAGTTTAAACTTTAAAGTGGCACTATGTAACTTTTTTAATTAATACAATGTAATTGTGTTCAATCTGTATCTTAATACAATACAACTTATATAATTGTCTTTTGTCTCCCTGCTCTTCTATAGAGGGTATGACATCATCGTGACATCATCATCAAACCAGGAAGTTATGCAGGAACGCCTACTGTGTGGCAAATAACTACTTTCTGGCCTCGACAGCCCATGCATCCAAACAGAAAAGTCCTGTCTGATTGCATTAAACAACGTTAAACAATATTAAACTCACTTTGCCTGTTGCTTTGCCACTCGATTTGCCACTCGATGTGCCATTCACTTTAAGCATGCGCATACCCTCTATAGAGACATTAGGTCGTGTCAAAGGTCACGTCTCACCTAGACACTATCCGACATGAATTTTGACCTGGCAGCTATAGGCTCTATTAACTCAATGGTAAAAAAAAAAGTAACTATAGAAGTGTAAAGTTACGTACAGTATTACTGATTTAATTTATTCAAACTCATCAGCTTAATATTAGTTTAATGGTGCTATATAACTGACCTACTATACATAATTACTCACAGAGGAGAACACAGGCCACGGTGTGATGGATCTGTAGATCTGCTACTTTGGTATTTTTTGTGGACATGTGTCAAGTGTTCATATTTTGTCATCTTGCCCTTTGACCATCAGTTTTATCACCCTCCACAGGCCTAATCATCTCAGACCTATATTATTATATCATATTATATTATGGATTGCCTGACGCCAAGCTCAGATTTTATATCTTAATTAGGCTCCATACTGTCTGCCTGTAGTCAAAAGTTAGCTGGCATATTGAGAGGTCTATTTGGATAAACACTACATGTATTTGACCTTGGTGCCCAGTGAGAAAGTAGATAGGAGTATTTCTCTCTGTCTCTGCTAGCAGGGAAAGAATGTTATCAACAGGTTGCCATAGCAACGCCAGCCTCTGTGCTTTCCCGGACTATGGCCATCAAGGACGGAATTAAGGAAGCTGTCCCAATATCAGTCCCATCATCTATGTGCTGGTCCAATCAGCGTTCGACACCTAGTGCCAGCGTGGCATTGTGGAAATTAACTGTGTAGTCAGCCAATGAAATGTGTATCAACAATTGTAATTCTACAGTATTAATGCCTTTGTAATGAATTGTTCGTCAGAGACTACCCTGTGCCCTTTTGGTGGTACAGGGGAGAGTGTAATTTGGCTGTCTGTGGATCTGTTCTGTCTCTCTGATCTGAAAATGAATTAACTAAACCATACTTGCTCGGACTGGACAATCCTTCTTCCTGGTGGTTTCATCTTTTTATTGGTTACTTAAAGGTATTTCTCTAAAAGAGTATTTCCTGCTTAAAGCTAATTGTTAACTTGGTCATAGGCTCTCTGCCTAGTTGTGGTGCTGAGTATTCCTCCGTACTTTTAAATACTTTCTTAGAAGTATTTCTGTGTACTCTTTGAGTACTTTCTCAAGAGTAGTTTTATAGTTTTAGCCCTGTGTGGCTCAGTAATTCAGTATAATACAGTCCTTTATATCTTTGGTCCCTTTTGCATTTTATATGCAACAAATGGGTTTTATCTTAATTATAAATCCATCAAATTGGTCCATTTCGAACCGTCTTTTTTCCGAGTATAAGTCTAATTTATTTAATTAGCACCTCCGACAAAAAGGAACCACCCCCATTTTTATTTTTTATTTTCTGCCGGAAGAACAAAGTCCATGGTCATATTTTTGGAGCAGTGGTTTTGGTCGATACATGTTCAGTTCTGGAACCGATCCTCCACATTTTTGGGAACATACAAGCCGCGGATCTGTGGACGAACGGACGAAGCATGTAGCTTGACCGGTCCTGCACAGATTTCCCCCCCTCCCTCCTGGATCGTCTGTCCGTACGACGGTTCCTCTCCGCTTCGGTGGACCCTGTCCGGGACCACCTCCTGCCTGCCTGATTCTCAGCTGCTTGCTTTTCTGAAGTTAAGTAATTTACCTTTGCTGTAACGTTCTTAGATTATACTGTTATTATAATTTATTGCCGTAAATTCATGTCTGGGACTTAATCCCTGAACATGTCTCAGTCACATTACTCTTCCTCCACTTTAGATTTTCAGGATGTAGCGCAACCATCGATGGGCACAACATCCTCACTCTTTATTTTACTTTCCACTTCGATTTCTTATCTTTTTATAATATGTTTGCCTTCCTACATGTGGTTATCGTTTGCTTGATCCCCTTATTGATATCTCGCTGTAGGAATCCATAGATGTTACTTAATTTATAGTCTTCTTTCTCTCAAACCTCCGGCCGGGGTGCGAGAGTAGAAAGGTTCTTTTATACCGTAAAAAGGTCTGTGATTCCTTTCACCATATGATTACACATTTTTTTTATCACCCCTTTTACATTGTAC
Organism: Electrona antarctica; assembly: GCF_951216825.1. Classification (NCBI taxonomy): domain Eukaryota; kingdom Metazoa; phylum Chordata; class Actinopteri; order Myctophiformes; family Myctophidae; genus Electrona; species Electrona antarctica. Next base: position 39,704,043 of record NC_136798.1, read on the forward strand.
CTTATAGTAGTGTTCGGTTTTTATGACACTAATGATTTTAGAGTGTGTAGGCTCCTTATCTAAGGAATTTAGGGAGGAGAGCAACAGGCTCTCTCCTTGCTTAGGGACTGAGTGCGTGTGCGTGCGTGTGATAACGCATGCCTCCAACTCTCTCTCTCCTTCTCTCCTTTTTCTCTATCTGCCTGTGGGCCTCTCTGTCTGTCTGCGTGCGTGTTCGTGCGTAGGTGTGTATATCACTGTCTTGTGTTGGAATGGATGTATGTGTTTGTCCCGTAGAACAGTTATTCTTCTTTTAGGCCTAATAGTTGAATGATGTGGGGGTGTGTGTAACGTGCCATTTGTTCAATGTCACCTGGTATATTGTATATAATTTTATTTGTATTTAGAGTGACTGAGTGAGTACGTTTATCCTGTGGGCGGATATGTTGCCCTTGTCTATGTGTGTGCATGCGTTCGTGCGTGTGTCAGTAGCTGAGACAATTACGCACAGGGTGCGTGTGTGCGTGCATATGTGTTTGTCCATGTTCATGCGTGTGTGTGTGGGTGAAACACTTATTTTGGAAGAGTATGACAGGATAATATTAGGGATGCGTGACGACTATTGATTATTGATTTATTTATCTGTCAGGCGCCGTGTCCCGCCATTTATCATCATTTCATACACTTTATAATTGCCTAGTGGCTGTGCCATGGTTTTTCAATTTTAGATAGGTCCCCTTCAACATTTAAATGCCCATTATCATGACAATTTATTATTGATTTCAACCAATCCCCTTATTCATTTCATTCATTTATTATTTGGTTATTATTTCATTTCATTTATTTTTTGAGTGGTGTCAACCATTCTTTCCCAAGACATTTTATTCCTGTTATTTTAGGGTTTTTTTGGATTTTTTTGGTTTAAACTTTTTGCTCTATCTCTCTGAGACCTGATGTGTACAAATCATGGTCAATTTCGGTCTATCTTGACCTTGGCTAACCTGCGTGTGGCGATTAGCTACGTCTTAATGACGCGCAGGGGACAGTATAGGACCCTGATTTAAGTTAAATCCCAGAGTGATACAGTTCTCTGTATTCACTGATTTTTTTTCTTAGGGGGGGTCGTATAAGCCACCGGACTACATGGGAAGGGGGTCTTGATTTAAGTTAAATCCCAGAGTGGTACAGTTCTCTGTATTCACTGATTTTTTTTTCTTAGGCGTTCAGAAGGCTTCCCATCCTATGCAGAACATATAAACGATTCGGCGCCCCATTTTGGGCAAATCTTCGTCTATATACTTTGTTTTCTACTTCAGATATCGTTTTATTGTATTCTCCCTGCCCTTTATCGTTAAGGTGCATATACATACGTAGAATGCTGGTTCTCTATCTTTCTCTGTCTCCCTGTCTACCTACACGCCCTACTTTCACCTTGGCTGTGTAACATGCGCGGTTGGTAGAACAGTCATTTTCAAAAAAAAAATTAAACTATACCCTGTGGATGTTTACCCTGTTGATGAATTGTTTATAAGTATTGTTGTTTCATTTTATTCACCAGTTTGTTTTTCTCTTTCTGTTTTTATCTCACAGATACGGATTTCTGGTGGTTTCGTGGGTCAGGAACAAACCCGGGACAGAGTAATCTAGAGGTCAACAAGAAGTGATGGAGAATAGTGAAGGAATGTGTTGTCGACCTCGAGATCCCTTTTCCCTTAAGTTTAGGGTTTGCCCTTAGACCCCGACCCACTCAGAACCGTTTAAACAACAGTATTAGGCCCGACCCCCTAGAACAGTATAGGCCTTATGCCATCTGCCCATAGATTTCCCATCGGGAACAAATTAGAATTCCACTCATGTTTCACCATGCACATAATTGTTTTATGTTTTTCTTTTCTAAGACACTGTATTTTGCTAAAACGCTGTTACCCTTCCCTACCTAGTATTAGGATTCATTTGATCATTCCTTCTCCCCTCAATTGATTAATATGGTATTTTGACTATTCATTTTCCAGATCCCAGATCTGCTTCATTATATAGATTATGTAAACTGAATTATCCCATCTTTGGACAATCTAAATTCCATTCCATTAGGATTCATTATCCCACCTCATCATATTTTTATTATTTTAATTTGATTCATATTTTACCTCTGAATTTGGAATATCCCTCCATTGTAAACATTTAACCTTTATTATCCCAGAACCACCCCTTGACCTTACATTGAGATATTTAGTTTTCATCACCTTGAGTTTGACTTGATTAGGCATATATATCCTCCCCTGAATAGACTTGATTCTATATTTGGCCTTCATGGTACTAATGGACTCGCCAGGAAGCGACACGACATCATCAATTACCCTGTTCCCCCCCCTTTCCAAGCTCTGCTTGGTATAAGAACTGTTAGGGGCATCTCCGGCCGTTTTCTCCCGTTTGAATCACAGAGTATCTGTCACTGAGAAAGTATAGGCTGAGATTGTCACCTATGGGTCACCTGTTATGTCACCCATCCGGGGGGGCGGGGCGAAGATTCGGCTCCGACAACGAGCCAAACCATCCAGTGTCTGCTCTGATGAGCCACAAAGAACTTTGTTGTCAAATGACACTAAACGTCGGCGTAGGAACGCTGCAACATTGCTGAGTTCTTTGAGAACCCCGAAGATCGAAGATCGAGAGAGAAAAGTCATTCTGTCTCTCTCCCACAGTACCATCTAAATAAGGAGTGATTGTTTGCCTAGTCTTAAGTCAAAACTATTTTTTATTTTTCATTGTTCCTGTTTCCACTGTTTCCATTCTGGTTCTATTCCCCTCCTGAGCATTGGTATAGAGTTAATTTTTATTTCTCATCTCCCAATTGACCCTTATATTATTTTAATTTAATTCCCTGAAGATTGATTATTGATTATTGATCACATTTGACACTTCATCCACAAAACGTGATGGAGTTGATGGATCTGTAGATCTGCTACTTTGGTATTTTTTGTGGACATGTGTCAAGTGTTCATATTTTGTCATCTTGCCCTTTGACCATCAGTTTTATCACCCTCCACAGGCCTAATCATCTCAGACCTATATTATTATATCATATTATATTATGGATTGCCTGACGCCAAGCTCAGATTTTATATCTTAATTAGGCTCCATACTGTCTGCCTGTAGTCAAAAGTTAGCTGGCATATTGAGAGGTCTATTTGGATAAACACTACATGTATTTGACCTTGGTGCCCAGTGAGAAAGTAGATAGGAGTATTTCTCTCTGTCTCTGCTAGCAGGGAAAGAATGTTATCAACAGGTTGCCATAGCAACGCCAGCCTCTGTGCTTTCCCGGACTATGGCCATCAAGGACGGAATTAAGGAAGCTGTCCCAATATCAGTCCCATCATCTATGTGCTGGTCCAATCAGCGTTCGACACCTAGTGCCAGCGTGGCATTGTGGAAATTAACTGTGTAGTCAGCCAATGAAATGTGTATCAACAATTGTAATTCTACAGTATTAATGCCTTTGTAATGAATTGTTCGTCAGAGACTACCCTGTGCCCTTTTGGTGGTACAGGGGAGAGTGTAATTTGGCTGTCTGTGGATCTGTTCTGTCTCTCTGATCTGAAAATGAATTAACTAAACCATACTTGCTCGGACTGGACAATCCTTCTTCCTGGTGGTTTCATCTTTTTATTGGTTACTTAAAGGTATTTCTCTAAAAGAGTATTTCCTGCTTAAAGCTAATTGTTAACTTGGTCATAGGCTCTCTGCCTAGTTGTGGTGCTGAGTATTCCTCCGTACTTTTAAATACTTTCTTAGAAGTATTTCTGTGTACTCTTTGAGTACTTTCTCAAGAGTAGTTTTATAGTTTTAGCCCTGTGTGGCTCAGTAATTCAGTATAATACAGTCCTTTATATCTTTGGTCCCTTTTGCATTTTATATGCAACAAATGGGTTTTATCTTAATTATAAATCCATCACGGTGTGTAGTTTCATCTTCTCTTTAACGGCTCCGAAAAACCTTATACCTCTGCTAATAGTGAAATAATACACTTTGCAGAGAGAGAGAGAGAGAGAGAGAGAGAGAGAGAGAGAGAGGGGCTGTCAGCTCAAACCCACAAACAATGCAATACTGTATTTCCAAGAATGTTGCGCAAACATCAGTAGCACTCTCTCTATAGGTGGCCTTACACTAGTCGATAATCGGGCTTTTTGACGCTCGGGGGGTGCCCGACCGCTCAAAGCGCGATCGGGATCGGCCCGATCAACATCAAGAATGTTTGATATTTGCTCTGCCCCACTCCGATTATCCTGTAGTGTGTGGTGCTATCAAATTTCAGATTGAAAAAAATCGGCTAGTGTAAGGCCACCTTAAGAGAGGCGTGATAAGCACTGGTATATGTTTATTTTCAAAGCCATCTCAGGGATGCCCCCCCCCCCCCTTACATTTGCTCTATGTTGGATCAGAAAGCTGGTGCCTATCTTTTTTTTTTTTTCCCATGATTTTGCAACCCAATTTTTCACCCAGTGTCAATTATCTAATGTAATCCTGGGCGCTACACTTCCTCTGCCAACCTGGGAGCATCAAGCATGGATGTAGCGCGTGGAAGGAACACGTTATTCCGACCAGTTCCTTTCCCCTCCATCAGGCGCCCCGGCTGGCCATGGGGAGGTAGTTTAGAGACCAGGATTATTGCATGTTTTTGTGAGGGTACCTACCCTAGGGGACACGGGGAGAACATGCAAACTCCAGTCCACACAGAAAGGCCCTTTCGCCAACCCCGCCTCGGGTATGGGCACTTATGACGAGAGAGGAGAGAACACCCCCCCAGCGCCCACAGCGTCCCCAGCGGGGATCGAACCCAGAACCTTCTAGCTGTGAGGCGACAGCACTACCGACTGTGCCACCGTGCCCCTCAAGTGACTTCTAGACCCTCAAGGTTCCTTTTGCTAACACAAAGTGGGGCAAGGGAGCATTCTGTGTCGGTGCTACATCTGATTGGAATGAGCTCCAGAAATCCCTAAAAATTGGGTAATTTCTGGGAAATGATTTCCAGCACTTTAGTTCAACATTGTAACTGTTTTATAGTTCTAGTTTTCAGTATTTTTGTATTCTATTTGTACACACACACAGACACACACACACACACACACACACACACACACACACACACACACACACACACACACACACACACACACACACACACACACACACACACACACACACACGCTTATTATTATTAGCCAACTATCTCAATATCTATATAGCAGTGGTTCTCAAAGTGTGGTCTGAGGACCCCCAGTGGTCCTTGAGGGGCTTTCCAGGGGGTCCCCGGGCCAAATGTAATGTATTAATATAGCATAAAAACCAGTTCCACCACGTTAACCCTTTACATATTTGAAAATAACCGATCTACAAGCTCACACAACGTGTCACCACTGTGAAACCATGTGTGCTTGTGTAGATCAGCTATTTTCAGCTATAAATGTGAAACATACTATTACTATTATTATACTACTATTTTGTTTTTTAAATTAACGCTGTTAGGCTACTGTACATAATTTATGTTTGTGTGGACCCCAGGAAGATTAGCTGCTGTTGCAACAGCTAGCCTACTATAGCTAATGTGGATCCAAATAAACAATAAAATGCAGAGTGCACAGGGTAGCATACAGTAGGCTATTGGCTATATCGCTCTTCAGCGTGTTTAAAATCTCACATGTTCATAATGATTCAAGGTTGTACTTTATTTAATTGTTACAACTTGTATACTGCAGGTACATAAGCAACTTTTGCATGGTGTGAGCTACTGTAGGCTCTGAGCACTTAAAGAGGATGTGGTTTTGTTCATGACTTTACATGCTTGTTGTGAAACCGTGACTACATACAATAGCAAGAAGTGTATTAGACAAAGTGATGAAGTCAAATGACTTGTAGGATGTAGGTTAATATAAAGACAAACATAGGATAATGTGGCAGGACTGGCAGATTGAAGTTCAGTGTTTCCTTGATGTTTGACAGCAGCGAACAGTAACACCCCTTAGAAATGACATATCAGTAGGAAACCTCCGTTGGTGAGGCTCCATGGCCTGTGTCATTGCGTCAGCAAGCAGAGCAGCAAATGGAATACATACCAACAAGTTGTCCTATACCAACAATTAACAACAAATACACACACATTTGCAGTTTGTTCTTATCATTAGTAATATCAAGCATATTATTGGAGAGACTGGTAAAGCTGTCTTAAATACATGACACACGTCATAATACTAATAATAATATTGATAAGAGAAGTGGGAGGAGAACTGTTTTTATTTATTTATTAAAATGCAGATAATTATACAAGCACACATCGGATGAACCTTGTTTACATTGAAACGTCATTCAAATTTCTTAACAAACTGAAGCTACTGCATGTTTATTATAAAATTAAAAAAATTATTAATTTCTTCACAAAGCCTACTTAAAGGACCACTTCACCACTTTTCAACCTATCTTCATATAATAGGTCCTCATTAATGATCATGATACAATGGCACAATTTATCTACTTTCCCATTTCAACTTTTCAGGACTAGAAAGCCTGCCGTTTCTATTAGCTTGGATTCCCCATCGATGATGTCACTGGTGGACAGGTTTCTGCACTGCCCACAGCCCTCTTATGAGACTGACAGACTGAGTAGAAAGAATGGTGCCATTTTATCATGATTATTAGTGAGTTATTAGTGACTAGTAGGCCTATATGAAAACAACATCATCTACAACCTAAATAATATGCAAATATAAACACTTGCCACTTTCCATCAACGTCTTAATCACTAGTTGATCTTCATACAACAACAAAAAACTAAAACAGCTGATCGACAAGCTTAAAATGTGTAGATATGAGATCCCATTGTGAGCTTGTAGATCACCTATTTTGACTATTTACAAAATATGCAAAAGTGTATAAATGTTTTGAAACATTGCTTAAAATAGAGACTAATGTACGGTTGATGTGGTTAAAATATTTGTATAAATCCAGTAAACAATTAAAAAACATTATGCAACATTATAAATAATTAATTAACATTTTGAAGGCAGTATACAGTAACAAAACTAAAAAAGGATAACACAAAAATCCCCCGCGGGCTATAGTTTCCATTTTGGTCCATATACTGTACTCAATTCATCGTCATGACATACAATACACAATGCATTACATATCAGCAACAACTCTAAGAGCAATACTAGATATATTTACAGAAAATAAGAGTGTGTGTGTGTGTGTGTGTGTGTGTGTGTGTGTGTGTGTGTGTGTGTGTGTGTGTGTGTGTGTGTGTGTGTGTGTGTCGTGTGCGTGTGTGTGTGCGTGTGAGAAGAACCGAGAAGTCTGGCATGGCATTGTGAAATCCATGATCTCGACCGCGGTCGAAAAATGATGATGATGTGTGTGTGTGTGAATGTGACGTATGCACATGCATTTTGAGTGCACATGCAAATTGGTTGTGTGTGTGTGTGCGTGCCTACAGTAGGTGTGTCCAATTGCCCATGGTTCTTGCATCGTTAGAGATACAGCCGTACAAAGTACTAGTTCATCGTATTCATCGTATTTGAAAGAGCTGGTAACAGTCCCTCATCGTATTCATCGTATTTAAAGGAGTGGTGACAGTCCCTCCTCATCGTATTTCATCGTTGCCGAGTGGTAACAGTCTTTTATAGACATTTATATAGTATTCATCGTATTTAAAGGAGTGGTGACAGTCCCTCCTCATCGTATTTCATCGTTGCCGAGTGGTAACAGTCTTTTATAGACATTTATATAGTATTCATCGTATTTAAAGGAGTGGTGACAGTCCCTCCTCATCGTATTTCATCGTTGCCGAGTGGTAACAGTCTTTCATAGACATTTATATAGAAAAACTATAGCCTATATCAGTAGGATAGGGAATAGCATAGGAAATCATACAGACAGCGTCCACCGTTATTTTCTTTCTTTTCTCTCCTGTTGGGACCAAACAGCCCACAGGGAAGATTAAAAGAGAATGGTGAAACAGCAACTTGTATAACGCGTAAGACTCGAGCAGCAGGTATGAATGTGGAATGTGGAATGTTGAGTATGGAATGGAAGTGTGTGGGACGTACGTGTGGATGAACGGAAAATACAATTTTTGTGAAAAATCAAATGGTGATTTCCTAGTATAAATGTGGCGTTGTGAACAAGTAAGTATGAAGAATGTAGTCCTGGTATTTTAGTTAAGTGTCACCACCCATGGTTAGTAGGACAGCAGTTAGCAGTTGTCAGCGGCAGACTCAAAATAGCAGGTCTACCCAGTAAGTGCTGTCTTGTATTTAAAGTAATTAACAAACAGTAACGTGGTTAGCTGATCATCATGGTCATATGTATTATCTTATTACGTCTTATTATAAAATAATGACAATATAACAATTTCCCAGAGTCACGGCAAGTTGAGTGTAATTGGGCTTTGTCACTCTCTATATTTGGACTAAATAGATAGGCAAAATTATACTCAAAGCATGAAATGTATAGGTAGTAAGTAACTCCTTACAATAGGCAATATTTGTAACTGTCATCACATTTTTTCCCAGTCAAGACAGGAACCCCTGTTTTTGTTTTTCCTAGGAACCTTTCGTTTTTGTCGCTATACAGAATATATCGGTATGGCATTTTTTGTGGAAAGATTAGAGAGGTCCTCAGGGAACTTAAGATCAGATTCAAGTAAGGGACATTTTCCAGGACAGGCAGTTCAGAAAGTAGCCCCGTTCTTCTCCCCTACCATTGACAGCAGCTGCTCTGAGTGGACACACTTGGGACGGGTCGAGCTGGGAAGTCTGGTGAGTGTAATGTTACTTATACATACACGATATAGGAATACTCTGTAGCAAGTAAATGTCCAGAATTCAAATGTAGGCTTAATAGTAAATTAGTGTTAGCTGTGGCTGTATTTAAGAAACTCTGTCAATTTAGCAGAATGTCTCATTTTGAATTATAAAATAACTGTAAAATAAGCAGATCTACGAGCTCACAATGTGTTGTTCTTGTAAATTAGTTATTTGCAACATGGAAAAAATGTATATAGGGCTGGAGTGATTAATGTATGATTTGTAATAACGATAATCTACACAGTAACCAGTAATTACAGTATTCAACTACATGCGTATGAGTATTACGGTCCCATATACGGACAGGTCATCCATTAGGGAAGACATGGTTTGAAGTTGTGTTGAGTTGATCATATGGACAAGCGCAATTCCCTCATGTGAACCTAAAAAGTGAGACACAGAACTCATACGTTAGTGTGAGTGACGTGCAATTAGATATATAAAGGGTATTATTGGCAAAGTTGATTCACCAGACATAGAAATCAGTAGTACTGTGTTTTGCGGAACCTGATTACTATGGGACCATTAGATGGATCGCCTATCGCATCGCACGGCAAGTCACATGTACAGTCAGACTGTTTCCGCACTTTGATGTCTGAACAGTATGCGTGTGTTGGTTTGGGGCCCAACACAGGCGGGAATTGACTATTTCCCGAATTACATTTTGGGAACATGGACATGCAGGCACTTGGACAGAGGCATGAGCAATGGAGGACTATATGTGAGGAGAGGGAACATTCCAGGGATGAACTAATGACTGTCTTTTTCCTTTCATGTGATGGAACACTGTACGTCCACTCTGTGGCGAGGTACGTGCGATTGCGATGGTGGGCCATTGGTGATGTCATAGTGAGTGGGTGAGTAGAGAGTACTGCTTTTTGGGGTCAATCTGATTCAACTTTACTACAGTGTCTCAAGACATTTTACGTGTTGAGCAGCGACCCCTGCTACATGCCTAAATTAAGCAGTTTTACGACGGGGGTAACAAGACACTGTCCTTTAAGCGGGGGGAATCGTCAAGCTTGATGAGATACTTTTTGGCTTGTCAATATGATCATACAACTTTCCTATAGTCAATAGTCTATCAGACAACTGAATTAAGGGAGTTTTAGGACTCACAAATCTTGTAGTAAATTGGTCTTGATTCAAACGTAATATTAATGAACAAATAGGTCAAATCAGACAAACCCACAGCCAAATAGGGGGTGATTCCCTATGTAATGTAGGAAATAAGTTGTTGTTACGGAAACGGTGGATGGCATGACGTCATGTCTCCCTCCCATGCGTGCCCAGGAGCACTGAAGAATATATATAACACAGGCAGATAGATACCGTATACTACTGAGTATCTCATATTGTAAGTAAGACTCACATATCAAGGGGTACCTAAATCATTGGGCTTGACTAGTTCACCAGCCCCCCCAACGCCTAAGGCAAGGTAGCATAGGCATTTCCACACGCAAAATGTAAACTTGTCCGCAGAAATAGCCTGATCACAGCTGTTAAAATAACAGTGGGGGCTCATATTGTTCAGTTTTCAGTTCAGTTTAGTTTCTCTAATTTAAGGAGAGTTTCACAGCATGACATGTCACTTACGCCAACCAGGTGTCCATTTGCACCCCTCCTTTCAGAGTAGCAGTGTGATTGACAGGCATCAGTGTTTGGGGGGGGGGGGGCAAGAGAAGGTCCCCTAATAGTTGCCTCTGTCATAAGACATTGTCTCTGGTCAGCAAGATGTGTAAATTAGACTTTAGACCAATGTGAACCTTTACTGTCCTCTACGAGGACTGGTGATGATTATTATTCTGGATAACTCACACTCATGGCAAATGCCCTGTTGGCTCATTTTTGTAGTCAACATTTACCTAATACCTCTCCTACCTCACTTTATTCAGCTAGAGATCGTGGTCAGGCATTTCACTTAACTATATTCTTGATTCCAAGCAGTGATGTAAATAGATTATCAATGTAATGAGTCCTGGGATGCAGGAATGATTTTGTAAATAAGTCAGGGGGATCTATCAGTCCCATGTAAATAACGTTAGGAGTTATATTTTGCCATTTTTACAAAGTGCAGCATACTCCACAGTTCAGTAATACACACATGCACTGTCACTGAGGGTGCATGGTTACAGCTGCTGTTGCATTGTAGTCAGAGGAGGACTTAGAAGGAAGGATTTTTATTATCTGGACTTTCCATCAAACAATCAAGCAGCAAGCATACTGGTCAATTAATTAAGACGCATACACATTTGTATGATAAGCTATGAGGTTCAATTTGAATGTCTAGTTGATCATGGTGTTCATTTATATATCAATAAATATATCAATAATAGTGTAAACCATATACAGCAGAGTCATGTACATACTAAATACTATTTTAAGTTACGAGTCATGTAAATACTAGCATTTTATTTTAAGAAATCAGTTGAGTGAACCCGTGGATCAGCTATTTTCAATGAACAAGATTTAACAGTTAAAAACCATTTAACCAAGTCGGCCTTCCTTCCTTAGTTTATTTCTTTATAGATGTGAGATCATTTTATTTGAAGTTAGGGAAAAAAAATGTACCGAAAGATAGAAAAGGATTTTAAAAATAGCAGATCTGCGTGCACAAAACATACCTAGCACGTTGTTTCAATTATAGATAGACTGGCAGGAGGAAGTGACGAATAGGGTAAAATAGCTTAGTGTTAATAGGATGTTGATGCTGTTAAATAGCTTAGGTAATATTAAAAATGTTTAAAGTAAAGCGATGGTTCTAGCAATTATGAGCAATTCTATGGATAAATTCTATCTATGTCCGACAGAAGTGCTCAGAGGGGGGACATGTATAGTTTAAGAAGTGTATAGTTTATGAAGTATAGTTTAAGTTGAACATAATTTAATTCAAATTCATTTTAAGCATTGGAACATAATTTATTCTTGAGTCTATGGCGACATATTGTCAAACCTCTAAAACTACATTCAGTAGGCTGCTGAAACAATAAACAAACAAAACCTCTACGGCATTTTAGATTGCATGTCAAATTGTAGATGTACCGAGTAGAATTGCGGGCCCACATTTGTCTGAAAGATCTGATGAGTAAATTAATGTTATTTCAAAGGACCTGGCCTCATGTCGCCAAGGTAAGATGTTAGTGTATGTAAAATAGTTTGTTTTCATGTTCTCGGTCAAAACCGGTTTAAGTCACTCTTAAGTGCACGTCTGTGAACGTATTATTGTTAGAAGGAAACTTTATGCGTAGGTTCCCCCAGTGATGAGTAGTTCGTAGGCGGGGTCTCGGCTCTACCTGCAGAGTACCACACATGCACACAGCATCCCCAGCATCTGAATTGCAGCAAATGTTAGTGCAGCCCAGATGACGTACATCATGATCTCTTTTAGTTTCTTCACAACTAGAACTTCACATCCCTCCGGGTAGAGGTCTTCAGTATGAGCAAGAGATCCAGTGCAGGCTTCTGTATTACTTTTGCAGCAGCTAATGGGGACGCTGTTGTTTTTAGTTTCATTAAACCAGCGAGTGTTCATCCAATCCGAGTAATTGTGGATTCCGTAGCACTGAAGCTGTCTCTGCACATAGTCGATGGCACGGCTCGGGGCATCACTGTTGGCGCCATTGTACTCGTCATACACGTTCCGAATGGAACCGTTAACCTCATCTTCAACCTTTGCTCTGTAAATATACCCAAGGAACAGCCCGCAGACAACAGCAACAACCATGAACAACCTGAACCCCTCAAAAACAATCAAGGACAGGGGGGAGCAGTTGTCACAAAGACTTTGTCCAAGGAAGCTATTTCCATGGGCACAGCACTCAGAAATAGACACATATTCTTCAACAGTACATGTGCAGCGACGCTGGACACCTGATGAACTGAAAGACATCATGAAGGACCTTCCAGACCACAAAGTCAACATGGAGCGCTGGTGTGCAGCTGTGTTAGACTTGATTGAGATGTATGAGCCATCGGCAAGAATGCTCGAATCTGTATTTCGCAAAGTCTTTGGATTAAAACGGCTACATCTCAGGGAACATTTTGATGTGAATGGAGCACAAAATCACATTGTCACTGGACAGCTGCTGAATCACGGTGGTCTTTTTGACAGCATCAAAGCAGCATTTCCAGTACCCACTGATTGGCAAAAAATTCACAGCACTAAGCAATGGCCTGATGAAACCTGTGACACCTACAGAAATAGACTGGAGAACTGCTTTCAGAAGCACTGTGGTGTGCCACTAGACAACCCCGCTTTCAATGACTTGTTAAAAGCGCAGACAGGTGGGGCCCAGCCGGGGGTCAAGTGGCGACCTATGGGTTAGGCCACTACACAGATTTGGTGTGATATGGAGCGAAGTAGAATGAAGACCTACGCAGTGGCAAGTGTGGAGAATGAATGGCCCGGGTATGTGTGGAATGTGATGTTTATGGAGTAGGCCTATAAGTAAGTAAAATGTTTTAAGGTATCACTGTGTACAACAGTGTTATTTTTAGGTGAAGTAATTCTAATGAAAATTGTTCTTTCCTACTTCCCAGGACTGGATGGTGAATCAATGAGATGGTCTAAATGTGTTGACAATTTAATGAATATCTTCCTTTCCCAGTGTGCATGGCATGGTTAATATGGCGATATTGACTAACTCACTAAAAACTTAGAATAACTCGTCTAGGAAGAGTGTTGTGATACAATGCAATTACAGGAGGAAGGACAAAGGGAAAAATGAGTATCTATAGACATTACACCGACAAGGTAAGAACCTACTCACTCCCACACGATCTCATACATTATTGAAATATTTGTATTGAAAGGAGGATAGTATACTAGTAGTGATGAAATACAGTGTAAAGATGCAGTAATGTGTAACCTGTCAATGTAGCTAATAACCATAAGAGAGGGAGTTAACCATAAATCAGACTGTGAAAGATTGTGATCAACTGTGATCAAGATAGATCTTAATAAATTCCTAATTATGTATTATCATCTGGGGAAAAGTATAGAACAAATGTTTTAGAATAGGGGTAGTGTGTTGTTTTGTTTTTTTTCCAGCTCTGAAATCCAATAAATTAAGAGAAACATATCAGGAGATGTGTTTGAACAAGGAAAAAACAAACAAACAAATGAAGACAACCAGAGAAAGCACTGAAAGGATTTGGGTTTGTATGATGGGTAAATATACACACATACAGTGACGTCAGTCTAGTGTTATATGAATTACAATTTAGGCATTTAGCAGACGCTCTTAATCCAGAGCGACTTACATTAAGCAATAACAAAAAGCATGGCATACATCACATGTATAAAAAGTAGTTATCATGAATCATGCGTAAACTAAGAACGTAACAGTGGAGTATCTATGTAAACTATACATACTATACTATATAATATATTATACATGTGTACTATAAAGTGCTATGACTACATAAAGTGCAATTCTAGAGCTGTCTACATAACAAGCTGAAGCTGAAGACAATTAATGTAAAATAATAATAATAATAATAATAATATTGAAATGAATTTTGTATAACCACCTTTTTAACCACGGTGGAAATAATTCAAGTGAACAAAATTACCTGCAAGTTGTTCTCCCTCTAAGAAAACCTGACAGACATATAAATATGTCACATGGGCCAGTGACACCAATGAGAGCCAAGCCACATCATCATGTCCGTCCAGAGACTCCAGACGTCCCTACAAGGCCCACACGCATTCCATCCCCGCAGTCACCCCCCAGTGACAGCGATGGGAGCCGGATAAAGACAAAATACTGGGCCCACCATGGGGAAAAAAGACTAAAATGCCATGCCACAACTTGTGACAGAAACATAAGGAGAGGAGAACATTTGCGTGGAGGAGAAAACCACGAAAAAAGACTACACCTGGTGCTGGCTTATGAGTGATCGCTCAAGACAAATCGAGGGTCGTAGGTTGGAATTTCCCAATAAGAAGGAAAAGGGTTTTCGCCCCTACCAGCCATCAGAAGTTGTGTGTAATAAAAAGAAAATTATCATGTGGGTGGACATTGAATACACTTAAATGTAAACCTTTCCTACTCTAGGAGATAGTCCATATATAAGTCATCTTTTTGTAGTAAATTTGCAGACAGTATAGTATCTCATGTTCCTTGGTATAAATTAATATGAGACATTTAATTTACATATTTGAAATGGTGGAATGTAGTGGCAGAAAATACTACACTGCCTGGAGCAAGGCTTCCACCTGTTGATTGTCTGTCACGATGACCTATTCTTACCCAAGACCCATGTTTAGTCTTGTCCACTGACCACACCTCCAATGTATTTGTGCTTCTTCATTTTGTATAAGAGAGACTCATTTGAACAGCCAGGGAGGGCTTGCATCCGTGCACCTCCCTGGGCTGGTACAGACCACTCCTTGTAATAAACGTGACATTGTTTCAGTCCACTCTCTACCTCGATTATTTCTTAAAGTCTCTGTTAGGAGTATTAATAATCCCATTACATAATATCCACAACCCATATGACTTTTGTTATGGTTATTCGGGTCTAGGCTGCTTCACATTCTATACGTCTCTTTATCATGTATAACGCCTGATCTATGCTTCGTTGCACGACAGTGTTGCACATCCAAAATATCCTATTAGCTAAGAACGAAATGCGTTGAGACGTGTTGTGAGCTTGTAGTTCGGATGCTTTCGACACGCAATGATGTAATGAATAGGCTGATCTAGGATCAGATAACTGCAGTGCAACTACAGGCAGCAGGTTCATATTGAACTTTAAATATAAATGTAATAGTTCTAAAACTATGCATTGCAATGTTGTGTTATGTTCTCCAAATTATAATAATAATAGCCTAAGTAGCCTATAATATCTCTGCTGTCGGGAAGAAACCACCTAACTCCAAAATGTTCATTTTTCAGAAAATGAAGAAAACCTTATATTTTGAAAACAAAGCAATACTGCCTCACCATGGTTGTTGTTGTGACTTTATATATTGTCATTACTTGCATGAGAGGGGGAGAGGTGGTGGAGTAGGTTGCTTTAGCAGTCCGTTTGAGGGTCCAATGGAGTTAAGAGGTTTTGTCCAAAGCGTTTTGTTTTTACTACTTTCCATTGGTTCAATATTTTTGAAACAACACACAGATGGTGTTCAATAGCACTGATTAATGCAAAAAAATCCAAAACCTCCAAAATGGAGTTAGATGGTTTCCTCCCGACAGCAACGATTATAATAACATTCCCCAGCCTGATATGTTTATTTAACGGTCAATTAAAAATGCTCTGGGTCAATGGTGGATATATAGTGGCTAACGTAAACCTCGGTGCAGATCCATGTGTCTTTATCCACGTGTGGTGTTGGGTTTGGTTTTCCTACACGGCTGTATCTGAGGAAATGAAACAGAGTTACAGTAACATTTTAAAACGGAACAATGTGTCATAAAACATGCAGTATAAAATATTAGTCTGCGTTTAGTGTATAAAGTGTATTATTCACATCTCGTTCAGTTTTTATCATTCGTTAAGTTCTCAACACATCACAAGTACCTCTGCTTGGAGTGGAAATTCACTCAACAATAATAGCGGATCTACAAGCTCACAGGGCGTCACTTCGTGCCACACTATGACCTTGTAGATTTGCTATTTTTGTAGAATCGTGAACACTTGTTGTTGAACACAAATTACAGGCACGAAACACATTTCTAACATATCCAATTAATCTGAACCTGTATTGACTCTCCATGAATGTTCCACAATAACACCAAATGAAACCAGATTTAAATATTGTATTGGATGTTTTAAAAAGTGTATACTGTACCATTTGCATATACACCCTCAGGTTGGTTTATCTGAGACTCAAGGACTCTGTAATTAAAATATAAATACGTATCAGTAATGAAGAATAAACCAAGATGTAATCCACTGCTGTCATGATGATGAATATACAGAGATCAATACTGTACCTACCTGACATAAGCTGGATCTGTGGATTAAAAACAATATGTTATAACATCAATAGTTGAACCAAATGAATCTGGATCATTTCATACTCATTTCATACTTTGGCTATTAAAAAATAGCAGATCTACACGGTCATAGTGTGTCACTTTGTGCCGCAATATGAGCTTGTAGATCTGCTATTTTTGTAAAATCATGAACATTTTGTGCAAATCACAGGAACAAAACACATTTCTAACTAATCTATAATGAATCTAGAACCTGATAATGTAATGACTTTCTCCTAACACGAATGTTCCACAATAACACCAAACGAAACCAGATTTAAATCATTGAATTTGATGTTTAAAAAAAGAAAAAAAAGTGTATACTGTACCATTTTCATAATCATCATCAGGTTGGTTTATCTGAGACTCAATGACTCTGTAATTAAAATATAAACATGTATCAGTGATGAAGAATAAACCAAGATGTAATCCACTGCTGTCATGATGATGAATATACAGAGATCAATACTGTACGTACCTCACATGAGCTGGATCTGTGAATTAAAAACAATACGTTATAACATCAATAGTTGAACCAAATGAAAACATGCAGCTATAAATGTTTAGTCAGTGTCTTCCTCATGTTAACCCAATCTGGGTCATTTCATACCTTTGGCAGATCTACAAGCTCATAGTGCGTCACTTCGTGCTATGAGCTTGTAGACCTGCTATTTTTGGGGGAAAAAACACACACATTTCTAACAAATCAAATGAATCTGAACCTGACAATGGATTGACTCTCCTAACATGAATGAATAACACCAAATGGAACCAGATTTAAATCATTTGATTGGATGATTAAATGTATACTGTACCATTTTCATAGTCATCATCAGGCTGGTTTATCACCCCATAGACGCTTGTGTCGCCTAAAAGTAAATAACATGCATTAATGTGGTGCTAAATTTAATTATTCCAGTGATGGTTCCTATTTAGTTCATGCTAATGAGGAAAAACAAACACAACTGGACTTCCAAAAATGACTTTAAATTAAGATGTATTTCATTTTAAGTTAGACATTAATTGATTCAAAGTAGAAGCAATTGTCACACGTGTCCTTAATGAACGTGATTGGTTGAAAGACTGACCGTGCTGCAGTGGGCAGTACACATCATCAGCAGACGCCTGGTCTGTAGCTGGGCTCTGATTGGTTCCCTGAGACTGGGCGGGTCTGCAATTAAAAGATCCATATTTATCAGCGGTAATGAAGTATAAAAGAAGATGTAATCTATTACTGCGGTCATGCTGATTCAATTCAATTCAATTCAATTTTATTAAAGTGTCAAATCACAACAAGTTGTCTCAAGACACTTTACAACCAACAAAGATCCACCCAGAGCAAGCAATATTACGACAATGGTAACGAAAAACTCCCCTTTAGGAAGAAACGTCAGGCAGAACCCGACTCTAGGGTGGGCGGCCATCTGCCTCGACAGTGTATATTACAAGCACTGCTGGGAGACTGCTGGGCTCCGTGAAGTGGCCTGGTCCACGGTCACACTCGGCAGTCAGTTGGGGGTTAATATTAGAGGTCCACGGAACTGCGAAGTGGAGGACAAAAAGAGACTCCGGGGAAGGATTCCCCGGATGTTGGGTTAGTGGCAGGCCTTACTGGAGCCTATACAGTGTATATTACAAGCACTGCTGGGAGACTGCTGGGCTCCGTGAAGTGGCCTGGTCCACGGTCACACTCGGCAGTCAGTTGGGGGTTAAATATTAGAGGTCCACGGAACTGCGAAGTGGAGGACAAAAAGAGACTCCGGGGAAGGAGTTGGATTAGTGGCAGGCCTTACTGGAGCCTATACGGTGTATATTACAAGCACTGCTGGGAGACAAACCCACACAAACAATGTACAATCATGGTATTTAGCAGACACACACAGCACAGGTGCGGGGTTTGGTGGGAGGTTCCCCTTACTCAGTTCTCACCCTTATGACTTTATCGGGTGAGCGAGTACTGGAGACAAGTCTAGCTATAGGCTTTGTCATAGAGAAAGGTTTTCAACCTAGTCTTGAATGTGCAGAGCGTGTCAGCCCCACGGACCGAAGCCGGGAGAAGGTTCCACAGCTGAGGTGCCTGGGACCTAAACGCCCTGCCTCCTATTGTAACTTTTGATATTTTTGGGACAGTAAGCATATTTGCATACTGTAAACGCACTGTTGTTCTATTTGGTTTGTAGGGATCGATGAGTTCTTTGAGATATTGTGGTGCCTGACCATTGAGAGCTTTGTAGGTGAGGAGAAGAATTTTGAACTCTATTCTGTATTTAACCGGGAGCCAGTGTAGAGAGGCCAGTGAAGGAGTGATATGGTCTCTTCTTCTGGTACCTGTTAGCACACGCGCCGCAGCATTTTGAACTAGCTGTAGGCTTTTCAGAGACTTACTTGGGCAGCCTGACAATAGCGAGTTGCAGTAGTCCAGCCTTGAGGTAACAAATGCGTGGACAAGTTTTTCTGCGTCATTTTTGGACAGGATGTGCCTAACCTTTGCAATATTACGCAGGTGAAAAAAGGCAGTCTTTGAGATTTGTTTGATGTGAGATTTGAAGGACATATCTTGATCAAAGACAACTCCCAGATTCTTTACAGTGGCCTTGGAGGCCAAGGTAATGCCATCTAGGGAAAAGTTCTCGTCGGCTAGTTTGTCTCTTAGGGGCTTAGGGCCAATAATGATAACTTCCGTTTTGTCAGAGTTGAGGAGTAGGTAATTACGGGTCATCCAACTCTTTATGTCTTTAAGACATGCTTGAAGTTTGACTAGTTGGTCCGTTTCGTTCGGTTTCATCGATAGATATAGTTGAGTGTCGTCCGCGTAACAGTGGAAATCTATAGAGTGTTCCCTGATGATGTTACCCAGAGGGAGCATATATAAAGAGAAAAGTATTGGTCCAAGCACAGAGCCTTGTGGAACTCCGTATTTGACCTTTTCACGTGTTGAGGATCCGTCATTGACATTAACAAACTGAAATCGGTCAGACAGATAGGACTCGAACCATTTCAGTGCGACATCCTTGATGCCAACCAGGTGCTCCAGTCTCTGTAGCAGGATGTGGTGGTCAATAGTGTCGAATGCAGCACTAAGGTCCAGCAATACCAGTACAGAGAGGAGGTTATTATCTGCTGCAGTCAGGAGGTCATTTGAAACTCTCAGCAATGCCGTCTCAGTGCTGTGGTTAGCTCTGAAGCCTGACTGAAAGCCTTCGAATATATTGTTGTTATGTAGAAAGTCACATAACTGTTTGGCGACTGCTTTCTCGAGGATTTTGGAGAGAAATGGAAGGTTTGATATGGGTCTATAGTTAGCTAGAATGCCTGAGTCAAGAGTAGGCTTTTTGAGAAGTGGTTTGATTACAGCTACCTTAAAGGATTGTGGCACGTAGCCTGTCACCAGGGACATATTGATCATATTGAGCAGGGATGTACCAACCGGGGGCAGGACCTCTTTGAGTAATCTAGTTGGAACTGGATCCAGGGGACATGTCGTTGATTTTGAGGAAGTTATCATTGAAGTGAACTCAGAGAGCTCGATTGGGGAGAACCTGTCCATATATATATTTGGGTGTGCAGCCATCTCTGGGACCACCATATTTGGGGGCAGTCCAGTGGGGGCTGAGAGTAGTTGTAGATCAATTTGATCTCTGATAGTTCCTATTTTGCCATTGAAGAAACTCATGAAATCGTTACTATTGAGAGTTGTAGGGATACGTGGATCAGTGGAATCATTACTTTTTGTCAGTTTCGCCAGAGTGTCAAAAAGGAACTTGGGGTTACTTTTGTTTTCCTCTATTAGGGATGAATAATAGGTGGCTCTGGCATTGTCGAGGGCCTTTTTGTATATTTTGAGGCTGTTCTGCCAGGCTATACACGATTCTTTCCGTTTGGTTGAGCGCCATATTTTTTCAAGTTTGCGAGACGTTCTCTTGAGATTTCTAGTTTCCGAGTTGTACCATGGGGCTAGCCTTTGTTGCTTTATTACTTTCCTTTTCAGGGGAGCGACAGAGTCAAGTGTCATTTGAAATGAGCTTGTGACACTATCAACAAGGTGATCGATTTGAGAAGGACTATAGGTGTGCAGGTCTTCTATTTTGTTGAAATATACCGAGTTGATGGCTGATGGAATTGTTTCCTTGAACTTATTTACAGCGCTCTCGGATATACTTCTGCCGAGGACATTTTTGTCCAGTGGTGTATAATCCATTAATGTAAAATCGAAAGTTATCAGAAAATGGTCAGAGAGGTCACGATTTTGTGGGAAAACTATGAGGTGCTCTATTGTAATACCATAGACCAGAATGAGGTCAAGGGTATGGTTGAGAATGTGGGTAGGTTTATCTACACACTGAGAGAAACCGATTGAGTCAATCAATGAGATGAATGCTCTATTTAGGCTATCAGTTCCTATGTCCGCGTGAATATTTAGATCACCGATTACGATGATTTTATTAGACTCAAGGACTAGACTTGATAAAAGTTCAGAGAACTCAGATAGAAATAGTGTGTAAGCGCCGGGAGGGCGGTACACTGTAATGACTATTAGGGGCTGTATTGATTTCCAGCTTGGGTGTGAAAGGTTGAGAGTCAAGCTTTCAAATGATTTGTAGGTGGCTTTGGCTCTAGGACTAATTGTTAGGCTTGAATTGAAGATGGCAGCAACTCCACCTCCAATTTTACCATTGTCTCTGGGGATATGGGATATGAGATGAGTAGACAGAGTAATACTTAGTAGTACTCACCTGACACCACATAGACCTGTAAATGAAAAACAACACCTTATAACACAAGTATTTAAACCTTCTAATTATCATGTCATCTCAATCATTGCAATCTAGATACAATCCTTCTAATGTAATCTCTAGCTAATCCAGGGAGTGCAATCAAGTGTTCATGTATTCTAGATGTAATCCATGTAAAGATGTAATCATGTAATGTAATGTAATCATGTGAGTTAGTAGTTGTCACCTGTGTATCTCCACAGCAGCACCACCACCAGGATGGTCAGTAGTATCACGAGCAGAGCTCCTCCAACCAGACCACCTACATACAGAGGAGTAGGACTCTGTTCCTTTGATCCAGACCCTGAAACCACAATGACATTTTAAAAACTAAGCAAAAAAGACCTGGACACACCCACACACACCCACCCACACCCACACACACACACACACACACACACACACACACACACACACACACACACATGCATGCACACGCACGCACACACAAGGCGTGGCATTGGAGGAGGTCAGTGAAGTAGCGTGCAGCCTGGTTGTTGAGGGCGTGGTAAAGGTGGTGAGAAGTATGTTGAAATCTATGACAAATGGTGTTTAGAAATAGTTTCTTTCTATTTTTCCCCAAAATGTCATATGAAAGCAGAGAATCACAGCAACAATACGATATATTGCTTATTTCAATTGACTCAATATTGTTGAATCAAAATATTATAGGCCTACAATGAAAAGCATTTTTAGACACACTCCGAGACACACATTTGAATAGTGAGATACTGTACATGGCAAAGACCTGCTATCCATAGTGTAGAATACTAACGTACTTACCTTTTAAAGACAATGTGACGTTTTCGCTGCGTTTGGAATATTGTTTGTCGTCTTTGCGTTGACCTTGACACTGGTATTCACCACTGGTATTTTCAGAAGGACCTAAAATGTATTCAGAGTTTTCACTGGAAGACACAGCTCCATTCTTCCACCATGTGTATGTCCAGTCAGAAGCATTTCCTGGCAGCGTACAGTTCAGAATAAGAGTCTCTGCAATGAGAACAGGAACAGGTGCCTCTGTAGAAGACACACACACACACACCACACACCAACACACCAACACACCAACACACACACACACACACACAGAGAGAGAGTTGAGTGATACTTTAGTAGTGTTTCCTGCAGGTAATTCTATCATCTGACAATGACAATTCAATGACATATCCTAACCTTTATTTTATTTTATTTAATTTAG
This sequence comes from Electrona antarctica, assembly GCF_951216825.1. NCBI lineage: Eukaryota > Metazoa > Chordata > Actinopteri > Myctophiformes > Myctophidae > Electrona > Electrona antarctica. Next base: position 39,726,841 of record NC_136798.1, read on the forward strand.
ATTAGACTTTTTTTTTTTAACACTATTTCTCCTATTGTCATTATGTCAATTATATCCTCCACGCATTTCTGTGTTGCCACCACTGTTCCTGTGACACTGCCTGTGGTTGGTGCCAGATGATCTATATGTTTGTGATGTCTTTGTGCTCAGATTGAAGAAATACAATTAAAAATCTTTAATTACAAAAAAAAAACCTGTTATATAAAAGGAATCAATCATATTATAGAGTACAGTATATTTTAACTCACCAGAGACAGTGATATAAACTGAGGTGCTGTACTGTGTGTAGTATGTTGGGTTTCCTCTCCCTCCTCGACACCAGTATTTTCCACTCTCTGAGACTCCGGTGGGCCTGAATGTGTAGGTTGTCTGTGTTGTCACCGTCGTCACTGGTTTAGAGCCTTTCTTGTCTCTGTACCAGTAAATGCTCCATGAAACTGTACTCTCCACTTTACAGGTGAGAGTCACACTGTTTGTTGTCAGTACACTGGATCTGTCTGATACCAGTTTAGGCGTTGGTTTAGCTGTGTGGTTTATGACAGTTGAGAGAATTACAAACACCCAATACTTATGTACAGTTCAGTTCAAATTCATTTCTCTAGCATAAACTGGGAAAAAAACATTATTTCACTTGCACGCACGCACGCACGCACGCACGCACGCACGCACGCACGCACGCACGCACACACACACACACACACACACACACACACACACACACACACACACACACACACACACACACACACACTGTTATGTCTACACAGTAGTACAGAACCATAATTAAACCATTATCATAATATAAACACAATGTCAGTGTGATGAGTAAATGATATGACTTACCTGACACCACCAAGGTGACTTCACTTTTTTTCACAACCTGGTTATTCCCTGTAAGACGGCCGGTACACTGGTATTTACCACTGAACCTTGTGTTCTGTGGCGTTGTTTTAAATGCATAAGGATTCTGACCAGAGTATGTTTTAAAGAAAGCACCATCTTTGTCTATTGTATAAGACCAGTCCTGCTCTCCTTCATTCATGTCACATGTGAACGTAACAGTCTCTCCAGTGAATGCTGGGTTGGGCAGAACGGTCAGAACAGCTGGAGGTCTCTCTACACAAACACATGGATCAATCATTGTGTTTGATTTAGACCATGCAGTGGAATATATAGTGGAACAGGACACAGCAGTGGGAGTGGTTTTCTGGTTCCACTGAAAAATCGGCCATTAATTTTTCCATAGTGAAAAAATATCACCAGGATCCTGTGGGTGGCTTGATTCTATAGGCTTAAAATAATTGATATAAATATTTTTGTAAATCTCTGACAAATATGAATTGCTGATTTTTCAGTGGAACCAGAAAACCACGCCCACTGCTTTGCCCTATAAAGATATGTGAAATAGTGTGTTTATAACTCACCAGAGACATCGATAGCAATGTCGTTGCTGTACTGTGTGTAGTATGGTGGGTCTCCTCTCCCTCCTCGACACGAGTAGATTGTACTCTCTGAGACTGTGGGACTGTAGGTTGATCCATATGTCATCGTCACTGGTTCAGACTCGTAGTCTCTGTACCAATAGATTCCCCATGGAGTTGTACTGTCTTCTACAGTACAGGTGAGAGTCACGCTGTCTAATGCCAAGACACTGGTTCTGTCTGATACCAGTGTAGGTGTTGGTTTAGCTGTAATTTATAAAAGCCACATAAAATAGAACCGTGTAAGTATTGGGTCTCTGTATTTCTCCCAAAAGCTTGAATTAAAGAGCATCTTACATTAAAAAGAAAATATTACACCAATAAATACAAACAGGACAAATGGTGTAGTAAATCCATCTATAATTTTAGAGATGTCTGTCTGTATTTCTATATGTCTGAGGCAATGTGTGTGCGTGTCCGCTGACGTGTGAGAGAGAGACAGAGAGGCAGTGACAGTGCTTTGCTTTCTTCATGGACCACTTGGGGGTCCACGGACCACCTGCCTCAAAATGCACACATCAATAATAATAATAATAATAATAATAATAATAATAATAGACGTGCATGCACGGCACACATGCACCACATAAACTCCCACAAAAGAAAATCACTACACACAGTTGACACGCTGATTATCAAGTCCCATTTTGCACATCCTTTTCTCTCATACAAAACCTCAATTAAAGGGTTAATATATGAGTGCTGTAAATGATCATCAGTGATGAGTATGCATGCATGTAACAGCATAATTTCCGTGGTATTAACACAAACAGCCACGATATTGATACTGTGAGATGTCCTGTATTTCATATGACACGGATATGGGAAAGAAAGCGTATTGTAGGCTATATATCTCAGACCACCCGCTATATATGCCAAAGCCTCGACAACCTCGCAGGCTTATGGAAAGGTTAAAATGTCATCTATGTTATGTAGACAGAGGCCAGGTTAATTTGTTGACCAGTGGCAACCTACAGTTTTTGTATATTATTATTATTTTGTATACTGTTTAAACCGATACGTTCTTGGTTTACCTACGATGCTAGATGCCAACATTGATTCAATTCAATGCAATCATTTCTAAATTGTAAACTGTAAGGAGTAGGGCAGGTGTTTTAGGGAAAAAACTTGTGTCGCAAGATAGCAACTCGGCCATGGGGACGCCCATTGTGCAATGTTAAATCCCACAATCCTTGGGTGCAAAATAAGGCCCATGGTCTCTACAATATATATTTTTTTGTTTGTTTTTGTTTGTTTGTTTGTCACTGAAATATCACTTTGTTACGGGTAATAACAAGACGTTTAAAACCATAATTTAATATTTGACTCAATTCCGTGACTTACCTGATGATACAATCAAAGTTACTATAGTGCTGTCTCGTTGATCCTCTGGAGGTGTTTTAGGGTGACTGTGACACTGGTATATTTGACCATCTCGCTCTGCTTTCAATACAAAACGATTCTGATCAGTGGAGCTGACAAAGCTTCCATCTTTGTATAAGTTCCAGCCTTCGTCCTCTCCTTCCTTGTCACATATGAATGTAACAGTCTCTCCAGTGAATGCCGGGTTGGGCTGCACGCTCAGAACAGCTTTTGTTGTATCTACACAAACAGACAAGTAGAATCAAACCAAAAGGTACAAACGTGATATAATACATCATACAAAACTGACATAAATATACTGTATGTAATAATTGAGAGGTTGAAGTGTGTGCAGGTGTAAATATGATCTTTATTGAGTGAATAAAGATAATAAATTAATCTTCACCTTGACTGAGTCCACAGGAGAGGAAGATGCTCACCACTGGAGAGAGAGAGAGAAAAAACATTTGATATCAAGCAATATCAAGCTAAGCATGAACTGCATTAATTATTCCTAATAGTATAACACAATATCAACATACGTAGACTAGAGTTCTCAAACTTTGCCCAAACCCGACGAGGCCCAACCAGGCCCAACCCGATCTGGCCGGGCCTAAAATGTATGCTAATAAAAAAAATATGAGAGAGATTTTTTTGTGTATTTATCTACGTTTGTATTATGAAGATGGTGCTAACAGGCGTTTCACTTTTACTCTGAAGAGTTCTCAAATTCTGCCCAAACCCGACCTGGGTCGGGCCTAAAATCTATGCTAATTAGTCGGGCCGGGCCGGGCCTCGTCCTGATCAGTTAGGGCCGAGCCTTTATTATTTTCAGGCCCGTGGAGAACTCTAACATAGACAGCTAGTTGGCTCAAGTTCAATGAGAACAAATACATTACATAATGACTTGGAAGGGTATTTTACTTTAAAACACTTCTGTGGTCATTTTAACATCTACTCTCGTTTTTATGTGCACCCCAGACAGTATTTAAGTTGCTTGATTTAATCAAATATAGCTACATTTATTTGATATCCATTTTATCCATATCTGTGTCACTGCATGGTCACAGTGGATGTCCTCCAACCACCTCAAGCTGAACCCAGACAAGACTGAGCTTCTCTTCTTCCCAGCTAGGTCCTGCCCTATGCGGGAGCTAACTATTTCCGTAGACAACGCCCTGGTAACGTCTGTCCCAACAGCCAGGAACCTTGGTGTTGTCCTGGACAGTCAGCTCTCGTTTAAAACTCACATCACAGCTGTCACTCGATCCTGTAGGTTCACACTCTATAACATACAACTAATTAGACCGTTCCTCACCCAGGAATCAGCCCAGCTCCTAATCCAGACAACAGTCTGGCCTTTCGGCATGTGCACTTAAACCTCTCCAACTGATCCAAAATGCCGCAGCTCGCTTGGTCTTCAACCAGCCAAAATTCTCACATATCTCCCCCCTGCTCCGCTCCCTGCACTGGCTCCCGGTCGCTGCCCGCACATAATACAAAACTCTGATGCTGGCATTCAAAGCAACCAAAGGTATGGCTCCCCCATATCTTGCAAGCATGATTGAACCCTACAAACCCTCCCGCGCACTCAGATCAGCCAACCTTAAATAGCACTTTTTAGACTTAGATAGCATTTGAAACAGACTTAGCATGTCATGTAGACAGCACAATAATTGCATGTCTTAATGTCTTCTATTGAGACATTAGGTCGTGTCAAAGGTCACGTCCCACCTAGACACTATCCGACATGAATTTTGACCTGGCAGCTATAGGCTCTATTAACTCAATGGTAAAAAAAAAAGTAACTATAGAAGTGTAAAGTTACATACAGTATTACTGATTTAATGTATTCAAACTCATCAGCTTAATACTAGTTTAATGGTGCTATATAACTGACCTACTATAAATAATTACTCACAGAGGAGAACGCAGGACACGGTGTGTAGTTTCATCTTCTCTTGAACGGCTCCGAAAAACCTTCTACTTCCTGTTAATAGTGAACTTATAGACTTTGCAGAGAGAGAGATAGAGAGAGAGAGAGAGAGAGAGAGGGGGGGGTGGGGGGGGGGGGAAACTGCTCTTTCTTCTACGGTAGAGAATAAGAGTACAGTTGCCGATAATTTCCAGAGATAATAATGATTATGTAATTTTGACCCTAATGACCTTAGACCAGGGGTGCCCAAAAGTTAGATCGCGATCTATCAGTAGATCACAAAGGCTATGCAGAATCTGCAGATAGGCCTACATGACATTCCCCTAAAAATATATATACTTTAAATATAAAAAAAACTATTTTTGACATCTGCCACTTGAATTAAGGTGAATTGATTGATTGACATCAAAAAGGGCCTGTCAGCTCAAATCCACACACAATGCAATACTGTATTTCCAAAAATGTTGCGTAAACATCAGTAGCACTCTCTCTATGAGAGGCGTGATAAGCACTGGTATATGTTTATTTTCAAAGCCATCTCAGGGATGGGATGGGATGCCCCCCCCCCCCCCCCCCCTTTACATTTGCTCTATGTTGGATCAGAATGCTGGTGCCGCCTATCTTTTCTTTTTTTTTATCCCGTGATTTTGCAACCCAATTTTTCACCCAGTGTCAATTATCTAATGTAATCCTGGGCGCTACACTTCCTCTGCCAACCTGGGAGGTTCCTTTTACTGTAAGCATCAAGCATGGACGTAGCGCATGGAAGGAACACGTTATTCCGACCAGTTCCTTTCCCCTCCATCAGGCGCCCCGGCTGGCCAGGGGGAGGCAGTTTAGAGACGAGGATTACTGCATGTTTTTGTGAGGATGCCTACCCTAGGGGACACGGGGAGAACATGCAAACTCCACACAGTATCTCAATATCTATAGCAGTGGTTCTCAAGGTATGGTCTGAGGACCCCCAGGCGGGCCCCAGTGGTCCTTGAGGGGCTTCCAGGGGGTCCCCGGGCCAAATGTAATGTATTAATATAGCATTAAAAACCAGTTTCACCACTTTAACCCTTTACATATTTGAAAATAACCGATCTACAAGCTCACACAACGTGTCACCACTGTGAAACCATGTGTGCTTGTGTAGATCAGCTATGTTCAGCTATAAATGTGAAACATACTGTAGCCTATATTTTAAAATAAATGAACGCTGTTAGGCTACTGTACATTATGTTTGTGTGGACCCCAGGAAGAGTAGCTGCTGTTGCAACAGCTAGCCTACTATAAGGTAGAGCTAATGTGGATCCAAATAAACAATAAAATGCAGGGTGCACATGCAGGGTAGCATACAGTATATCGCTCTTGCGGCGTGTTTAAAATCTCACATGTTCATAATGATTCAAGGTTGTACTTTATTTAATTGTTATACATCTTGTGTACAGATACATAAGCAACTTTTGCATGGTGCTACTGTAGGCTCTGAGCACTTAAAGAGGATGTGGTTTTGTTCATGACTTGCTTGTGTTTGCGGTGGTTTCCTGTCTCTCTCTCTACATGCTTGTTGTGAAACCGTGACTACATACAATAGCAAGAAGTGTATTAGACAAAGTGATGAAGTCAAATGACTTGTAGGATGTAGGTTAATATAAAGACAAACATAGGATAATGTGGCAGGACTGGGAGATTGAAGTTCAGTGTTTTCTTGATGTTTGACAGCAGCGAACAGTAACACCCCTTAGAAATGACATATCAGTAGGAAACCTCCGTTGGTGAGGCTCCATGGCCTGTGTCATTGCGTCAGCAAGCAGAGCAGCAAATGGAATACATACCAACAAGTTGTCCTTTACCAACAATTAACAACAAATACACACACATTTGCAGTTTGTTCTTATCATTAGTAATATCAAGCATATTATTGGAGAGACTGGTAACGCTGTCTTAAATACATGACACACGTCATAATACTAATAATAATATTGATAAGAGAAGTGGGAGGAGAACTGTTTATGTATTTATTAAAATGCAGATAATTATACAAGCACACATCGGATGAACCTTGTTTACATTGAAACGTCATTAAAATTTCTTAACAAACTGAAGCTACTGCATGTTTATTATAAAATTTAAAAATGTATTAATTTCTTCACAAAGCCTACTTAAAGGACCACTTCACCACTTTTCAACCTATCTTCATATAATAGGTCCTCATTAATGATCATGATACAATGGCACAATTTATCTACTTTCCCATTTCAACTTTTCATGACTAGAAAGCCTGCAGTTTCTATTAGCTTGGATTCCCCATCGATGATGTCACTGGTGGACAGGTTTCTGCACTGCCCACAGCCCTCTTATGAGACTGACAGACTGAGTAGAAAGAATGGTGCCATTTTATATATTATTAGTGAGTTATTAGTGACTAGTAGGCCTATATGAAAACAACATCATCTACAACCTAAATAATATGCAAATATAAACACTTGCCACTTTCCATCAACATCTTAATCACTAGTTGATCTTCATACAACAACAAAAAACTAAAACAGCTGATTGACAAGCTTAAAATGTGTAGATATGAGATCCCATTGTGAGCTTGTAGATCACCTATTTTGAATTTTTGACTATTTACAAAATATGCAAAAGTGTATAAATGTTTTGAAACATTGCTTAAAATACAGACTAATGTACGGTTGATGTGGTTAAAATATTTGTATAAATCCAGTAAACAATTAAAAAACATTATGCAACATTATAAATAATGAATTAACATTTTGAAGGCAGTATACAGTAACAAAACTAAAAAAGGATAACACAAAAATCCCCCGCGGGCTATAGTTTCCATTTTGGTCCATATACTGTACTCAATTCATCATCATGACATACAATACACAATGCATTACATATCAGCAACAACTCTAAGAGCAATATATATTTACAGAAAATAAGAGTGTGTGTGTGTGTGTGTGTGTGTGTGTGTGTGTGTGTGTGTGTGTGTGTGTGTGTGTGTGTGTGTGTGTGTGTGTGTGTGTGTGTGTGTGTGTGTGTGTGTGTGTGTGTGTGTGTGTGTGTGTGTGTGTGTGAGAAGAACCGAGAAGTCTGGCATGGCATTGTGAAATCCATGATCTCGACCGCGGTCGAAAAATGATGATGATGTGTGTGTGTGTGTGAATGTGACGTATGCACATGCATTTTGAGTGCACATGCAAATTGGTTGTGTGTGTGTGTGCGTGCCTACAGTAGGTGTGTCCAATTGCCCATGGTTCTTGCATTTATATAGAATACCCTACCTACATACATTTTGTGCTTCAGCAGTGCTTGTAATATCCACAACCCATATGACTTTTGTTATGGTTATTCGGGTCTAGGCTGCTTCACATTCTATACGTCTCTTTATCATGTATAACGCCTGATCTATGCTTCGTTGCACGACAGTGTTGCACATCCAAAATATCCTATTAGCTAAGAACGAAATGCGTTGAGACGTGTTGTGAGCTTGTAGTTCGGATGCTTTCGACACGCAACGATGTAATGAATAGGCTGATCTAGGATCAGATAACTGCAGTGCAACTACAGGCAGCAGGTTCATATTGAACTTTAAATATAAATGTAATAGTTCTAAAACTATGCATTGCAATGTTGTGTTATGTTCTCCAAATTATAATAATAATAGCCTAAGTAGCCTATAATATCTCTGCTGTCGGGAAGAAACCACCTAACTCCAAAATGTTCATTTTTCAGAAAATGAAGAAAACCTTATATTTTGAAAACAAAGCAATACTGCCTCACCATGGTTGTTGTTGTGACTTTATATATTGTCAATTACTTGCATGAGAGGGGGAGAGGTGGTGGAGTAGGTTGCTTTAGCAGTCCGTTTGAGGGTCCAATGGAGTTAAGAGGTTTTGTCCAAAGCGTTTTGTTTTTACTACTTTCCATTGGTTCAATATTTTTGAAACAACACACAGATGGTGTTCAATAGCACTGATTAATGCAAAAAAAAAAATCCAAAACCTCCAAAATGGAGTTAGATGGTTTTCTCCCGACAGCAACGATTATAATAACATTCCCCAGCCTGATATTTGTATTTAACGGTCAATTAAAAATGCTCTGGGTCAATGGTGGATATATAGTGGCTGACGTAAACCTCGGTGCAGATCCATGTGTCTTTATCCACGTGTGGTGTTGGGTTTGGTTTTCCTACACGGCTGTATCTGAGGAAATGAAACAGAGTGACAGTAACATTTTAAAACGGAACAATGTGTCATAAAACATGCAGTATAAAACATTAGTCTGCATTTAGTGTATGAAGTGTATTATTCACATCTCGTTCAGTTTTTATCATTCGTTAAGTTCTCAACACATCACAAGTACCTCTGCTTGGAGTGGAAATTCACTCAACAATAATAGCGGATCTACAAGCTCACAGCGCGTCACTTCGTGCCACACTATGACCTTGTAGATTTGCTATTTTTGTAGAATCGTGAACACTTGTTGTTGAACACAAATCACAGGCACGAAACACATTTCTAACAAATCCAATTAATCTGAACCTGTATTGACTCTCCATGAATGTTCCACAATAACACCAAATTAAACCAGATTTAAATATTGTATTGGATGTTTTAAAAAGTGTATACTGTACCATTTGCATATACACCCTCAGGTTGGTTTATCTGAGACTCAAGGACTCTGTAATTAAAATATAAATACGTATCAGTAATGAAGAATAAACCAAGATGTAATCCACTGCTGTCATGATGATGAATATACAGAGATCAATACTGTACCTACCTGACATAAGCTGGATCTGTGGATTAAAAACAATATGTTATAACATCAATAGTTGAACCAAATGAATCTGGATCATTTCATACTCATTTCATACTTTGGCTATTCAAAAATAGCAGATCTACACGGTCATAGTGTGTCACTTTGTGCCGCAATATGAGCTTGTAGATCTGCTATTTTTGTAAAATCGTGAACATTTTGTGCAAATCACAGGAACAAAACACATTTCTAACGAATCTATAATTAATCTAGAACCTGATAATGTAATGACTTTCTCCTAACACGAATGTTCCACAATAACACCAAACGAAACCAGATTTAAATCATTGAATTGGATGTTTAAAAAAAGGAAAAAAAAGTGTATACTGTACCATTTTCATAATCATCATCAGGTTGGTTTATCTGAGACTCAATGACTCTGTAATTAAAATATAAACATGTATCAGTGATGAAGAATAAACCAAGATGTAATCCACTGCTGTCATGATGATGAATATACAGAGATCAATACTGTACCTACCTCACATGAGCTGGATCTGTGAATTAAAAACAATACGTTATAACATCAATAGTTGAACCAAATGAAAACATGCAGCTATAAATGTTTAGTCAGTGTCTTCCTCATGTTAACCCAATCTGGGTCATTTCATACCTTTGGCAGATCTACAAGCTCATAGTGCGTCACTTCGTGCTATGAGCTTGTAGACCTGCTATTTTTGGGGGGAAAAACACACACATTTCTAACAAATCAAATGAATCTGAACCTGACAATGGATTGACTCTCCTAACATGAATGAATAACACCAAATGGAACCAGATTTAAATCATTTGATTGGATGATTAAATGTATACTGTACCATTTTCATAGTCATCATCAGGCTGGTTTATCACCCCATAGACGCTTGTGTCGCCTAAAAGTAAATAACATGCATTATTGTAGTGCTAAATTTAATTATTCCAGTGATGGTTCCTATTTAGTTCATGCTAATGAGGAAAAACAAACACAACTGGACTTCCAAAAAGGACTTTAAATGAAGATTATTTCAGTTTAAGTTAGACATTAATTGATTCAAAGTAGAAGCAATTGTCACAAGTGTCCTTAATGAACGTGATTGGTTGAAAGACTGACCGTGCTGCAGTGGGCAGTACACATCATCAGCAGACGCCTGGTCTGTAGCTGGGCTCTGATTGGTTCCCTGAGACTGTCTGGGTCTGCAATTAAAAGATCCATATTTATCAGCGGTAATGAAGTATAAAAGAAGATGTAATCTATTACTGCGGTCATGCTGATGAGTAGACAGAGTAATAATTATAGTACTCACCTGACACCACATAGACCTGTAAATGAAAAACAACACCTTATAACACAAGTATTTAAACCTTCTAATTATCATGTCATCTCAATCATTGCAATCTAGATACAATCCTTCTAATGTAATCTATAGGTAATCCATGGAGTGCAATCAAGTGTTAACACTTAGACCGCTAGCATTTATTGATAAATTATGATCTAATTCACACCAGCATTTTTCCCAGTTGAGCTCTTATTTTGAAAAGCCACATTTCCAAGATGGATCTATGCCGGTGCGCTGGAGAGCTCCACATCGGCGCCTCCGTGCCATCAAAGAAACATTGTTTTGGCAAAAATGCCATCTGGGATGGAGCGCTACGAGCTTGTAGATCTGCTATTTTTGAAAAATCTTGAAAATGTGGCGCAAATCTTTGAATATATATTCTTTCAGAGCGAACGTTTTTAACTCAAATCTTTGCTTCTGGGGGGGTCCCTGGAACAACATAATTTCCAATGGCGGTCGGCGGCCTATATAACTTCTGGGTTCCTTGACATCAAATTGTTTTGAGAACCACTGATATAGAAACATAGGTTTTTCAGAAAACTGTCATGATTTAGAAGACATTTTGTAGAATCGGCCTCAAGGTCTAAATGGTTAATATAATAATCAATATGTGAGTGTTTCTCACCTTTAGATGTTCCGTATCGCCACAGCAGGAGCAGCAGGATAGACAGTACAATCACAACAAGAAGTCCTACTATCAGACCCACATGTAGAGAAGTCAGTCCTGCAGGTCTAGGAGACACTGAACGTGGAGACAGGATCGACAAAGACAATAGCATTTTAGTTACGGTATACCTTCATAAATAGACCTACAGTCATTCAGTATAATCTACAACAAACATAGCATAATTGGCATTTAGTGTAAAATCGCCCAGACCTTTTGATAGTCCTTGTCACATGAATTACAAGATAATTTGTTGTTGATAATGAATTATATTTCTGCAATAAATAGTGACATTTGTAGCATGTTACGTGCCATTTCGTGATATCTATGTAGTTTAGAGGCCCCTCTCGCAACATTTGTCAGGTAATCATAGCCAATTAGAATGGAAGACATCTCTGACTCCAGAGATGAAAGTGACCTGGAATTGCCACCAATTTGGGATGGTGCATCTTCCTTGATAGCCACAACTGGGGAGTGTGCAAGCAAATTATGACACTGATCGGTCGATTGGTGTCCAAGATTAGCTGCTCACAGACAGACAGACGGACACATGGACGGGAATGAACACATATAATCTCCGCCTCCCGACCGGTCGGCCTGGCGGAGATAATTACTCACCATCAGTTGTGTTCAAGGCATCACTGAACTGAGAGTAGTAAACTGGGTGTCCTCTCCCTCCTCTGCACCTGTAGACTCCTCCCTTTGACACTGTGATTGGTCCAGTAGAGTACTGACCACCCTCTAACTCACTGATTGGTCCAGTAGAGTCAGAGTACTGACCACCCTCTGACGCTGTGATTGGTCCAGTAGAGTCAGAGCATTGGTACCAGTAATAGTTCCATCCAGAACCCTCCTCCACAGAGCAGCTCAGTGCAACACTGCCCCCTGCTGGGATGACTGTCTGCTCAGCTGTCAGTGTGGCCTTTGGTTGATCTGCTGTTCACATTAGAGAGAAAAACGTACAATAAATACACTGGCTCAGCATTTGTAGAAAGGTGGCTGGTTATGACAAATCCTGGTGTTTTGAAATGATGTATTTATTTTCATTTATTGTTATATGGAAGTAGAGAATCATAGCAACAAAATAACATTATTTAGATTGTAACTTTGTAAAATTGTAAATTGGAACAAAGTCTTAAAGATCATGACAAATGCCTGCTATTCAGAGACTAGTATACTATCTCAAGGTACTTTGTGTGAATGTCTCTGGGGCATATCTTCTATTCCTATTGATCTTATGCATACCTTTGAAAGACACTGTGATGGTTTTGCTGAGTTTGGAATATTGTAGGTCATGATTCCGTTGACCTTGACACTGGTATTCACCACTGGGATTTTCAGAAGGACCTAAAATGTATTCAGAGTTTTGACTGAAAGACACAACCCTATTATCCTTCAGCCATGTGTATGTCCAGTCAGAAGGACTTTCTGGTAGCGTACAGTTCAGAGTAAGAGTCTCAGGCCTGTCAGGGTGTCTGCTGAGAACAGGAACAGGTGCCTCTGTAGAACACACACACACACACACACACACACACACACACACACACACACACACACACACACACACACACACACACACACACACACACACACACACACACACACACACACACACACACACACGTTCAGTTCAGTTCAGTTCAGTTCAGTTCAGTTCAGTTCAGTTCAGTTCAGTTCAGTTCAGTTCAGTTCAGTTCAGTTGAGTGAACCTGCACACGTTTAACTGCTAACTTTTATTTCATTTAATATCGAGTAGACAAATATTATTTATTTTTACCACTATTTCTCCCCAATTGTCATTATGTGACAATTATCCTCCACGCACATTTCTGTGTTGCCACCACTGTTACTGTGACACTGCCTGTGGTTGGTGCCAGATGATCTATATGTTTGTGATGTCTTTGTGCTCAGATTGAAGAAATTAAAAAACAATATAAATAAATATTATTTATATTGTGTTTCGGTCGTTTTTAAATTTATTTTTTTTAAATTGAGAACTGCTAAGGGTTCTGTCATGCTCATTTGAGTCTTGACCACTGCTGTAGAGCCCTTGTCTACCAATCACATTGCTTGATTGGAACTACCTGATTGGAACTACCTGTTGTATAAAAGGAATCAATCATATTAGAGTACTGTATATTTGAACTCACCAGAGACATTGATATAAACTGAGGTGCTGTACTCTGTGGAGTATGTTGGGTGGTTTCCTCTCCCTCCTCGACACCAGTATCGTCCACTCTCTGAGACACTGGACGGAATGAATGTGTAGGTTGTCTGTGTTGTCACCTTCGTCACTGGTTGAGAGTCTTTCTTGTCTCTGTACCAGTAAATGTTCCATGAAACTGTACTCTCCACTTTACAGGTGAGAGTCACACTGTTTGTTGTCAGTACACTGGATCTGTCTGATACCAGTTTAGGCGTTGGTTTAGCTGTGTGGTTTATGACAGTTGAGAGAATTACAAACACCCAATACTTGTACAGTTCAGTTCAAATTCATTTCTCTAGCATAAACTGGGGAAAAAACATTATTTCACTTGCACGCACGCACGCACGCACGCACGCACGCACGCACGCACGCACGCACGCACGCACGCACGCACGCACGCACGCACGCACGCACGCACGCACGCACGCACACACACACACACACACACACACACACACTGTTATGTCTACACAGTAGTACAGAACCATAATTAAACCATTATCATAATATAAACACAATGTCAGTGTGATGAGTAAATGATATGACTTACCTGACACCACCAAGGTGACTTCACTTTTTTTCACAACCTGGTTATTCCCTGTAAGACGGCCGGTACACTGGTATTTACCACTGAACCTTGTGCTCTGTGGCGTTGTTTTAAATGCATAAGGATTCTGACCAGAGTGTGTTTCATAGGAAGCACCATCTTTGTCTATTGTATAAGACCAGTCCTGCTCTCCTTCTTTCATGTCACATGTGAACGTAACAGTCTCTCCAGTGAATGCTGGGTTGGGCAGAACGGTCAGAACAGCTGGAGGTCTCTCTACACAAACACATGGATCAATCATTGTGTTTGATTTAGACCATGCAGTGGAATATATAGTGGAACAGGACACAGCAGTGGGAGTGGTTTTCTGGTTCCACTGAAAAATCGGCCATTTATTTTTCCATAGTGAAAAAATATCACCAGGATCCTGTGGGTGGCTTGATTCTATAGGCTTAAAATAATTGATATAAATATTTTTGTAAATCTCTGACAAATATGAATTGCTGATTTTTCAGTGGAACCAGAAAACCACGCCCACTGCTTTGCCCTATAAAGCTATGTGAAATAGTGTGTTTATAACTCACCAGAGACATTGATATCAATGGGGTTGCTGTGCTCTGTGTAGTATGGTGGGTCTCCTCTCCCTCCTCGACAAGAGTAGATTGTACTCTCTGAGACTCTGGGACTGTAGGTTGATCCATATGTCATCGTCACTGGTTCAGACTCGTTGTAGTCTCTGTACCAATAGATTCCCCATGGAGTTGTACTGTCTTCCACAGCACAGGTGAGAGTCACGCTGTCTAATGCCAAGACACTGGTTCTGTCTGATACCAGTGTAGGTGTTGGTTTAGCTGTAATTTATAAAAGCCACATAAAATAGAACCGTGTAAGTATTGGGTCTCTGTATTTCTCCCAAAAGATTTAATTAAAGAGCATCTTACATTAAAAATAAAATATTACACCAATAAATACAAACAGGACAAATGGTGTAGTAAATCCATCTATAATTTTAGAGATGTCTGTCTGTATTTCTATATGTCTGAGGCAATGTCGCTGCACCTCACTGGCTGCACCAATGGCTCTGAATTTGTGCCGTGCGTGCGTGTGTGTGCGTGTCCGCTGACGTGTGAGAGAGAGACAGAGAGGCAGTGACAGTGCTTTGCTTTCTTCATGGACCACTTGGGGGTCCACGGACCACCTGCCTCAAAATGCACACATCAATAATAATAATAATAATAATAATAATAATAATAGACATGCATGCACGGCACACATGCACCACATAAACTCCCACAAAAGAAAATCGCTACACACAGTTCACACGCTGATTATCAAGTCCCATTTTGCACATCCTTTTCTCTCATACAAAACCTCAATTAAAGGGTTAATATATGAGTGCTGTAAATGATCATCAGTGATGAGTATGCATGCATGTAACAGCATAATTTCCGTGGTATTAACACAAACAGCCACGATATTGATACTGTGAGATGTCCTGTATTTCATATGACACGGATATGGGAAAGAAAGCGTATTGTAGGCTATATATCTCAGACCACCCGCTATATATGCCAAAGCCTCGACAACCTCGCAGGCTTATGGAAAGGTTAAAATGTCATCTATGTTATGTAGACAGAGGCCAGGTTAATTTGTTGACCAGTGGCAACCTACAGTTTTTGTATATTATTATTATTTTTTATACTGTTTAAACCGATACGTTCTTGGTTTACCTACGATGCTAGATGCCAACATTGATTCAATTCAATGCAATCATTTCTAAATTGTAAACTGTAAGGAGTAGGGCAGGTGTTTTAGGGAAAAAACTCGCAAGATAGCAACTCGGCCATGGGGACGCCCATTGCCCATTGTTAAATCCCACAATCCTTGGGTGCAAAATAAGGCCCATGGTCTCTACAATATATATTTTTTTGTTTGTTTTTGTTTGTTTGTTTGTCACTGAAATATCACTTTGTTACGGGTAATAACAAGACGTTTAAAACCATAATTTAATATTTGACTCAATTCCGTGACTTACCTGATGATACAATCAAAGTTACTATAGTGCTGTCTCGTTGATCCTCTGGAGGTGTTTTAGGGTGACTGTGACACTGGTATGTATTTTGCTCTGCTTTCAATACAAAACGATTCTGATCAGTGGAGCCGACAAAGTTTCCATCTTTGTATAAGTTCCAGCCTTCGTCCTCTCCTTCCTTGTCACATATGAATGTAACACTCTCTCCGATGAATGCCGGGTTGGGCTGCACGCTCAGAACAGCTTTTGTTGTATCTACACAAACAGACAAGTAGAATCAAACCAAAAGGTACAAACGTGATATAATGCATCATACAAAACTGACATAAATATACTGTATGTAATAATTGAGAGGTTGACGTGTGTGACAGGTGTAAATATGATCTTTATTGAGTGAATAAAGATAATAAATTAATCTTCACCTTGACTGAGTCCACAGGAGAGGAAGATGCTCACCACTGGAGAGAGAGAGAGAAAAAACATTTGATATCAAGCAATATCAAGCTAAGCATGAACTGCATTCATTATTCCTAATTAACACAATACCAACATACGTAGACTAGAGTTCTCAAACTCTGCCCAAACCCGACGAGGCCCAACCAGGCCCAACCCGATCTGGCCGGCCCTAAAATGTATGCTAATAAAAAAAATATGAGAGAGATTTTTTTGTGTATTTATCTACGTTTGTATTATGAAGATGGTGCTAATATGCGTTTCACTTTTACTCTGCAGAGTTCTCAAATTCTGCCCAAACCCGACATGGGTCGGGCCTAAAATCTATGCTAATTAGTCGGGCCGGGCCAGGCCTCGTCCTGATCAATTAGGGCCGGGCCTTTATTATTTTCAGGCCCGTGGAGAACTCTAACATAGGCAGCTAGTTGGCTCAAGTGCAATGAGAACAAATACATATTATTACATAATGACTTGGAAGGGTATTTTACTTTAAAACACTTCTGTGGTCATTTTAACATCTACTCTCGTTTTTATGTGCACCCCAGACAGTATTTAAGTTGCTTGATTTAATCAAATATAGCTACATTTATTTGATATCCATTTTATCCATATCTTGTCAATGGAATTGTGTTGAGTATCTATAGAGGGAATTTCCTAAAGTAAGTAGTTCTTCTAACCCACAAAAGCACTTTCACTTCTTCTAACCCACTAAAGCAAAATGTTTCACTTTACGTCATGCAACTTCCTGGGGTTCTGACAGCAGCAGAAACCCACGACTTACACACAGCCCTGGGTAACACCCTTTTATAGCATGTGTACGTGTGTGTTGACAGTGTTTTGAAGAAAATGTTTAAATCCTTTCATAAAGTATGACAATACCTACCTTACAATCTGATGCTGCACATTAACGTATAGTTTGATATATTGAGAAGAATGTAAATGTAATTTATGTAAATGAAACTGCCCTGCTGGCAGTCACAGAAGCACTACATGCTGCCCAGGCTGCTTCCCACTCTGCTGTCCTGATTCTCCTAGACCTATCGGCAGCATTTGACACAGTGAACCACCAGCTGCTCCTAGACACCCTAGCGGATCTAGGCATCGGCGGGACGGCACTAAAGTGTTTCTCTTCCTATCTCACCGACCGGACCTACCAGGTTTCCTGGAAAGGTATGCTATCATCCCCCCGAACCCTCCAAACTGGGGTCCCACAGGGATCTGTACTTGGTCCCCTCCTTTTCTCACTGTACACCAAATCCATTGGCACTATCATCTCTGCTCACAATATATCCTATCACTGCTATGCCGATGACACACAACTGTTTCTATCCTTCCCCCCCTCTGCCACTGAGGTGGAAGAGCGCGTCACTGCATGCCTGGCTGACATCTCACAGTGGATGTCCTCCAACCACCTCAAGCTGAACCCAGACAAGACTGAGCTTCTCTTCTTCCCAGCTAGGTCCTGCCCTATGCGGGAGCTAACTATTTCCGTAGACAACGCCCTGGTAACGTCTGTCCCAACAGCCAGGAACCTTGGTGTTGTCCTGGACAGTCAGCTCTCGTTTAAAACCCACATCACAGCTGTCACTCGATCCTGTAGGTTCACACTCTATAACATACAACGAATTAGACCGTTCCTCACCCAGGAATCAGCCCAGCTCCTAATCCAGACAACAGTCTGGCCTATCGGCATGTGCACTTAAACCTCTCCAACTGATCCAAAATGCCGCAGCTCGCTTGGTCTTCAACCAGCCAAAATTCTCACATGTCTCCCCCCTGCTCCGCTCCCTGCACTAGCTCCCGGTCGCTGCCCGCACAGAATACAAAACTCTGATGCTGGCATTCAAAGCAACCAAAGGTATGGCTCCCCCATATCTTGCAAGCATGATTGAACCCTACAAACCCTCCCGCGCACTAAGATCAGCCAACCTTAAATAGCACTTTTTAGACTTAGATAGCATTTGAAACAGACTTAGCATGTCATGTAGACAGCACAATAATTGCATGTCTTAATGTCTTCTATTGAGACATTAGGTCGTGTCAAAGGTCACGTCTCACCTAGACACTATCCGACATGAATTAGGCTCTATTAACAATGGTAAAAAAAAGTAACTATAGAAGTGTAAAGTTACATACAGTATTACTGATTTAATGTATTCAAACTCATCAGCTTAATACTAGTTTAATGGTGATATATAACTGACCTACTATAAATAATTACTCACAGAGGAGAACGCAGGACACGGTGTGTAGTTTCATCTTCTCTTGAACGGCTCCGAAAAACCTTCTACTTCCTGTTAATAGTGAACTTATAGACTTTGCAGAGAGAGAGAGAGAGAGAGAGAGAGAGAGAGGGGGGGGGGGTGTGTGTGTGGGGGGGTAAACTGCTCTTTCTTCTACGGTAGAGAATAAGAGTACAGTTGCCGATAATTTCCAGAGATAATAATGATTATGTAATTTTGACCCTTATGACCTTATTCCATTTGCAGAGCAGCAAATGGAATACATACCAACAAGTTGTCCTATACCAACAATTAACAACAAATACACACACATTTGCAGTTTGTTCTTATCATTAGTAATATCAAGCATATTATTGGAGAGACTGGTAACGCTGTCTTAAATACATGACACACGTCATAATACTAATAATAATATTGATAAGAGAAGTGGGAGGAGAACTGTTTTTATTTATTTATTAAAATGCAGATAATTATACAACCACACATCGGATGAACCTTGTTTACATTGAAACGTCATTCAAATGTCTTAACAAACTGAAGCTACTGCATGTTTATTATAAAATTTAAAAATGTATTAATTTCTTCACAAAGCCTACTTAAAGGACCACTTCACCACTTTTCAACCTATCTTCATATAATAGGTCCTCATTAATGATCATGATACAATGGCACAATTTATCTACTTTCCCATTTCAACTTTTCAGGACTAGAAAGCCTGCAGTTTCTATTAGCTTGGATTCCCCATTGATGATGTCACTGGTGGACAGGTTTCTGCACTGCCCACAGCCCTCTTATGAGACTGACAGACTGAGTAGAAAAATGGTGACATCTTAATCACTAGTTGATCTTCATACAACAACAAAAAACTAAAACAGCTTAAAATGTGTAGATATGAGATCCCATTGTGAGCTTGTAGATCACCTATTTTGACTATTTACAAAATATGCAAAAGTGTATAAATGTTTTGAAACATTGCTTAAAATAGAGACTAATGTACGGTTGATGTGGTTAAAATATTTGTATAAATCCAGTAAACAATTAAAAAACATTATGCAACATTATAAATAATTAATTAACATTTTGAAGACAGTATACAGTAACAAAACTAAAAAAGGATAACACAAAAATCCCCCTCGGGCTATAGTTTCCATTTTGGTCCATATACTGTACTCAATTCATCGTCATGACATACAATACACAATGCATTACATATCAGCAACAACTCTAAGAGCAATACTAGATATATTTACAGGAAATAAGAGTGTGTGTGTGTGTGTGTGTGTGTGTGTGTGTGTGTGTGTGTGTGTGTGTGTGTGTGTGTGTGTGTGTGTGTGTGTGTGTGTGTGTGTGTGTGTGTGTGTGTGCGTGTGTGTGTGCGTGTGAGAAGAACCGAGAAGTCTGGCATGGCATTGTGAAATCCATGATCTCGACCGCGGTCGAAAAATGATGATGTGTGTGTGTGTGTGTGTGTGTGTGAATGTGACGTATGCACATGCATTTTGAGTGCACATGCAAATTGGTTGTGTGTGTGTGTGTGTGTGCATGCCTACAGTATGTGTCCAATTGCCCATGGTTCTTGCATTTATATGGAATACCCTACCTACATACATTTTGTGCTTCAGCAGTGCTTGTAATATCCACAACCCATGGTTATGGTTATTCGGGTCTAGGCTGCTTCACATTCTATACGTCTCTTTATCATGTATAACGTCCGATTGAACTGAGAAGACTTTCTGATCTATGCTTCGTTGCACGACAGTGTTGCACATCCAAAATATACTATTAGCTAAGAACGAAATGCGTTGAGACGTGTTGTGAGCTTGTAGTTCGGATGCTTTCGACACGCAATGATGTAATGAATAGGCTGATCTAGGATCAGATAACTGCAGTGCAACTACAGGCAGCAGGTTCATATTGAACTTTAAATATAAATGTAATAGTTCTAAAACTATGCATTATGTTCTCCAAATTATAATAATAATAATAGCCTAAGTAGCCTATAATATCTCTGCTGTCGGGAAGAAACCACCTAACTCCAAAATGTTCATTTTTCAGAAAATGAAGAAAACCTTATATTTTGAAAACAAAGCAATACTGCCTCACCATGGTTGTTGTTGTGACTTTATATATTGTCAATTACTTGCATGAGAGGGGGAGAGGTGGTGGAGTAGGTTGCTTTAGCAGTCCGTTTGAGGGTCCAATGGAGTTAAGAGGTTTTGTCCAAAGCGTTTTGTTTTTACTACTTTCCATTGGTTCAATATTTTTGAAACAACACACAGATGGTGTTCAATAGCACTGATTAATGCAAAAAAAAATCCAAAACCTCCAAAATGGAGTTAGATGGTTTTCTCCCGACAGCAACGATTATAATAACATTCCCCAGCCTGATATTTTTATTTAACGGTCAATTAAAAATGCTCTGGGTCAATGGTGGACATATAGTGGCTGACGTAAACCTCGGTGCAGCAGATCCATGTGTCTTTATCCACGTGTGGTGTTGGGTTTGGTTTTCCTACACGGCTGTATCTGAGGAAATGAAACAGAGTGACAGTAACATTTTAAAACGGAACAATGTGTCATAAAACATGCAGTATAAAACATTAGTCTGCATTTATTGTATGAAGTGTATTATTCACATCTCGTTCAGTTTTTATCATTCGTTAAGTTCTCAACACATCACAAGTACCTCTGCTTGGAGTGGAAATTCACTCAACAATAATAGCGGATCTACAAGCTCACAGCGCGTCACTTCGTGCCACACTATGACCTTGTAGATTTGCTATTTTTGTAGAATCGTGAACACTTGTTGTTGAACACAAATCACAGGCACGAAACACATTTCTAACAAATCCAATTAATCTGAACCTGTATTGACTCTCCATGAATGTTCCACAATAACACCAAATGAAACCAGATTTAAATATTGTATTGGAGGTTTTAAAAAGTGTATACTGTACCATTTGCATATACACCCTCAGGTTGGTTTATCTGAGACTCAAGGACTCTGAAATTAGAATATAAATACGTATCAGTGATGAAGAATAAACCAAGATGTAATCCACTGCTGTCATGTTGATGAATATACAGAGATCAATACTGTACCTACCTGACATAAACTGGATCTGTGAATTAAAAACAATATGTTAGTACATCAATATGTTGAAACAAATTAAGACTTAAAGCAATTATTCTTCAGTCAGTTTCTTTCTCATGTTAACCCAATCTGGGTAATTTCATACTTTGGCGATTCGAAAAATAGCAGATCTACAAGCTCATAGCGCGTCTCTTTGTGCTATGAGCTTGTAGACCTGCTATTTTTGAAAAACACATTTCTGAACCTGACAATTAATTGACTCTCCTAACATGAATGTTCCAGAATAACACCAAATGAAACCAGATTTAAATCATTGGATTGGATGATTAAAGACGTGTATACTGTACCATTTTCATAGTCAGCATCAGGCTGGTTTATCACCCCATAGACGCTTGTGTCGCCTAAAAGTAAATAACATGCATTAAATGTGGTGCTAAATTGTGTTATTTCAGCAATGGTTTCAATTTAGTTAATTATGCTAAATGAGGAAAAACAAACACAAGTGAACTTCCAAAATTGACTTTAAATGTCTAAAGAGAATGAAGATAGATTTTGTTTTAAATGAAGATTTTGTTTTAAATTAGACGTGAATTGATATTCAAAGTAGAAGCAGTTGTCACAAGTGTCGTTAACGCTAGAACACTAAACTTAACGTTTTGTCAAACCCTCACTAATCCCGCATGGTATATTTTACCTGATGTAATATATTCCATAAAAAGCATTTCTCATCAAAATATATTGAAGCACAGCAATACTCTTCTTTAATATATAAACAAATGGGGGGGCAAAATCAGTGAAAAAAGAAAAGCCCATTGTGGGTGTATGCAGGGATTTTTCTCTATCACTCTATCACTAAACACAGGGGAGAAATTCACTCGAACACCTGCCTGTAGAAAAAATAACAGGGATGTGGGCATGCAGGGAAACAAACCTACCTTCTATGATGTCATTGAGCATCATGAAGGTACTGAAAGACCCACCCACCTCAGACATCAGCAATATTATGAAAATTACAAAAATATAATTGTCTGGGAGAAAATCACCCATTTTTAGTGTTCTAGGTTTAATGAACGTGATTGGTTGAAAGACTGACCGTCCTGCAATCTGCAGTACACATTATCAGGAACACTCTGATTGGTCGTCTGGTCTGTTGCTGGGCTCTTATTGGTTCCCTGAGACTGAGCGGGTCTGCAATTAAAAGATCCATATTTATCAGCAGTAATGAAGTATAAAAGAAGATGTAATCTATTACTGCGGTCATGCTGATGAGTAGACAGAGTAATACTTAGTAGTACTCACCTGACACCACATGGACCTGTAAATGAAAAACAACACCTTATAATAACACAAGTATTTAAACCTTCTAATTATCATGTCTTGATAGTTGCTCAGTGATTGTAATCTAGATGTAATCCATGGATAGAGTTAATCTGTCTAATGCAGGGCAAGTGATGTAAATAGGTTTTCAATAGGTTGGTCAAGGGGTTAAATGAAAATTAATACAATTATAATACTGGTGACGGGTTTAGTTGTTGATATATTTGACTCACTTTAATGTCATTGCTTTGTCTTTCTTTTTTAGATTTACTTCAGTACTTTAATATTGTGCCGGACATTTCATCTTATACATCCACTTAATACTCATTAATATTTTCCCTCTCTGCTTTAGACTTACAGCTCCAGTTGCTAAATGAAAGCTTGATGGAAGATCCATTTCAGGGTTCAGAAGCAACACCAGCGGTTTCTAGGACCTGGGAGATGCGACAGACACTGTCAGATGAGAGATGGGAGATTGCAAGGCCACAACTTTTAGAACTGATGCTTGCAGCAGACAAAATCCCAAATGCATATAGCAAATGTTCCCACTGCAAAAAGAAACAAACGGCAATTAGATGCCGGGATTGTCTCCCCAAAGAACTATTTTGCAGTGAGTGTGATGTGCAAATTCATAAACATTTTCCTTTACACAATAGAGACTCTCTGCTCCAAGGATTTTATAAACCAATACCACCAACTTGCTACGTATCAGTAAATGATGATGGGGCAGTTTCATTATGTGAACAAGGTATGTATGAAATAGTAAATTTCAAATGTATGTTTTATGCATTATTGTGTGTATTTTATTATATATTGTTGTGGTGATCACATGTATTTCCACCCCTGTTCTTGTCCAATCTTTTTGTAGCATGTCTGTTACCGGTTGCTTGGCCCAGCATCATTTGCAGCTGTTCTGAAGAGTACACTGTTGGTATTGGAAGACCCATTATCTTGGTCACCATAGACGGTAAGCAATCATTGAAGCTTGAAGCTTGAGGCTATGATGTTAATGTCTATTTACTGTATTTTGAGAAACAAGTTTTATAGTAATGTTAAATTATAAAACGTAATGTTTCCTTTGTTGAAACAGGACGCTATGATCTGTCCCTGCCTTCAATTACCTGCAACTCTTGCTCTGAATCTTGGACTCCTGGACTGAAGGACCTCCAGGCTAGTGGCTACCACCGAGCGAGTTGCCGTTGCGAAGTTCGCTTAGCTGACTGAGGGCTGTTCGAGGTGCGACCCGATAGTCAGAGAATAGTACATTTTCTGGCAAGAGCGTTTTCCCCATAACCTCGCCCGACTAGTAGCCGGCGCTGTGAAACAAGCGTCCCATCAGCACCCATCGACATCCAGGCTCCGCAAATAAAGGAGTCCCTTCTCCCGACAGCAGTATGCCTTGTATTCTTGCATAATAAAGTTAAATGAAAAAGCGTTCCGAGTTCCCACACAGATGTATACAGTGACTTAGACTTGATTGAAAGAACATTTACAAATGTTAAATGTGCAGAGGGAAACTGTCCACTTTTATTGACTAATTCAAACTCTAAAATACATGCGGGCTCTTGGATTACAATATCCTTTGTTAACTTTGAAGAGATGATTAATGTGTCCATTTGTTTTCTTTTGAACATATTTGCATAGGTGTCAGGCAAAGGTATCTGTGGAAAGTCGCAATGGAGAGCTGCAAGAGAGACTTCGAAAAAGTCTGCTTCCAATGTGGATGAAGAGGGCGTGGAGGTAGCTGTGTGTCGTCATGGAATATTGTTTAAGGCACTGAACATGTTCAGAGGGGAGATATATGCATATCCTCTTTTCCTGCACAAAGAGCTGGCGATGGCATACAATATAGACTTCATATGCACATGATATAATGTGCAAATACTACCCGTACTTAAAAAGGTTGTGTCAGTCCATTCCAGATCTGCAACCATTATTGCAGAATAAGCCATTCCTGTCGGTCATGCATGCCAAGAGCCACGCTGCCAAATGTGAAGTAAGTTAACACACACACACACACACACACACACACACACACACACACACACACACACACACACACACACACACACACACACACACACACACACACACACACACACACACACACACACACACACACACACACACACACAGAGGGTGGAAGTGGCTCAGGTATAGCCTGGCTAATAAGCCAGACTAATATCACACAACACTGTCGCGGTATATTAGTCTGGGCTGGCTCCACTTGGATTTAATTTCCCGGGGGGCGGGTTCAAACATTTTCTCTTTGACGCAATTGGTCAGAGCTACTGTCAGTCAAAAGTCTCAAGCATTGAACGTCACTGTACCAAA
Source organism: Electrona antarctica (assembly GCF_951216825.1). NCBI lineage: Eukaryota > Metazoa > Chordata > Actinopteri > Myctophiformes > Myctophidae > Electrona > Electrona antarctica. Next base: position 39,752,644 of record NC_136798.1, read on the forward strand.
GCCCGCCCATATTGCATACCGTGTCCCGATTGGTCCGACCTGTTCTCGGTTGTAGGAAAGAGGCGTGCTACTGAGCCTCGCCAGACCGTAATCCGCTGGTAGGCAATTTTTTTTGTGCCAACGGCTGATTCGGTCTGGTTTATTAACCAGGCTAGCTCAGGTAGAGAGGCTGTCTCGGAATCAGATGGTTCCAGGGTTGCCTTGCATGGTTTCCTATGCCATCGGTGAATGTAAAGTGGTTTGGATAAAAGTGCTTTATAAATGCAGTCCATTTACCATGATGAAAATGAGCGAATGTGACTTTTCATTGCACTACAATTCTTTTACAGGTGCAGTGGGGTGGATGGAATCAGGAAGGAGCAGGTTAGTTTTCCAACATGCAGAGAGAATGAATATCAGTGGCGTGCACAGATATACACTAGGGGGTGCTAGAGCACCCCTGCCCTTTTGGCAATGTGCCCTTTTGGAAAAAAAAAATAATAATTCAAAAAATAGCAGATCTACAAGCTCATAGCGCGCCACTCGGTGGCGCGCTATGAGCTTGTAGATCTGCTATTTTTCAATAGCTAAAGCATAACATAATGCTAACACCAAAAGGGGTTCCCGCCCAAAATGGATTAAGGCAACCGGCCGGTTCCACGCGCTGCACAAGGTGCCCTTTTTTAACTTGAGCACCTGCCCCTCTAAATGTCTGTGCACGCCACTGATGAATATGACTAAATAAACTAGATTATTTCACTGTCTGTGAAATATATCTGACATACAATGTTATTTGGTTTTGACCTTGTTTTCCAATTAGGTTTGACTGTTGGTGAGGAAGTTGAACAGGTTAATTCGTTTTTGTCACGTGTTGCAGTGACAACAAAGTACATGACCAAATCTGGTAAGAAAATAATGTTCTCTGTAGTACAGGATTTTTTTTAATATTGCATCAAGTAGCTTATTTACTCTTGCTCACATCCAATAAGTCAAGAAACGTGACAAATACAATTGTTATTGTTATGTTATATGCTGAAATCACTCTGCATTGTAAGAGTTTAAAATGATAAATGTCTTCTTTCATTCATAGCTCGGACAGATATGATTACCATACAAGCACGAGGATGGAATGTGAGGAAAAAGAAACGCCTACACAGTTACCTCTCTCGAAGATATGTCAAGGTACTATACACGCAATGTTTATTTTAGATTTTTTGATTCACTCTCTTAAAGTGGGTGATGGCAGCATCAAATCAAAGCTATTTATAACTGTCTAGTTACATTTCTTATAGTAGATATGGTACATTGGCAGGGGAAATTTAGGGCACGTTCGGAAATACCGCACCGGAGCACACTCGCATATTAGTTTGCATTGCACAGTGCGTGGCACCGAGTGCCGTGCTACGAGCTTGTAGATCTGCTATTTTTGAAAAATCTTGAAAATGCTTTGCTTATGGAGAGTCCCTGGAACAACATATTTTCAGATGGGGGTCGGTGGCCAATTTCATATAATTCTGGGGGTCCTTGACATGGAATTGTATGAGAACCACTGACACAGAAACATAGGTTTTTCAGAAAACTGTCAGGGTTTAGAAGGTATTTGTAGAATCTTTTGTCAGGTCTAGAATGTGATACATGACATCCTGTGTTTTATACACTCCAGAGGAGACAGACAACAACGGTTTACTGACTATGTTTACTGAGACTCACAACATATTCTGAATTTTAGTAGAAACTGTAAAGAAAATTCTAATTCTACCACTAATATCCATTGCAGATCATAAAGAGAACAATTGATGCTGAGACAGACCTTCACACAAAAAAGAGAGATCTGAACATCACCGATGAGGAGCTTCTGCTGTGGATTGAAGATGTCAGGAACTGGGCCATATCAAGTATGCACTGCTTCTAACTCAAAATAATGAAGTGTGGCCATTCTGGACTATTTGAATGTGTGTTTTCTAACCTCTGACAATGTAATCAACAGCTCCAGATGACCTCAGTCCAACTGAAGGAGCTACCGGGCTGCAGCATATGATGGAAAGCTTGGCTTTAAGCATCCAGCAACGTCAGAAACACAAATATAGTCAGAATGGAATGTTCAGATCAACTAAGTTTGTACATTGCTCTTTTGAACAACTGGTTGTTATTATATTGCACTTTAAATCAATAAGACAACATGTTGTTAAAGCTTGGATCGATGTTTTACAATTTTCTTTTTATATTTCTTTCAGACAGCAACAAGGCCCGGCAAGGCATTCGTTCTAAGATTCAGAAGGAGAAAAAGCAACTGGTCGAGGCCATTGCTCTCTACAATGGTCTGGTTTCAGAAGAAGAGACTGTTGGTTCAGTTGACACTGTCCTTGCAGAGGGGCATTTATGGCCACGGGACAATGGTATGTATCTTTACAATCAACTTGTGTGTGTATATATATGAATAAAATATCTGTGATAACACTGTATTTAACCTGAATTCTTACATCAATCTTGTCTCATTGCAGCACATGACATTTCATTAAAGACGAAAAAGATGGTTTTTGACAAAGTCATGCTGCTGCATCGGCTGCGAGAAGAAGACCACATTCTTGTTCAAGAAATGCAGCAACACTGGCTGTCGCTTTGCACCTACTCTAAGCGCCTGCAAGAAGATCTCTCTAGCGACATAATGAAAGAATGTAAATATATTGATACACGTCATGTTATTTCATATGTTAATATAAACAAACAACCATAGCCTGCCCTGCACTCATCACAAAATATTATTGTTTTATTGATTTAAGAAATCCTATATAATCACATTTGATGAAAAAGTAAATGTATCTTTTTCTTCATTAGGTCTTCCAGCAGAATGCACAGCTCTGGAGGCTTATGAGGGACTGCGGTGCATTATTAACCCATTCAGGCCTGACGTCGAAATAAAAAAAAAACGTTCGCTCTGAAAGAATATATATTCAAAGATTTGTGCCGCATTTTTACGATTTTTCAAAAATAGCAGATCTACAAGTTCATAGCGCGCCACTCGGTGGCGCGCTATGAACTTGTAGATCTGCTATTTTTCAATAGCTAAAGTATAACATAATGCTTAGTTAAAACACCAAAAGGGGTTCCCGCCCAGAATGGGTTTAAAGCTATAATATGACACACATGCGTCCTCAGGTCTAAATGGGTTAAAGCGCAACTGGATGAAACGAGAACCTTGATGACGGAGGTGCACGCTGTGTATAAAAGCATTGTTGACCGAAGTGTCCTGCATCAAGTGGAAGAAGTGGAGCAAGAGGAGGAACAGTTATCGGAATATATTATGGACTCTAGTGATGACAGTGATACTGACAGTGACTAGCAGTGGTGGACACGTAGTGGTTACGTTCCACTGTGTTTCTTGTGTGCTGTGTTCTGTCTAGCTCTCTTACCCTCTGTCACTCTCTACAGGCCTGATGTCCCAAATCATCTCAATGTTCAGCCACCAATCCCTTCATCAACTGTGATTTCGTCCCCATTCATCAGCCTCTGATTCCCTAACTTCTCAAACTCCAATCATGCTCCAAATTTCAAGCTGTGACTCCCCAAAATAATCATATTGGAACTCGGGACCCCACACCCTGACAAACACTTGGAATTGTAGGAGTTGAGACATTACATTTAGTTTCACTTGATTCCACAGATAGATATTGTGAAAATGTGTACACTTTGTGTTGGTTTGTTTACTGTTGAGTGGGAAAATGTTTTAGCCCATTAATATCTCTGCTGTCGAGAAGAAACCACCTAACTCCAAAATATTCATTTTGAAAACAAAGCAACACTGCCTCATCTTTTAATTCAATTACTTGCATGAGAGGGGGAGAGGTGGTGGAGTTTAGCAGACAGTTTGAGGGTCCAATGGAGTTAAGAGGTTTTGTTATTTTTAGTACTTTCCATTTTTTAAACACAACAGACGTAAATGGTGTACAATAGATTTATGTAAAAAAAAGAAAAAAGAAAGATTTTTTTAGTTAGGTTTCCTCCTGACAGCAATGATCTGTAAAGGTAGTTACATGTTGAGGTGGTGGGTTGTGTTAAAAGAAATAAAAATGTTGATTTTTCTTTGGTCAATACATTTCTAAAATGTTTATTTTGTGACGAGCCCATATATGTTAGTAATGGAACATAATAGGTGTTGTGTCGAATTGCATTATAAGGATGGTTGAAATTCAATTGAAAGAGATTCACATTTACATCTTCATAAATGGAAATGTCTCAAGTATTGCATGGCAGAAAATCCATTTAATAGACATTTTAGCTGGAGGTGTCATTACCTCCCATACACTTTGAGTGGCGCTGTTTTGACCTGCTGGCGCCATTGACCAAACTAGATAAGAATTAATACTATCATAATTGTCTCCACCAGGCAGGCCGAAGGCATGGGGAGAGAGTATGTTTTGCACTCCGTCCGTGTGTGTGTGTGTGTGTCCGTGTGTCCGTGTGTGTGTCCTTCCGTCCGTCTGTTACCAGCTAATCTCCGGCACCGTTAACCCGGTCGATGCCAAACTTTGCACACACACTCCCTGGATGCCAACGATGAACCTCTGCCCCACATTTTCCAGAACGGCCTGTTATAGCGCCACCAGGAGGCCGCTTTGTGCAAAACAAGTTTTTGGACAGTACACCTACAGATTTTGTCCAAACATCACACAAATTGGTACACAGTCTCTCTAGAGCCATTCAACGAAACAGATCTTTCAGATTTCTCAGACTCCATCCTGATTGGCTAAGATTGGCTTCCAAAGTTCGCAGGAGTGCTCAGTTTCAAACAAAATGCTGCAAATCATGAACACATCATGTGATTTCCGTGAAATTGTGCACGCACATTCCCACTAGGCCGAGGAAGAAATGCCACATGAACATTTTCAACTCAGCCTCATGGTGGCGCTATAACTGGCCGAAAAGTGTTTTTACCTCTAACTGCATGGATCTGTGGATAACTTTGTATGCCAACTCCCTAGAGGCCAAGGAAAAACATTTGCCTGGAATTTTTCACATCTGCTCTTTATAGCGCCACCAGGAGGCCGACATATGTAAAACACATTTTCTAATATTACTCCTTCAGATTTTATCCAAATTTCACGCAAATCAGTACACATGTTCTCCATAGTCATGTGATCAAGACGGGTTTGTTTGATTTATCATAATCCACCCTCATTGGCTACGATTGGCTTCTAAACTTTTCAGGAGTAGCCTGCTTTGTACCCGTTTTGTACAAATCGCCACAACTACTCAACGCAGCGTCCGATTGCGGTGAAACTGCATGCATATTCCCACTAGGCTGAGGAAGAAATGCCACTTGACAGTTTTCGAATCAGCCTCATGGTGGCGCTACAACAGGCCAAGCCGCGTCTCACACACACACACACACACACACACACACACACGTTTATATATTACTCCTACACATTTTGCCAAACATCACACACACTGGTGGAGACCTGTGCCCGGAAGGGCACTTTTTCTAGTTCATTAATGATTCTATCTTGCTACATGAATGAAACTTTCATATTAGATTATTGTGTCATTGTTCATTGTAAGTGAGGGGGGAAAAACAATGGCAAGCAGACGTTTAGTTGTGTTCTACTCTAAGGTTGTTATCCTTAAGTGGCAGCGGTGGCCGAACGGATAGCGGAGCGGTCTTGATACCGGAAGGTCGCTAGTTCGAATCAGCTGTCCGACACGTTAAAATTACCACAGCTGAAGTGCCCTTGAACAAGGCATTGAACCACTACGATGAAATGTGTTCTATGAGCAGGGCCTGGCTGGAAACAAGTTCTTGAGCTTAGCCCAGATACCCTGGGTAAATATAGTAATCATTTCATTTCATTTCATCCAGTCCACATGGGTTCCATAAAATAGATTTAGCTGTCTTGATTGTGCATGTCTCAAATGGAATGATATAAACCAATGGTTCCCAAAGTGGGGTCCTGGGAACCCCAGGGGTCCTTGAGGGAGTTCCAGGGGGTCCCCAACTAAATGATAATTTGGAACCAAATGGACGTTCCATTTGCACACTCCGAGTTAAATTAACATCGATTTTACAATATAAATGGGGGGTCCCAGAGATAGAAATGTCATTAAATTGGGGTCCGTGTCAAACTGGGGGTTTCGACATTATACAGGTTTTGCTAGAGCTGTAAAAAGCTTCTCTTATGGAGGTCCCTGGCATATCTTTTCAAATGGGGGTCCGCGGTCTAATTCGTGTCAATTTGGGGGTCCTTGACATGAAAAGGTTTGGGAACAAATGATGATAGCTATTACTCCAACGAAAGCTTAACACGTTTCAACTCATTAAATATAACGTGGTCCTTGTAACTGACAAATGACAATGTAATGATACTGATCTGCTAAATTTGGAAGAAAAAATAAAACTCAATGTGCAGGCTATTGCAATCAATTCATAAACAGATGAAATAATACAACAATGCTGATTTATTTATTTATTTCCATTTTCAATTCATCAAACCATTTAACGTTTAACATGTAACATTTAAAGACATACAAATAGGTGTGTGGGGGGGGATGAATTAATGGTTCTAAAGGGATTTCCCTGTTTCATCTCCAAATATGTTTTGCATCACCAAATCATTCCTTATTGCTAATTATATTATTATTATTATTATTATTATTATTATTATTATTATTATTATTATTAATACATTTTAAAGGCTGTAAGCTCAATTCATTAGGCATATTGCTAATTATTATTATTATACAGTAAACAAAACAAAACGTCAGTTATACATCAGAGGGGGGAAATAAAAATATTACAGACAGTAAAAACAATTATGTCACGTTACGTGCGTCATCAAATCCCGCCCCTTTTCTGGAAATCAGGAAGGGGATCTCCTCTTACACTGACGCTGAAACATGATCAAAAACGGTCGCAATACGCATAAAACAATTAATTATTGCTAATTATTATTATTATTATTACATTTGAAATGCTGTAAGCACTAATCCTTATTGATAATTACTATTATTATTATTATTATTCATTTGGATCGAAAGTGCTGGAGGGACAGCAAAATAAACAAAACAAAACGTTGTATGCAAACGTTTTCTGGCTATCATTAAAATGAATGCAGATAAGCAAACGTTAAGACCGAACGTTTTCACTGTGAATTACGTTGTCAGAAACGTAATGTAGTAACGTTTGGCCGAAACATCCAATGAGGTCGGGGCACACAACTGAAGATGTGTCATACTGGTGGCACCACGGGATCATTGACAATTCCACCCCACCCAAGAGGTCATCTCCAATCCATTCAATTGTTGTGCTGAATATTTAGGGATCTTTAACAACCAGTCCTATTAAGAATCCTATGGCCCTGTGCTGGACAGACAGATGACAAGTAGGCCTACACAGACAGGCCTGGCCCTGTGCTGGACAGACAGATGACAAGTACACAGACAGGCCTGGCCCTGTGCTGGACAGACATATGACAAGTAGGCCTACACAGACAGGCCTGGCCCTGTGCTGGACAGACAGATGACAAGTACACAGACAGGCCTGGCCCTGTGCTGGACAGACAGATGACAAGTAGGCCTACACTAGGCTTGGGCAATATACCGATATTACCGTTTACCGCGATATTTTAAATCAATACCGGTAATATCGCAGAGTATATAAATAATACCGAATACCGGTAATATCGCGGAGTATATAAAACACCACTCAGTAATACCGAATACCGTCATAATACTAATATCGTAATTTTACCGTCATGTAAATATGAGAGGAGAGGAGAGGAGGGGAGGGGAAATTTTGACTGGAGAGGAGAGGAGAGGAGAGGAGAGGAGAGGAGAGGAGAGGAGAGGAGAGGGGAGGGGAGGGGAGGGGAAGGGAGGGGAAGGGAGGGGAAGGGAGGGGAGGGGACATTTTGACTGGAGAGGAGAGGAGAGGAGAGGAGAGGAGAGGAGAGGAGAGGAGAGGAGAGGAGAGGAGAGGAGAGGAGAGGAGAGGGGAAATCAGCCCGTCAGTGTGATATATTAATGTTTTTTTAATAAAACCGATAATACCGATTATCGCAATATTATTCACGTTATCAATATCGATATCAAAAAATCAATATCGCCCAAGCCTAGCCTACACAGACAGGCCTGGCCCTGTGCTGGACAGACAGATGACAAGTACACAGACAGGCCTGGCCCTGTGCTGGACAGACAGATGACAAGTAGGCCTACACAGACAGGCCTGGCCCTGTGCCAGACAGACAGATGACAAGTACACAGACAGGCCTGGCCCTGTGCTGGACAGACAGATAACAAGTACACAGACAGGCCTGGCCCTGTGCTGGACAGACAGATGCAGGACAGTTGCTACTTGCTACAGTAGATGAACATTGAACTAAATCCCTTTTATTTGCTCACAAGGCAAAGTGCAAAATGTTCTTGTAAACAGTTTTCTGGAAAAACCTATGCTGCTTCCATGTACTTAATGAAGTTGAAGTAATAGAATTAAAAGAAAAATGTTGACCTTTTTTTTGTAAACAATTCACAACAATAAGTGGGTCATTCACGTATGGCTCCAGACCAGAATCACAGCACACCAACAGAACATTTACCTATAGGCTATAGCCAGTATTTAATTTGTAGTTTGGCATAAGGCACTAGATGAACATTGAACTAAAACACTTGTATTTGCTCACAAGGCAAAGTGCAAAATATTCTTGGTAAACAGTTTTCTGAAAAGCTTATGCTGCTTCCAAGTAACATGTACTTAATTAAGTTTAAGTAATAGAAATAAAAGAAAATAATGTGTAAACAGTGAAATAACTGGGTCATTCACTTATGACTCCAGAAGCAGATTGCACATCAACAGAACATTTACCTATCGGCTATAGCCAGTATTTAATTTGTAGTTTTAGCATTGAACTAAAACACTGTTTTTTTCACAAGGCAAAGCCAAAATGTATTTTTTGCTTACAAAGGCATGGTACAAAATTTGACCCAAAGGCTAAGTCAACACACAAATAAAACTTAAATAAAATGCGCTAAGGCAAAGTGCAAAATGTTCTCTTTTCTCAAAAAGTTTAAGTCAAATCAAATACAAAACCTTAAATAAAATGCACTAAAGAAGCCTTACATAACACCACTTCCCTGTTCCCTTACTTAGTTGTCAACACTCTTTGGTCAAGAAAACCAACATGTCAACCTTTGCTGGTTTCAGACATGAACGATCACATGTGACCACATTGCCTGCTGTACTGAAAAGTGTCTCTGATGTTGAACTTGTGGCTGGTATGTACAGGTATTTGCGAGCCAGTTGGCTCAGCATCAGAAAGTGTACCTTACGTTCCTTCCACCAGGAGAGGGGATCTTCCGCTTCATCAAGCTTTGGTGTTGTCATGTAGCTGTTGAGCTCAGCTACAATGGCATACTTCAGCTGCACAGCGGATGCTGCAGGCCCAGGGGCCACCCCGGCACTCTTAAGGAAGGGAGGGTAGAAGACCCTCCGCTGCGCGTCAGGTCTGCCTACGCCTCCCAGCCATTGTAAAATACCCGGTAACCTGAGACCTCTCGTGGCTTATTGCTTTATTGAACTAAAGACAAACATTAAACCTGTGTATAGGAGGGTCTGGTGCCCCTCAAAAATATAAAAACAAGACAAGTTACCTTTTGTGCCACTTGTTCCATTTCTGTCTTCACTCTTGCTTTGGTGGTTCCTAGAGCCGGTATACTCATGTAGTCAAACTTGTATCTTGGATAAAGGAATGTAGCGATGTCTAGGAGCTCCTGACAATCTGGGTCGCTGTATTTATCCTCCATATAGGCTAGGACCTTTGACTTGATTTCCTTGGTAAGGGTTGTGTCGTCACGTTCTGCAGCCAGGAATTTGGTTCTCATCATATGCAGGACTGGCTTCAGGTATGACACGCTTACATACAATTCCCCAGAGAGGGCATCTGTAAACCCCTTGAGAGGCTGCAGGGCGGTGTTTACGGCTTCGAGGGTCTTTTTGTCTTTAGACATAACTTCAGACAAGGCCTTCTCCTGCTCCAAAACCCTCTCCATCATCCTCTGCCTCGAGCCCCATCGTGTAGGACAACTCTCTGATCAATGAATGCTCCTTCAGAAGGACATCCCTCTGTGCCTCACCCAGTGCTCTCTTTTTCTTCCAACTGTGGGAGAAACAGCCAACCATCTCTTTACAGACTCCTGTTGGCCGGCTTACTCTGTTGTCATTTTTCACAGCATTTTCTGGAGGGAGAAAAAAACCCAAACAGAGACGTGGAGAAAGAGATGAGTGAGAGAGCTGTTAACTTTTACAAGATATTACATTTTAACAATTGGGAAATTTATGCAAATGCTTATAAAAGTATTATAAGTATTGCATTTTTCAAACTGATAATGATAAACATGTAATGTATACAGCAAAATACAGTCAGAGCCCTATCTTGCACCACCCTGGCCAATCGAGCTTGTAGATCAGCTATTTGAACTATTTTAAAATGTTAAAAAACTTTGTGAACTGGGAAGTTATGTTTGGGGTGGCGCAAGATATAGCTGTCAACTCTGTAGCTGAGAAATAAATTGAACAAAATACTCAATTTAACTTTAATGCACATAAAGCACTTTACTAGAAAATGCACTAAACAAATAAATCGGAAAGCTAGTTATTGAATACATGAAAATTGTTTTATAGAACTTATACAGAGTTGGTCTGTGACCAAAACATTGCAGCCTGGTCCACTACAACTCCGTTTCAACAGCTTTGATCACGTTTGATCCGTTATCAGTAGTAAAGCACGTCAGGTCCTCTTCTTTCAGCCCCCAGCCAGCCAGACTCTCCTTAAGTCCAGCAGCAATATTCTCTCCCGTATGGTCTTCGGGGAAAGTATACATAGTTTGCAGGCAGCGACTCTTCAACTCAAACTTGTCATCTTCGTTCTGCTTGACCACAGATCGGTGGTTGCTGCGTAGTAGTCCACATTGCTCAACTCCAGTTCAACATCTTTTTTGCACTGCGTGTACAGTTCAGGAATGCCAACTTGACTGAAGTATGTGCGAGATGGTATTGCATATATTCTATCCATCGTTCGGAGCAGTTTTAAACCCGGTTTGTATCAATGGCCACGCTGTCTTTAGCGAGGTAGTATGTTACGGCGTTGGTTACATCACGGTGCCTCCGCAAAGTCCTTTCATACGGAGTGACACTTTCAAACGACTGTTTCAGAGTTGTCTGTTTAGTACTAGACTGGGCTTCACCAGTGCTACTGCTTTGTTTTTCACCTTCTTTGATCATTTACTCGTCGTAGAGGTGCCTGTGGTGTTTGTACAAGTGCTGGCGAAGGTTTGTGGTGTTGCCGCGGGACGTTTTGACTGTACCATGACAGGTCTTGCACAAAACTCGCTTCTGTTGGACGTCTGTGGGGTCAAAACCAAAATAATGCCATAACAGCGAAGTGCCTGACCTCTTTGGGATTATATTGTGCCCATTCTGAGTTTCTTCTGGCTCGGGCTCTGCTGCGTCTGCAGGCGCCATGATTCTTGTTCCTTGCTGCCTGCTGCTGCTAGTAAACAACAAGTTCCACACCACCAACGCATGTAGACGTAAAGCATTCCTTTCTTTTGGGTACTGGGCGCGTGCATGCACTGCAGTCCCATGCACTGCAGGGACACTTCTGATTGGTTAGAATATAGAGCACAGTACAGCAGTGTCGTAAACACTCGAGCAGACTCGCTCCGGTTTAAATAAATAAATAAATACAAATCGCATCCTTTGCGATTCGCTAATCGCGTGGTTTCAAATCGCAATTCCGGTTTGAAAACGATTAATCGTTCAGCCTTATGTGTAAGTGTGGAATGGAGAGCTGTTGCTATGGCGTCTTCTGTAGATCTGTTGGCTCTGTATGCAAACTGGTGGGGGTCAAGTGTGGATGGTAGGCTAGCTGTAATATGACTCCGGACCAGTTTCTCAAAGCACTTCATGATGGTCGGTGTAAGTGCCACTGGCCGGTAGTCATTTAGGCTGCTGACATTTGCCTTTTTAGGGAGGGGAATTATTGTGGAGGACTTCAGGCAGGGTGGAATCAAGCCCTGTTGAAGGGACTGGTTGAATATCTTAGTAAAGACACCCGCCAGTTGATCTGCACTGTCCCTCAAAACCCTTCCTGTCACACCATCCGGTCCTGCAGCTTTCCTTGGGCTGACCGCTCGAAGTGTGCGCTTGACCTCCTGCACCTGTACTGTGAGGCTGATGTGGCTGCTATGCTCTGGTAGGTGTAATGAGGCCTTCAGGGTATTCACCTCGAAACGAGCAAAGTGGTTTAACTCTGCAGGCTGCAGCGCGGTTGCTGGGCTTGTAGTTGGTTATGTGTTTATGTGCCCTCCTGATGCCTTTCAGTTGGATTCTCGCAGCCTTATAAAGTGCCTCGTCTCCTGACCTGAAAGCACTGTCCTTCTGCTTCAGCAGGACTCTGACTTCTCTTGTCATCCAGGGCTTCTGGTTTGGGTACACACGGATGCACCTGTCCACTGTGACTGTGTCTACACAGTGTCTAATATAACAGAGAACAGATGAGGTGTACACCTCCAGGTCCTGGTGTTCCAAAATGTCCCAATCAGTGCTATCAAAACAGTCCTGTAGCTGCTCTGTAGCCTCATCGGTCCACGTTTGAACAGTCCTTGTAGTGAGGGGGGCTTTTTTGTATGCTGGTATGAGGAGCAGGGACATGTGGTCAGAGGAGGCTAGGTGTGGCAGCTGTGTAGCATGCTCAATATTGGAGTAGACTTTATCTAGAGTATTTGCACCTCTAGTGGCACATTTTGCGTGCTGATGGAACTTGGGGAGCACTACTTTCACATTGGCATGGTTAAAGTCACCTGCTATGACATGTACGTACTCCCTCAGGGTGGCTATTTTGCTGAAGGCTAATTGCATCATCCAAGTGGCTAAGGGCCGAGTTATATTCCTTGATCAAATATTTATTTGACCATTTAGCCTACGATACAGGGACAGGCAATGGCCTGAAATGAAAAGTGCACGGTAGGGCATTAAGCAACTAGTCGACTACTCAACTAGTCGACTAGTAAATCCACTAGTCGACCTTGTTGGTACTAGTTGACTAGTTGATAAGATGCCGATGTCCCGTCACTCCCATGTAGCTCCGGGTTGTGGTCGGTCACCGGTCACCTCCCAAACGGCAACTTGCAGACAATTACTGCTGCTGTGTCTGCCGTATGATCCACTCCACACCAAACAAACACGTGCATGTCCACTGTCTCCCCGATCCCCGCTGGTCCGACTTGCTTCCCAACAGTCGTTGAACCGAGGACGTGTTTTAGACCTGTCTGTACTGTAGCTTTTAAACATAGCAACGAGCAAATACACATTCTGTTGATGGCTGTGCGTCTGCCAGGCTCCCACTACGCGATCGACTTTGATGAAGCTTCAAGCTACTAGTACTGGTAGCTCGCAAACCCCTGGTTGGTTACCCCTGGTATAGAGTGGCTAGCATTACTCAAAAATACACAAGAATGGAACATTTCCCATTGTTTTGGCATCTATTGTTAGATATGCCCATAATGACCACGGATATGCTCTAAAAGTGTGAAAAACTTTAATTTAACTACGTCTTTAAAGTACATGTTCATTTGACAGCAAAGTCCTTATTCTATTCCTTCATTCCAGACCAGTGTGTGGAGTCCAGTCTTCAGGTGAAGATCAGTTCCCATTAGGACTATTTCTATTAAACAGGAACCTGGAGACCACCTGGATCTCAGTAAGTTTCAAGTTTCAGTTTATTTATTTTATTGGAGACAGTGGGCCGGTACAGAGGGTGTAAAGATGAACCGATATGAATCGGTTATCGATTTTTAGCAAAAACAATGTGACTACATTGTTACATACATCAGTTTATACAGGTTGTGCAGAAGTCCTCTCATTCAGCTTATCTTGCATCTTCTATGAGAGGGCTGCAATGTAAACAAACAACGACCACACTATTTACAGCACAGACAGTGCAGCATCAAATTACAATTTTGGAAGATGTGGGTAAAGAGTATCTTTCCAGCCACAACTCTGCACTGAAGAAAAAAGAAAGAAACGTGAACGTGCGCAAAACGTTCACAACTGGCAATAAAGTACGCATTTTATAATTAGGCTCTCGACAAGACTATGACATCATTTCGGAAAGGCAAGCCATGCATTGGAAAATTGCTGTAGGAAAAATGCCCGACAAAAAACCAAGCAGAATGTTGTGGAAAAATGCCATCAATATTTACCCATCACCGGAGCACACTTCCATTCATTGAAGTAAATCATGACTGTTTTGTCCTGTTTGGATCCCTAATTGTCGTCTGAAAACGATTTTGCAATCAACAACGTTGTTTTTTATGATAGCTATGGGCATAATATATGATTGCAAAATGTGCACATTTATTTATTTATTTATTTATTTATTTATTTATTTATTTATTTATTTATTTATTTATTTATTTATTTATTTATTTATTTATTTATTTATTTAATGATTTGACCATAACACTCTAAATGAGTATTCTACTAGTCTTGTAATCAGTGAAATTAGTCATTCCATGATGACATTTTACTAGACGATTGATTAGTCACACAAATAATTGTGATTTACAATTTAATTGTGATTCAAACTATTTATTTTTGGGCATTGAACTTTGGAACGGTATAAATAAAAATACATTTCCCCCCTTTTACAAAGGCTTGTAAACAAACATTTGGCAGATTTGACCAATAACTTAAATAGCGGTATACAATGAAATTACTGACAATAAATAATGTACTATGGCCAAATAGGACACACTTAAAAAAAAAAAAAAAAAGTGGAAATAGCATATCTACGAACGAAGGTATCACGATGTGTCACATCGTGACACGTTTTGACCGAGAACATTTTCAACAGTTGAATTACATACATACATACATACATACATACAAAAAATAATGCCAAACAAGAATTGATCATCTCAAATAATAGCGATCAGGCGACTACAGTATGTAATAAGTGCGACAGGCCTAATGACATATCAGTAGTGCAGTCATCTGCGTCGTCGCCATTGCGCCTCACTCTCCCGTCTTCCGTTGAGTGACGTCGAAGGTCATCATAATATCCATGCTGCCGGACTCCTCGGACGACGCGGCCAGCTCCAGCTTCTGCGGCGCCCTCCCCGTGGGCACGTCCGCCTCCCACACCCCGCTGACGTTTGGCTCCAGCTGGGTCCACTCGCCGTCCTCCGCGATGATGCTCACCCTGCGCGCCCAGGACACCCTGACCCTGAAGCGCACCTGGGAGAGAGGCTCCAGGAGGCCCGTGCGGGGCTCCAGCAGCTCGCAGCCTTTACCCCAGATGGAGTAGACATGCGGGAACGGAGGCCCCGGACGAGTGCAGCTGTTCCTCACCACAAAGTCACACACAGGGCTGAACTCATTATCTTCGGGAGACGTCTTGGCGTACAGCCCCAGCCGGTAGACGCCTGGCTTCGGCAGGCTGACGCTGACCGTCACCTTGCTGTCGCCGTAGGCGATGAAGGTGTGGCGTTCGAGGCTGGAGGTCGTTCTCGTCTTGTTCTCGTCCTGTTCCAGCACGGCGAGAATTTCCAGCTCTTGCTGGTTGCGGAAGGTGATGTCACATTTCCCCTGCCGCGTGCTAATGACAGCCCCCGTGTGGTTGAACCCGGAGAGCCCGGCCTCCTCCGCGCACGTCCCCGGACCGCACGACGAGCACAGGTTGGAGGGGAAAAGCTTGTCCGCGCCAACCACCTTCCCTTGGCAATGCAACAGGTAGTTAGCGGCGTTCTGCAACTTGGCACCTGCGTTGTAGTCCCCTACGAACAAGGACAGGCGGTAGAAGCCACGCAAGGGGCAGAGCACGTGACACGTGAGGCGGCAGGGCTGGATCTGGGTGGCCAGGCAGCGCTCGGCCACTGCAGGCTCCAGCTCGGGATGCACCAGCTTAGCCACCACCGTCAGGGACCTAGAGGTGTTTAACACCAGCTCAAACACGCCCGCCTCCACCTCGGCTACTTCGCTCCTTTGGTCGCTCCCCGCCACCCCCAGGGACCCGGCCTTGGGCTGCATGCCCCAGGAACTAAAGGGGTTGTCGGGGATCGCCTCCCTGGCTCTGGTTGTGTTAGGGCACTCTACGGTGAAGGAACAGACCAAGCTGAGAGTGGTGGCTGCCAGTTCTGGGCTGGCGAACACCTCCACATCGTACGTGCCGCTGGAGGGAGGACGTATCTTCAGATTCATGCCACGGTCAGAGTAAGTGAGGAATCCGTGGGAGTTCAAGCCGGAGTTGGAGTTCTTGGAGTGTCTGTGCTGCAGGTTCTGCTGCTGACTGATCTTGTATGTGAACTTCATGGGCCTGGAGAAGCCCATGGACACGTTGGCCTCACCGTCAACTGCATGGGGAAAACAACCATGTGATTTTAGCGTCAACGACTGTTCACCAGCACCTGATAAGAAGCTCTCTGTGTTTGCGAATGAAATCCGTCACCTGTGACTACTTTGTGGTGTTGTGGTTGCAGGCGGCTGAGGCCCATGGTGTAGAAGGCTGCGGTCCTTTCCACCCTCTTCTCAAACTCCTCCAGGGTCATCGGTGGCTCTAAGAGCTGCCATCTCTCCTCTACGGGGAAGTGGGAGTCGATGAACTCCTCTGGCTCCGTCAGGAAATAGAAGTCATTAAACCTTGAAGGGTGTACAGATCACAAGGCACAAGGCTGGGTTGAGAATCAGCTCGGCGCTGCAGGTGATAACTTGTGGTGATGTCCTTAAGCATTGACCCCGCCTCCCTTTGCCAACCCCCTGCCCACTCTGAAAGCGGCCTTCCGGAAACAGCAGTTTGGCATTGTGGGAGAAAGTAGAAACGCGAGAGAAACAATTGAGGAAGAAAGAACGGAGAGAATGGAAGACGAGTCAGAAGAGTTGGACATGCGTCAGCGAAGATGGCGGTTGTTTGTGAGTTGTTGGATGAGATCAGCTATTTTCATTATTAAAAAACATCAGAATGTTAAAAAGTAACAGACAAAATAAGACAAAAGGCCTTTTCCGACGGGGAGCGACTGACGCGCCTACAGTAATTCAATGCAAGAGTGCGTGCGCGGAGAAGTTGAGGTGCTATTAGTACGCAAACATATTTGCATGGGCATGGTCCTGTGATATTTAGACCTGGATTGTGGTGACCTTTTGTTCACGCTACGCCCCTACCCAGGCGACAACGCCTGCGCCACTCGCCCCTCCCCCCCCCCCCCCCCCCCGTCTGAAATGACCTTTGGCTTTGTCAACCTTTTCTCGAAGATCTTGCGCTCCATGTCCACTGTCCCTGCACCCCAGCAGGAGTCTATGAGGAACCACTGTCCAGCCAGCAGCACAGCGTTCCAGGCGTGGCCAGGCTCCGCATTCCTCAGGCTCTGGCCCGGGCGATGTTCAACACCTTTACTGTGTCTGGAGACCTCCTGGCACCCGATACCCACCTCCCTGCAAGGGGACAACCAACCGTGGACAGTCATTGCCTCTGTGTTGGATACAATTCCAAGGTTATTATAGTTTTTCAATAGTTGTTATATTTTTGAGGGGCGCTAGCCCCTCCTATATTCAGCTATAGTGTAGATTTCCGTCTTATACAAACATTAAATTCCCATTGACAATGAATGGAGAATTGACATCATATGTGGACATGCAAATCGGCTATTTTCGTCCTACACAAAGATTAAATTCTAGGCATGTAACGATTCACTCAACTCACGATACGATTCGTATCACGATATGAGGTTCACGATACGATTTTTCACTACATTTTAAACAAAAAATATTTTCCAGAAAAATTAGTTTTTATTTAATTTTATATAATTGATCTCCCTCCCAAAGCTCCCCTCTAGTCTACAGTGCTCTACTACTGAAAGTGACTCGGTCTCATTTCTCTCCAAAAGCACTTGAATATGATGGAATGTGATTAAAGCTCACATTTCATATCACACACCATATTTCACTAGCCCCCCCTAAAAAAACAAAATAAGTTTCCAGGTGAGTTTACCTGCACATTTGCAGACAGAGGCTGGAGTATCCACAGCAGACACCCTTGCCTGCTGCGATCACCTCCTCCGGAGTACACAGCATCTGTGTCTGGCCCAGGTACCCACTGACATCATATTCTATGATGACATCACACAAACCACATCATACTCTATGATGACATTACATAAATCACATCATATTCTATGATAGGGGTGGTGGCTCAGGGCTAGAGTGGCCGTATGGGAACCGCAAGGTTGCCAGTTCAAACCCGGGCTCCCCCAGAGTTAGTGTTGAAGTATCCTTGAGCAACACACTGAAATTGCTCCCGATGTGCAGGTTGGTGCCTGGTGTGGTTTCCTCTGTCATCGGTGTGTGAACGTGTGTGTGAATGGGCGGTGTATAAACGTGTGTGTGAATGGGCGGTGTATGAACGTGTGTGTGAATGGGTGAATGTAATGCACATGTCTATGTCATGCGCCTTGGATAAAGGCGCTATATAAATGCACCTTTTACCATTTTATGATGACATAACAGAAATCACATCATACTCTTTTCAGGCTGCGCCCCCTAGTTTAGGAACCGCTGATGTAGTGACCATTATACCCAGTTACCCACCTATGTATAGTGGCACAGCCACACCCAGATGTAGTGAACTACATTACCCACCTATGTAGTGCCACAGCCACACCCAGATGTAGTGCACTACATTACCCACCTATGTAGTGGCACAGCCACACCCAGATGTAGTGAACTACATCACCCACCTATGTAGTGGCACAGCCACACCCAGATGTAGTGCACTACATTACCCACCTATGTAGTGGCACAAGCACACCCAGATGTAGTGAACTACATTACCCACCTATGTAGTGGCACAGCACACCCAGATGTAGTGCACTACATTACCCACCTATGTAGTGGCACAAGCACACCCAGATGTAGTGAACTACATTACCCACAGTGGCACAGCCACACCCAGATGTAGTGCACTACATTACCCACCTATGTAGTGGCACAGCCACACCCAGATGTAGTGAACTACATTAACCACAGTGGCACAGCCACACCCAGATGTAGTGAACTACATTACCCACCTATGTAGTGGCACAGCCACACTCAGATGTAGTGAACTACATTACCCACCTATGTAGTGGCACAGCCACACCCAGATGGCCCGCAGTGTCTCCAGCTCTGTTCTGGTTCCCTGTGTGATGCTCTGCGTTATCCTCTTCACATCATACACACGCTTCTGCTTCAGCTGCATGGGCGCATACACACCAACACGCCAACATGCACACCAGACAGACATGCAGCTAAAATGTATATACAAATATATATATATATTTTTAGTGAAATATCCCTTTAATACAATAGGCCTATAACTTATACATTTGGTGTGGTTGTACTTTTCATAGTGCAGCTTTAAACAAGCATATCATTGCTGTTGGGTGGAAACCCATTATTTCCAGATTCCAATTCAAAAGTAGCCGATCTACAAGCTGTGTGACCCTGCATGACGAAGAGGAGGGCTCTGCCCAACGCTTAGGGCAGTGATCGGTTATAACTGTTATAGGACATGAATCACCGGCTTATTTCAAAACTGGTCTGATAAAGCATCCATCAGGAAACTTCAAGTGGGGATAGATTAGATAGATTAGGCCCCATTCAAATGAGGCCTAAATTCGCACATTCGCCGTTTTTTCTTTTTTACAATACATATACAGCCTATAGGCTATAGCTATATTTGTATTGGTTGGTTGATGACATTTATTAATTATTGTGTTCATATTCTATGCGATGTTGATGAATTGAACACATTGGCCACAAAGGAAGCAAGTGCTCATGACCTTTTGGGGTTATCCCTTTAGCCTAAATGTTTTAAATGTGTTGACTAATAAGGTCGATCAGTCAATCAATCAATCAATCAATATATCAATATATCAATCAATCAATCAATCAATCAATCAATCAATCAATCAATCAATCGTTTCAGAGTCTCTTAAAAACACTGTGTTGTGAAATTTCATTTTATCTGTGCCGGTTAATGCTTTTTTGTTGCCTTGTTTTAAACTATAACTGTTTTATTTTATTGTTTGAACTGTTATTGTTTCAGTGTTATTTAGCAGAATTAGCACCTTTTAACTATGTTTTGAAAGGAGCTTTATAAATTAAGTTTACTTATTTACTCATGCAGAATGAGACGGCAGAGGAAAAAGTTCAAGGTCCTTTTTTGGAGCAGTGCAGCTACTTAGTCGGCATTATGTACCAATACATTATTCATTTGTTTGGCCCCACAGTGTATACAGTGTGATTTGTTTTGAGGGTACTGAAATATTTCTATTCTTTAATATTTTAATCAGGAGGCCACAAGGGGGAGGTAAATTCCCATCGAAGAGGTGTTATTCACTGGGACCTTTCTCCTTTGTACATAATAGTGATTTCTATGTGTTGATGACAAGTATTATTGTAAATGTTTGTATGCTATGTTGATACATTTAATACATAGGACCAGAATGGAAACCAGTCCCCAGGACCTTTTTGTTTGTTTGTTTGTTTATTTCAACATTTAAGCCTAAAGGTTTTACTGTACCACATGCTGTTTACATTTCTGACTAATTCAATCAATCAATCAATCAATCAATAAATCAATCAATCAATCAATCAATCAATCAATCAATCAAAACCTTTTAAACTAGTTTTTTTTAAAGCAGCACTATGTAACTTTCCTATTCTACTATACTCTTGAACCCCGTTTTGAACATGAAAGTGCGTGCGTGCGTGCGTGCGCGCGTGTCCCTCACCTCTGCCCCTGCCCTGACGGCATGCGCGTCGACCCTGTGGAAAACTTCTGTGCTTGTGAAGAGGTCTTTTCGACGCCTCCTCCTCTTGACCGCCACCGCTGGGGTTGTTGTCCTCTGTCCCCGCTGCAGGCTGTTAGACCTCTGCACTGCAGCTCCATCTACCTCCGTCGTCTCCTTCCTCAGCGCACTCTTCTTCAGCACAGCGTCGCTTATCTCTGTCTCGCTGCCGGAGGACAGCCGCCTCTTGGCTGCAGGGACTGCACGGCAGTGTTGTTTTTGGCAGCAAATTTGGATTTTAGTTTTAGTCATAGTCTTTTGAATAGTTCTCATTTAGTTTTAGTCACATTTTAGTCACCTGGAATGTGTTAATGTTAGTCTCGTTTTAGTCGACTAAATGTCATGAGATTTTAGTCGACTAAATCTACAGTTGATTTAGTCGACTAAAATGTATTTTGGTGGGCATTGATGCCGTCGTGAGGACTGTTTTTACACTTGCTCACACTTGCTCACAAGCTCACAACGCGTCGCGCTGCGACGCGTTGTGAGCTTGTAGATCGGCTATTTTCAGCATGCAACCAAGTGTAAAATGACTTATACTGGATCTCTTGTCCACTAGTCCCTTCCTAACATTTTAGTCTAGTTTTTATTTGTTGACGAAATTGTCAGTATATTTAGTCTTAGTTTTAGTCATCATAGCACAGTTTTCATTTAGTTTCCATTTAGTTTTCTTCAGTGGAAAAAGGTAGTCGACGAACATTTTTCGTCTTAGTTTTAGTCGACGAAAACAACACTGCTGCACGGGCAATATTAACCAACAATTATAGAATCAAAATCTATATTTTATCAGAACTAATTATAATAACCGACTTAATCTTGCTCATAATAGGTTCATTGAACCTATATGACTATACTGTAATTATTAAGATTAAATCAAGGAAAAAGTGGCAATGTGAATTTGAAGGTATTACGTCTCAAGTCATAACAGCAAAGGTACTAAGGATACAGTCCTCTTGTGTGTATGTGACTAAACTAAACTTTCAGTATATTGTTCAGAGCTGCACATTCCATATTATCATCGCTGACGGGTGGAAACCAAGGGGCAGTATTATGCGTGTCTTAAGTACCAGGTCTTATTACTTAACTTAAGACCTGGAGGCGTGGTCAATGCTGTTTGGCCACTCAGAATAGCCAAATGGCATTGATCACGCCTCCAGGTCTTAAGTTAAGTAATAAGACCTGGTACTTAAGATACGCATAATACTGCCCAAGTGTCCAATATGATGAAAACCAGTGTAGACCAGTGATTCTTAACATGTTTGAACTTTTCAAGAGGGGCCTGCTCCAGAAAAGGTGGAGAACCTCTGGTGTAGACTGATAACCACCATATATTATATATATTATCATATTTCACCCTATATGTATGTCCAATGTCTGTCATATTGAACTTGAACATATTGAAGTCAACTTTACAGTTGTGCTCCATATCATTTAAGGTTGAACATATTGAAGTCAACTTTACAGTTGTGTTTTAATGTAAGGTTGAACATATTGAAGTCAACTTTATAGTTGTGTTATATATAAAATGTAAGGTTGAACATATTTAAGTCAACTTTACAGTTGTGTTTTAATGTAAGGTTGAACATATTGAAGTCAACTTTACAGTTGTGTTATATATTAAATGTAAGGTTGAACATATTGAAGTCAACTTTAAAGTTGTGCTGCATAATGTAAGGTTTTCACATGTGCGAGAAGGGCACTTCAGAGCATACAAGTAGCCTAAAAACCTCACTGTTAATTTAACTCTGAGGGTGTACAAAACAATTCAGACCAGTCTGAAGTGAGTGGTGCAACAGCGCCCCCTGTTGGTAGGGACGTAGGTAGGGACGGACATTGCTGTTCCTTGAATGACCCGTGCCATCGGCCGGTAGATGTGAGTCATGACATATGAGCTGTTTTGTCTTTCTAAATAGCAGATTGTCCAGATAACCCTAGCGATATTTGGTGCAGACCCAATAGCTCCCTCACAATGTGAGCTTGTACTGTAGGATATGGCATTGTATCACAGATGATAAGAATGTCTGCTTTGAAAACACTGGACGACTTTTTTTTGTATGGCTTTATGACTTCACGACTCTCAGCCTTCAACTAGTTGTAATGCAAGGTTGCTTTTGGAGGAACAATCGACAATACACTTTTATGAGGGAATTATGAATCGTGCACGGCGATTCATCTTGGAATGCATTGTTTTCCCACCATTCTGATAAACAGCAGGTGTTCTAGTGTAACCATATTAATAATGGAGCCATTAACATATCTCAGCTGTCGGGCAGAAAGCCGCTATCTTAAAATCTTACGTTTTCAAATTTGACCCTCTGCAAATCTGCAAGCCCACGACGTGTCACATCATTATGCGTTGTGAGGTTTCTGCCGGTGATGAAGTAGTGAAATCATGAAAGCTCTTACCTGTCTCACTTCTAGCAGGAATGGTGCTGCTGCTGTTTGTCCTGTTGTCATCTTCTTCCTCATCACTGTCTGGTGAGTATCCAGCGTTAACAGCTTGGTGGTGGACACTCTAAGGAAACAGGTCAATTCCACATTTGAATGATCTACAGCACAACCATTTGTAACTTTTAAGTTTGAAATGGAAAAACAACCTTCGCCGTATCATTTCATATAAACACCCTAAGGGCATGGTCACACCGCACCGCACCTTTATTCTACCTATGAGGGTGGATTCTGCCAGTGCATTTCTTCTTTCTTTTTTTTTTTATCCCTCAATTTTGCAACCCATTTTTTCACAGTGTTAATTATCTAATGTAATCCTGGGCGCTACACTTCCTCTGCCAACCTGACCTCATACTTCCTTCTATGCATGAGGAGTCCTTTTCACCTGACGGGAGAGTTTCTTTCTTTCTTTCGTTCGTTCTTTCTTTCTTTCTTTCTTTCTTTCTTTCTTTCTTTCTTTCTTTCTTTCTTTCTTTCTTTCTTTCTTATTATTTTTATCCAACAATTTGTGTAACCCATGTTTTCACCCAGTGTCAATTATCTAATGTTATCCTGGGCGCTACAAATCAAATCAAATCAAATCAAAGTTTATTTGTATAGCACATTTACATTGACCGAAGACAAACCAAAGTGCTGAACAAGAGCATGTAAAAACAAGAACAGAGCAACAACAAGAGCATATAAAGAAAACAAGAACAAAACAAAAACAAAAACAAAGCAACAAGTGAGACCGGAAGTATAACCAGACATGGTATAAGAAGGGTACGAGTTTTCAGGCAACATTAAAAGCCAGGGAGAAAAAGTGGGTCTTTAGGAGAGATTTAAAAACACCCAGGGACTGGGCAGAACGAATGGGAAGGGGCAGGGCATTCCACAGTGTGGGACCGGCCACAGAGAAGGCTCGGTCACCTCTAGTGACACATGAGGTTCCAGGCACAATCAAACGCAGTTGGTCAGCTGACCTCAAGGGTCTGGCTGGGACGTATGGTTTAATGAGCTCGCAGAGGTAAGGGGGGGCATGCCCATTACTACACTTCCTGCCAACCTGGGGAGAGCAACGGACTGACTTCATGCTTCCTTCTATATGCATTGAGAGGAATAAACAAACAAACAGTACAATAATTTGAGCCTAAATAATGCATATGGGACATGTTTCAATGGTTTTGTGCTGTCAAATATCAAACAAATATCTTACCTGATTCTTGTTCTTGCTGCCATCATCATCGATGGGACCTGTTATTCAATTTAAATGTATGCATTAAAGGAGTAGTTCACCCAAAAAATGACACATTAATTGAGTACCACAGACGAATAACAGTCTAAGTCCACACTATTGATCCATAATATATAAATGATAGATAAGGGTTCAGGACAACGAGGCCTTTTCGTGGAGGGGTCAGTCTGAAATTTGGACTTAGACTGTTTTTGGTACTATTAATTACATGGAGCCTTGAATTCATGGAAAATTCAAGGAAGCATTTTTTGACGCATTCCTGAGCCAATAATTTGATGACTGTCGGAAAAATGCTAATGTCATCAAATTATTGACTTAGGAATTCAGTATTTTGTGATGGTTTCTGTTTTCCTTATTAAAGTCAGTGTAATTGAGCTATTCGATTATTACAAATATCTATTTGTTTTGGCTGAGATTTTTTCCCCACATCTGGTTCCTGCCTGTAGTATTTGCCTCCTATAACAAGCCAATCAATCATTCAGATGGTGGCGACCAGCGCCCTCTAGTGGTTGACATTGAAATCACAAAACTAAAAACTAAACTGACTCTCGGTGCTCGTTCATGCGTTCACCCCGGCGCTTTCATGAATGCAATTATGATGATGTTTTAATTTAGGCCCCAAAATTGGCTTTTCCAACCCAAAAAAGGGGTGAAAAGGGAGTATGCGCTGTCTGAGCAACTCCATGCAAGTGGATGGGAGGGGATTTCTGGTGCCATCTCTATTATTTATAAATGGGGCAGTATTATGCGTGTCTTAAGTACCAGGTCTTATGACTTAACTTAAGACCTGGAGGCGTGGTCAATGCTGTTTGGCCACTCAGAATAGCCAAATGGCATTGATCACGTCTCCAGGTCTTAAGTTAAGTAATAAGACCTGGTACTTAAGACAAGCATAATACTGCCCCATGACTCTGAACCATAGAAGAGAAAGGCGAGCAATCTCGTCCTTGGCACACAAAGAGTTAAGGTTTGTACCTGTCTGACGCGTGTAGACATTGTCCTGACGTGTAGACAGCTCAATGCAGCTGATATCTGAAGACTTGTTGTTTTCAGCATCTGATTTGCAACAACAACAACAACAACACCGCCGCTGGAACCATGACCACCAAGACCGCTTTCTAGTAGCATCTCCTCCTGCATCTCCTGTGTGGGCCATCTGAAACATACACAAGTAACATTAGATAAAGATCATGGCAAACTATAAAGTGAGTCAGAAAATGTCTTAAAAGTACAATTTCACCTATTTTCAACCTCTCTTCATATCTATGAAAATGAACTTGTTTGCCAAGTGAAAAATGTGAATTACGGTCAGGTCGTAGAGTATTCAAATTATGCCTTTTATCACCAAGCCCCTATTTTTTCGCTAGGAAATATGTCACAATGCTGAATATAAATACACTCAAAATGCTATTTCATGTTTTTTCTCAAACATTTTGGTCTCAGGGCCCCTATGAAAGCAATAAGGTACACCCGCACACTGTGTATTTGCCCCTATGAAAGCAATAAGGTACACCCGCACACTGTGTATTTGCCCCTATGAAAGCAATAAGGTACACCCGCACACTGTGTATTTGCCCCTATGAAAGCAATAAGGTACACCCGCACACTGTGTATTTGCCCCTATGAAAGCAATAAGGTACACCCGCACACTGTGTATCTGCTCGGTACATGAGTATTGTCTTATTTAATGAAGCAACGTTTCGGTCCCTCCGGACCTTCCTCAGGCATAACAAATCATTTTAACAGAGTTACTTATATACTAACATTTGAAAAAGAATCAACCAATCACAATAGACAGAGTAAATTCAGGGGTCTCAGGGCCCCTGAATTGTACCAGCTCAGTGGCCTTGTGAATAGAATGTCCGCCCTGAAACTGGGAGGTCAGGGTTCGATCACCGGCTGAGTCATACCAAAGACTCTGAAAAATGGCACCCAGTGCCTCCCTGGTTGGCACTCAGCATTTAAGGTTGGAATGGGGATTAACCCCCTGCAACATACTAGCGTCATGTCCAGGGGGTGTACTTGTACATTAAGCTGCCTCACACTACAGAAACAGGAGATAGGCTCCTGCCCTATGGCGTGGAAAGGCTTACTTACTTATACTATACTGTTCCTAAATATGTAAATCGGACGCTATAGGATACAGTATGTCAACAAGGAAACATTGAGAGAATATCAGACAGATTGAACTACTTTACACTATATTGATGAATTCCAAATATTATCAAAGCATAAACAAAACCTTGGTTTATTTTAATACAAGCCACATTACATGCATGGTAGCTTCTGACTCACAGATGCCCATATTTATTTCTACAGCACACCTACTTCTAATCAACCCGTGGGAACCTTTGAGCCTATCGGTTCCTGTAAGAGTCTGTCTGTGTGTGTGTGTGTGTGTGTGTGTGTGTGTGTGTGTGTGTGTGTGTGTGTGTGTGTGTGTGTGTGTGTGTGTGTGTAGCCTGGCTCAGCCAGACTTCATCCGTCCCTATTGCATATGCATACAGTATGCGCAGTGGTATATTAGTATCGCAACGCGAGGCTAGTGAGCGTGCGTGCGTGCGTGCGTGCGTGCGTGCGTGCGTGCGTGCGTGCGCGTGTGTGCCTAATTAGTTAATACATTGAGATACAGTAGTGTATGTTTGGATGGATAAGCTATGTGTAAATACTGTATGTAGATACTTAGTATATAGTATATAGTTAGTAGTATATAAGTAACTCTGTTAAAATGATTTGTTATGCCTGAGGAAGGTCCGGAGGGACCGAAACGTTGCTTCATTAAATAAGACAATACTCATGTACCGAGCAAATACACTGTGTGCGGGTGTACCTTATTGCTTTCATAGGGGCAAATACACAGTGTGCGGGTGTACCTTATTGCTTTCATAGGGGCAAATACACAGTGTGCGGGTGTACCTTATTGCTTTCATAGCGGCAAATACACAGTGTGCGGGTGTACCTTATTGCTTTCATAGGGGCAAATACACAGTGTGCGGGTGTACCTTATTGCTTTCATAGGGGCAAATACACAGTGTGCGGGTGTACCTTATTGCTTTCATAGGGGCAAATACACAGTGTGCGGGTGTACCTTATTGCTTTCATAGGGGCAAATACACAGTGTGCGGGTGTACCTTATTGCTTTCATAGGGGCAAATACACAGTGTGCGGGTGTACCTTATTGCTTTCATAGGGGCCCTGAGACCAAAATGTTTGAGAAAAAACATGAAATAGCATTTTGAGAGTATTTATATTCAGCATTGTGACATATTTCCTAGCGAAAAAATAGGGGCCTGGTGATAAAAGGCATAATTTGAATACTCTACGACCTGACCGTAATTCACATTTTTCACTTGGCAAACAAGTTAATTTTCATAGATATGAAGAGAGGTTGAAAATAGGTGAAATTGTACTTTTAAGACATTTTCTGACTCACTTTATAGTTTGCCCTGATCTTTATCTTTATCTTTATCTTATGTCTTTTTGTTTCCTCCTTTTCTCCCCTTCTCTTCCCTAACCATTCCTGTGCATTTATACACAAACATTTCCTATTACTTTTGTGCCTGTTTAACACAGACAATACAAATATATTCAAATAATAGTAATTCTATAAACAGTGGTTCTCAAACCTTTTCACATCAAGGACTGCCAAAACATTGTGTTAGTGGCCAATCTACAAGCTTAATTGCAAATCAACTATTTTCAAATTGGCAATGCTGTACAGTATACATGTATACAGTAGGGATTAAAGTGATTTTATGCTATATGCTAACTCATTTAGCTGGGGGCCCCACTGGAACCCCCTTTGAGAATCATTGTATTAAAACACTGGTTCTCAACCAGTGGTCCTTGAGGGGGTTCCAGGTGGTCCCCATTCTAAATGATGGAGAGTTGGTAACCAAATTATTAGATATTTAACTCTTGAGCGCGTACAATGAAACCAAATGGACACTTCCATTGTTTTAATTTTACGCTCTCAAGAGTGACTTAATTTACACAATGTCTATACACAATTAGAGCTATTTTGCTATTTTGATCAACGCATTGTGAGCTTGTAGATCTGCTATTTTCAATTCAATTGCTTATTATACATTTAAAAACGTGAAACTGGACATTCTGTGTTCTATACTTTTGGTACTTCAAGTGCATTATGCCAATACTTTTGTAATTTTACTCAAGTACATTTTGAATTCCGGACTTGTACTTTTACATAAGTGAAAATTGTGAGTACTTTTGTTTCCACCACTCCCGTTTTGGACATACCAGGTTTCCACCAGACAGTAATAATAATATGGTACAAACACACTCACCCTATAGTGGACGTGTGGGTCCTTCTCTCCTCTTAATAATGATATGGTACAAACACACTCACCCTATAGTGGACGTGTGGGTCCTTCTTTCCTCTTAATAATAATATGGTACAAACACACTCACCCTATAGTGGACGTGTGGGTCCTTCTCTCTTCTTAATAATGATATGGTACAAACACACTCACCCTATAGTGGACGTGTGGGTCCTTCTCTCCTCTTAATAATAATATGGTACAAACACACTCACCCTATAGTGGACGTGTGGGTCCTTCTCTCCTCTTAATAATAATATGGTACAAACACACTCACCCTATAGTGGACGTGTGGGTCCTTCTCTCCTCTTAATAATAATATGGTACAAACACACTCACCCTATAGTGGACGTGTGGGTCCTTCTCTCTTCTTAATAATATGGTACAAACACACTCACCCTATAGTGGACGTGTGGGTCCTTCTCTCCTCTTAATAATGATATGGTACAAACACGCCCACCCTATAGTGGACATGTGGGTCCTTCTCTCTTCTTAATAATATGGTACAAACACACTCACCCTATAGTGGACGTGTGGGTCCTTCTCTCCTCTTAATAATAATATGGTACAAACACGCCCACCCTATAGTGGACGTGTGGGTCCTTCTCTCCTCTTAATAATATGGTACAAACACACTCACCCTATAGTGGACGTGTGGGTCCTTCTCTCTTAATAATATGGTACAAACACGCCCACCCTATAGTGGACGTGTGGGTCCTTCTCTCTTAATAATATGGTACAAACACGCCCACCCTATAGTGGACGTGTGGGTCCTTCTCTCCTCTTAATAATGGTACAAACACACTCACCCTATAGTGGACTTCTCCTTGGCTCTGTGTTCCTCCTCCAAATGGAACGTGAATAATAGCGTATTTACTCTCTCTATTTCCTTCTGCACCTAACACCACGCCTACTTCTCCTAATCTATACCTCACACACCTGTGTTGAACTTTGCCCTCACCTTTCCTGTAAGTCAGCCGTACTTTCAGTCAGCCATGCGCGCGCGTGTGTGTGTGTGCGTGCGTGCGTGTGTTTGTGTGATTGATTGAAGTATTTATTAACAGTTTGGAGAATTACAGTAGCACAACTTAATACAAAACTGTTAACTGTGGACGACACCATAAAGACAGGTGGTTCCCAAACTTTTTCATGTCAAGGACCCCCAAATTGACACTAATTAGCCCACGGACCCCCATTTGAAAAACATAATGCCAAGGACCCCCATGAGAGAAGATTTGTTTCAAGGACCCCCAGTTTGACGTGCATTAGTCTACGGACTAGGGGTGTGCTGAAATATCGATATGGCGATATATATCGATACGTCCTCCCGTGATAAATAATCAATATTGATTATTAAAATACCTATAATGTTTTTTTTTGAAATTTGAAATGTTGTTCATAATGAAGTGATGAACAACATGTTTAGAAAAGGAGGAAATGACAGCTAAAATAAAGCAAATCCCACTCTCAGATTCCCCAGCAACCAGAAGTACTGAATTACTGGATGGTGATTTGCCCAAAGTCTCCAAACAGCTTTGTGGGAATACAAAATGCAGATTTTTTTCAGTTCCAAGTATTTTGTAGTTGCAGATATCGTGATATATCGTTGATGAAATTTCATACAATATATCGATATATCGCAAATATCGCAATATATCGAATATCGTGATATTATCGTTATCGAGGGCCTAATATCGCAATATATATCATATCGTGAGGAACCCATATCGTCCCACCCCTACTACGGACCCCCATTCAATGGCATTTCTATCTCTGGGGCCCCCAATTTAGATTATAAAATCAATGTTAATTTAACTCTGAGAGTGTACAAATGGAACCAAATGGACCTGTGAGGATCCATTTGGTTCACGGGTCCATTTGGTTCCATTTGTACACTCTCAAAGTTACAGACCCATAAGGGTCCATTTGGTTCCATTTGTACACTCTCAGAGTTACAGACCCATAAGGGTCCATTTGGTTCCATTTGTACACTCTCTGAGTTACAGACCCATAAGGGTCCATTTGGTTCCATTTGTACACTCTCAGAGTTACAGACCCATTAGGGTCCATTTGGTTCCATTTGTACACTCTCAGAGTTACAGACCCATAAGTGTCCATTTGGTTCCATTTGTACACTCTCAGAGTTACAGACCCATTAGGGTCCATTTGGTTCCATTTGTACACTCTCAGAGTTACAGACCCATTAGGGTCCATTTGGTTCCATTTGTACACTCTCAGAGTTACAGACCCATTAGGGTCCATTTGGTTCCATTTGTACACTCTCAGAGTTACAGACCCATTAGGGTCCATTTGGTTCCATTTGTACACTCTCAGAGTTACAGACCCATTAGGGTCCATTTGGTTCCATTTGTACTCTCAGAGTTACAGACCCATAAGGGTCCATTTGGTTCCATTTGTACACTCTCAGAGTTACAGACCCATAAGGGTCCATTTGGTTCCATTTGTACACTCTCAGAGTTACAGACCCATTAGGGTCCATTTGGTTCCAAACTATCATTTAGCTGGGGACCCCCTGGAACTCCCTCAAGTACCCCTGGGGGGGCCCCGGACGCCACTTGACCATCATTGTTAATTTATGTTTCTGCTTTTATTCTTTGTTGTGTTTGCTCCTTTGTGCCTTGTTTTAACTTGATTGTTTATGTTGTTGTTTTTACTGTACAGCACTTAACTGTAACTTTGTTTTGAAAAGTGCTTTATAAATAAAATGTACTTACTTACTTACTTTGGGAACCACTGCCAAAAAGCATTACACTTGTTTACAATATAGGGTCCACCATTTTCAATTCATCATAACATTTTGAGATGTACAAATATACAATTCTATATAGCCAAAAACAGGAAATCATCACAGAGGAGGTAAAAAGGGGGAAAAAGACAAAATAAATAGGCCTACAGAGGGGGAAAGGGGTGGGTGGAGGATTCAGATTTTACGGGGCCAGTTTCGAATTGCAGCCGTCCGTAGGTTTTTGCGGTCTTGTTTCCATCCAGAACAGCAACAACAATTGATATAATAATAATAATAATAACAATAACAAAACAATAACAACATATTACATTTCTCTAAACATGAGACATATAGCATGTACAGGTTGGGGCCGAAGTAAATCAGAAGGGTATAATCAGGATAAGGCGGTGGGGGCGATCACCTCCTCTCCCTTTGATCTGCTGACAGGTGATATTTTTAGGCCTGTCTTGAAGGAAGCCAGTGATTTGCTTGTTTTGAGGGAAGGGGGGGAAGGGCATTCGCATTCCACACCTGAGTAGCAGTGCTGTGGAAGGTGAATTTTCCCATATTTGTTTTATATTTGGGTGGCACCATTTCGGGGACTGCCCATAGATCCGAAGTCCCGTTAGTCCGAACACGCGGAAAGGCTCTCGAACATGCGAGCCACTGAGATCGTGTGAACAGCTGAAGGTACTAGTAATACTGATAGATTATGTGTTATGTGAAATAACTTCATACTGTACTGTATAATTCAAAGTTCTAAGTGTGTAATTTTATTTGTGTTAATAATGTTTTTATGACGCCTCTATAAAATGATATGGAGAGAAAATAAAGTGCCGTGACTCGGGACTCGGGACTCGGGAGGCGGACAATTACGCATTGCGCAAGCATGGCGTACTGATGATGAAAGATTCATGTCCCACTCACAATGTAGTATTCAAATACTTATTCTTTCATTAATCCAATACAATCAAATAAAAAAAATATAGCGGTTTTCCTTACTTTAGAAGATAATTGGGTACAGCCTGGCATGGCCAGACTAATCACTTCTTAGATCTTAGTCTGGGACACAAACAGATTCCAACATCAAAGCAAAAAACACTCACATTGAATAGTGGGCTCTGATTGGTCACCCACAACTCTGGGGTGAGCGAAATGTGATTCAAACCGAGCAGTGTCAGACCAATCTCCCCAGGGATTTATGTATTTATTTTACCTGTGGCAGATTTGTCTGGTTTCCAAATTGGGTATGCGTCCTAGGGTTGAGGAGTTCGTGTGCAGTTCAACACTGCGTCGTGGCATTGTTTTATTGGCATAATTATTGGCATGAGAAAACATGTTGACATTGGCAAAGCAAGTGACAACATATACTTAAAAACTGTTAAATTGGGCAAATTATATACAGTTTGGAGAGGGTAGAACTACAGCATTGTGTTAAACAGTTATGTCAGTTCGGCACCATGGAAAGTGAATGAGCACCGATATGACACCGCGCGCACACACACACACACACACACACACACACACACACACACACACACACACACACACACACACACACACACACACACACACACACACACACACGCACACGGAGAGAGAGAGAGAATAGAAGAAGTATATTAATCCTCAAAAAAGCATGCATCCGTGTCATTCTGTCTTGTGCACAGTACGCACAGCACAGCGCCTTATTTTCCATTCTCCAAAAAAGAATAGTCCTCCAGAATCAGCTAGGATCCTAACATCCGTCCAACAGTGGAATATCTACATAATGAGCCTATGGGTATACACTATAAAGTGCTATGTCTATACAATTACTGTATAAGTTACATAAGTTGAGCCGTTACGCCAGTAAGGTCGTTGAGGCTAGGGCAAGTGCTATAGCAAGTGCTACGTGCTATAAGATGGAGTCTGAAGAGGTGGGTTTTCAGCCTACTGCGGAAGATTGAGAGTCAGTCTGCAGTTCTGGTGACATTTATATTCAAAGCTAATATTTGATCATTATCACCCACAAGTTGTCTATGATTGTTTCCCACTGTTCCTCACGGTGTCTTGAAGGTGATCAGATAGTCAGGATAAGCACCTGCGTCGCAAAACACCACGTAGATCAAAGGCTTCAGTGGGTCGTCCACTGCACAGTCGTGCAGGCCTTCGGCCAGGTCATGGGGGTTGAGAGGTGATGGCTCCAACATGTCTCCGGTCCCTTTGCATGGTTTCCCAACCAGGACACGAGCACGATAGATGTACTTGATGCCGTTGGCATCAGGTCTGGAGTAGTCATTTCGTAATGAATACCAGGATTCTTTGGCGAAATAGGTCCCTTTACCATACATAGTGGCTGAGAAAACAGAATCAAGAGGTCCCAATAGGTCCCTTTACCATACATAGTGGCTGAGAAAACAGAATCAAGAGGTCCCTTTAGAGGTCCCAATAGGTCCCTTTACCATACATAGTGGCTGAGAAAACAGAATCAAGAGGTCCCAATAGGTCCCTTTACCATACATAGTGGCTGAGAAAACAGAATCAAGAGGTCCCTTTAGAGGTCCCAATAGGTCCCTTTACCATACATAGTGGCTGAGAAAACAGAATCAAGAGGTCCCAATAGGTCCCTTTACCATACATAGTGGCTGAGAAAACAGAATCAAGAGGTCCCAATAGGTCCCTTTACCATACATAGTGGCTGAGAAAACAGAATAAAGAGGTCCCTTTAGAGGTCCCAATAGGTCCCTTTACCATACATAGTGGCTGAGAAAACAGAATCAAGAGGTCCCAATAGGTCCCTTTACCATACATAGTGGCTGAGAAAACAGAATCAAGAGGTCCCTTTAGAGGTCCCAATAGGTCCCTTTACCATACATAGTGGCTGAGAAAACAGAATCAAGAGGTCCCAATAGGTCCCTTTACCATGCATAGTGGCTGAGAAAACAGAATCAAGAGGTCCCAATAGGTCCCTTTACCATACATAGTGGCTGAGAAAACAGAATCAAGAGGTCCCAATAGGTCCCTTTACCATACATAGTGGCTGAGAAAACAGAATCAAGAGGTCCCTTTAGAGGTCCCAATAGGTCCCTTTACCATACATAGTGGCTGAGAAAACAGAATCAAGAGGTCCCTTTAGAGGTCCCAATAGGTCCCTTTACCATACATAGTGGCTGAGAAAACAGAATCAAGAGGTCCCTTTAGAGGTCCCAATAGGTCCCTTTACCATACATAGTGGCTGAGAAAACAGAATCAAGAGGAAACTCATTAAGAACACCATGCACAGTAGCTCACTGGATACAGATCCTGCCTGGGAATCTGGAGGCTGCAGGTTCAAGTCCCCGCTCTGACATAGTGTCCCAAAATCATGAAAATATGACATACTATAGTATGCCGTCCCAAACCATGGACTATAGTATGTCGTTTTTTCATGATTTTCATCTTTATTTCAAATCCTCCAAAATCACGAAAAACGACATGCTATAGTATGCCGTCCGAAACCATGAACTATAGTATGTCGTTTTTCATGATTTTCATCTCTTTTTCAAATAGTCCAAAATCACGAAAAACGACATGCTATAGTATGCCGTCCGAAAAAAATTATAACTTTGGCATGCTACTAGTCCTACATACTTACACCTAGAATCCCCATTCAAACCTATTTAGGTTCATCTTATGGTGGACATGTTTGCCTGAAAAGGAATCTTTGAAATTTTTCATAGTTTTAGAAATATAGTGCTTTTAATTTGAGAAATTTATAATGGCAGATAGTGGCACGTCACTTTCACCTAGAAACTCCATTTACACTTTTTATAATTCAGCTTACTGTGGAGACACATGCTGGAACTTTTTACTTTGAAATGTTTTGTAGTTTCTGAGTTATTTAACTTAAACGCTCAATGCATTCTCAATGGCAATAGCACAAACTTTGGCATGCTACTAGTCCTACATACTTACACCTAGAAACCCCATTCAAACCTATTTAGGTTCATCTTACGGTGGACATGTTTGCCTGAAAAGGAATCTTTGAAATGTTTCATAGTTTTAGAAATATAGTGCTTTTAAATTTGAGAAATTCAGAATGGGGGTCAATGGCAGATTTTGGCAAGTAAAGATTTGAGTGGGGTTTGAACCCACAACGTCCAGATCATGCTGCCAGTGTGCTAAGTCACTGATCTACTTGCTACCTGCCACAATGCAGTCTGCTGTTCCCTTTGAGTACAACATTGATACAAAAATAAAATACAAAAAATAAAATACAAAAAATAAAATACAAAAAATAAAATACAAAAAATAAAATAACAGGAGATTTGTCTATTGTTTCTTTTGCTGTTGTTCATCTCTAGACGTTTGAATGTTTATGAACCACAATGGAAACAAGTCTCTGGCTCTTCTGTCATTATCTATTCGGCCTTTTAAGAACACCATGCACAGTAGCTCACTGGATACAGATCCTGCCTGGGAATCTGGAGGCTGCAGGTTCAAGTCCCCGCTCTCACATAGTGTCCCAAAATCATGAAAATATGACATACTATAGTATGCCGTCCCAAACCATGAACTATAGTATGTCGTTTTTCATGATTTTCATCTCTTTTTCAAATAGTCCAAAATCACGAAAAACGACATGCTATAGTATGCCGTCCGAAAAAAAATATAACTTTGGCATGCTACTAGTCCTACATACTTACACCTAGAATCCCCATTCAAACCTATTTAGGTTCATCTTATGGTGGACATGTTTGCCTGAAAAGGAATCTTTGAAATGTTTCATAGTTTTAGAAATATAGTGCTTTTAATTTGATACATTTATAATGGCAGATAGTGGCACGTCACTTTCACTTTCACCTAGAAACTCCATTCACACTTTTTATAATTCAGCTTACTGTGGAGACACATGCTGGAACTTTTTACTTTGAAATGTTTTGTAGTTTCTGAGTTATTTAACTTAAACGCTCAATGCATTCTCAATGGCAATAGCACAAACTTTGGCATGCTACTACTAGTAGCTACTAGTCCTACATACTTACACCTAGAAACCCCATTCAAACCTATTTAGGTTCATCTTACGGTGGACATGTTTGCCTGAAAAGGAATCTTTGAAATGTTTCATAGTTTTAGAAATATAGTGCTTTTAAATTTGAGAAATTCAGAATGGGGGTCAATGGCAGATTTTGGCAAGTAAAGATTTGAGTGGGGTTTGAACCCACAACCTCCAGATCATGCAGCCAGTGTGTCACTGATCTACTTGCAGTCTGCTGTTCCCTTTGAGTACAAAATTGATACAAAAATAAAATACAAAAAATAAAATAACAGGAGATTTGTCTATGGTTTATTTTGCTGTTGTTTATCTCTAGACGTTCGAATGTTTATGAACCACAATGGAAACAAGTCTCTTCTGTCATTATCTATTCGGCCTTTTAACGATGAAAATTGGCCCAGGCATCCATGTATTCAGTATTTTAGCTGTGACGTGAGCGCCCCCTCCTGAGATACTTCCGGGTCCTACTTTTGTGTCGCTTTTGTGTCCCCATAGAGTTATACTGTGATGCTCCGTCGGACTAAATCTGAGACGAAAACAACCACGAAAGTCTCATTTTACCGCTTTCCTCGCAACAACAAAGCTGCGCTGCTCTCCCAAATCTGGCTGTGACAGGCCGTCTGCCCCACACGGAATACTATCGCCATTTTATTTCATTGTGTCAACTAAATCCTCATTAATGCAAACTAGATTCAACATACTCAAGCCTGCAAACATTCTAAATATGCCCCCGAAATATTTTACTGAGCAAATGGACTGTTACCACCTTCAATAATAATGATAATAATAGTCTTTATTGTCTCCACATCATATTTTTTTTTTGTCATGGAAACTTGTACAAAATATTAATAATTCTACTCTAGTTGGAAGCATTAAGACCCATTTTAACCCTCAATGGCTTCCTTTCTAAAAAATAACGTCATTGTAAAAAGATTCACGCGTTTAGGCCACTTGGACCCAGACGTAACGTAGCACTACAAAATGACGTCGGACTTAAATACTGAATAGACATCTATCTCTGTGTGTGTGTGTGTGTGTGTGTGTGTGTGTGTGTGTGTGTGTGTGTGTGCGCGCGTGCGTGCGTGCGTGCGTGCGTGCGTGCGTGCGTGCACTGACTTCTTGTCAGCTGGTAATATCTAGAGTTCTTATGTGTGTGCATTTGTGCCGGGCTGACCCACTGCACTAAAGTTCATCCCTATACCTACCATTTCTACCACAGAAGCTCCTGTTGAAGCCGCTGACGTTGATCTTTTGGCAGATGTCTGAGGTTGTGCCGTGGTAGAGGTTCATCTCATTCTCGTTGGTGGGGTACCTCTGATCCAGGAGCTTTTTCCTGACTGCGTACCCGTTCCACTGGCCCTTATTCTGGATCCTCTGGATCTGTGGACATCGCCATGCAGAGTGATATTGTTCAATTATACTATAGTGTCATAAAGACTATTGTGAATTATTTTAGTTTTTATAACTACAATCCGGGGTGAAAAACACATACTGTACCAACCACAAACCTAAACCTAACTAAAGTATCACCTTGACAACTTCAATGGTCGGTCTTTGAGATGTTTTAATGAATTCTGTCACAACGTCCTTGTACTCGGTTGAGGTTGGAGCAACGTCAACTATGTCGAAGTCCTTGCTGTCCATCTGGGTCCAGGTCGGTGGAGACTGTATGACAGCTGAGACAGAGGGACATTTCAGTACAATGAGAACATTCTGTCTCAGCTACCTCTTGTATACTGTACAAAAGGCACTACAATGTGTGTGTGTGTGTGTGTGTGTGTGTGTGTGTGTGTGTGTGTGTGTGTGTGTGTGTGTGTGTGTGTGTGTGTGTGTGTGTGTGTGTGTGTGTGTACGGTTGTAATCCACGTAACTCGAGAACTGTTTGCCCCAACGACTTCAAATTGGCACACGTTCCACACCACCACAGGGAGTGCAGTGCCTGGCCTTGAGTTGGTGGCATACACCGTTGTCCAGAAACACCACAAAAGGCTCTGGTCAGGCTCTACCGCAGTGGACCTACTGAAGTCCCTTCACCTGTGCAATTTACAGCTTCTCTAGTGCCTCAGCCAATTGATTCGCCTTGACCCCCCCAGGCAGACTAACATCAGTCACTCTACCGTTCACTGTAGTAGAAGAGATGCGCATGGTGAGGGTTTAAACCCCGCAGCTACGTCGAATCCGCCTACAGGAAATACGTAAGCTGCGACCATGAGACCCGTTTCTGAATTCGTCTATAGTGTTCTACAGGGATTGTCTCATCGCGTCAATCTTTGATCTGAACTGGCCTTTATAGGCTTCATGCTTACCAGGATTGTTGGGAGTCACCTTCCTGAATTTCTTCATGACCTCCTCAAAGTCCTGAATCAGTCCTGAATCAGCTTGGAATAGCACAATGTGAATGGTTTTAAGAGTTGTGGTTTTGGTGCTTTTTATGTGATCTTCAACTGCTGCCATCATTGCATTTCCAGCCTGCAAGGCCCCCAGATGCCCTGCTCCTGTAAAAAAAGAACATTGTTTTTTTTGCCACATGCTTGAAAAGCGCCTGGACTACATTTGCTACTACATGTACCTCTAGTAGTGACCGTAGTGGATATGTTTTCATTATTGGCTGCCTCGTCTCTAGGCTGCCTCTAAGCCAATGGGAGACTTACACATAAAACCCATAGTCTGAACGGCATAAAACCCATACGCCGCAACGTGAAGCTGTGAGCTGAGGCATAGGTTATTATGACCGAGTCATTCTTGTTACTTGCGCAAGCAGAGCGCGCAAGTAATAGTTTTCGTCCAGTGCTTCGATGCGTATGTCGCCGTTTGATGCGTATGCACCGTGCACTGGCACACAAGTAGGCCTACTTGTGTGCAACAAGCAAGTAGGCACTCGACAGAGTGCAGTTCTAGTTTTGTTTTTGTTTTTACTGGAATACCTTTTAACCATCCTTGCACACAGACTGAAATGGAAATCCATAATGGTTTAGTGAATAAAAGGTTATTTCATGTAATATGTATGGTAGCACTGTTAAACTTGCTAATAGTATAGAGTGTTCAGTCAATGAATCAATGCATATGATGCTAATATGATGTATCTGCTTTAACAATACGCTGATCTGCAGTGGCGATTAAAGGATTCCTGTAGGCCTCCATA
Source organism: Electrona antarctica (assembly GCF_951216825.1). Classification (NCBI taxonomy): domain Eukaryota; kingdom Metazoa; phylum Chordata; class Actinopteri; order Myctophiformes; family Myctophidae; genus Electrona; species Electrona antarctica. Next base: position 39,792,421 of record NC_136798.1, read on the forward strand.
GGCCTATCACACAGAGCTACTGAGGGGTTGAGCCAGTGGTTGGACCTGGCTGACGCGCTGATGTTCAATGTTCCAAAAGATGCGATGCAGGTAGTTCTTATTTCAAAATATACATTTATTACTTCACCATGCTGCGTGCATGACAGGTATCCATTGGTTTGAGTGTTCAAACACCAAACATTTCACGCTCGCAGCGATTTGAACAAACATGCAGTCAAAAACCATAGGTATAGTCCTTCTGGGTCAAACCTCAATACCATTCAAGTGAACCTGGCGCTTATAGATAACGGTCACATAAATTCATATGTCAACTACTTTTCACCCATCTGTCTCCTACCGTGGCTATTTAACCCGTTTTCTATTTGCTCTCACTCTACTTACAAAACAATGGAGTGTGAACGAAAGAAAATATAGTGCTGGATTTAGATGTGGTCGGGTAGGACCACTACTGGTTGACAAGAGGTATATTGCTCGAAGCTCAAAGCACCATATCTCCCCTGCCCAAACCAGCTTTCCATCTTAGCTCAGCAGTAGAAGTTTTGGCACTTCCGTTGGAGGTATTGGTAATCAATACAGATTGCAGCTTAAAGAGGAAATCATATAGGATGTACATCTAATATCATACCTGTACCGACTGCTGGAAAGGAAACAGACTGAAGCTTGTGGTCTTCACACATCTGTAAGACTTTACGCATGGAACTGGTGATTTCTGTGTCCGTGGTTACTCCCACCATGTGAATGATGTGCTTGGAGTTTGCCAGATTTGGTGATGACAACATCACCGCTGGGTTGGGTTCCTTATGGGATCAGAGCAGAAATACTCATGCATTAATGAACGCATTTGATATCATCAGCCCTTTAAGATGATTTTCAGTGCATTTAGAGCCTGCAGGTAAAGAATTCTATTTCAAAATGACTTGCCCATATGATGATTATGACAACTAGTCCATACCCATTTGGGGATCCATACCCATTTGGGGATATGACGATGTTATTTTTTCTTTATTTTGCTGAATGTTTACGGGCACACCCGTGAATATACTAGAGTAGGTTTAACCTACTCTAGTACTCTACTAGGTTAATAGATACATTAACCCACATTTCGGCACCAACTCGGCACCAACTCATATATATCTTCTGCTTTCCCAAAAGGACTTTCAAACTAGGAAGGGTATGGCGTGGTCAGCCTGCAATGACATGCATAATTCATCCCAGCTTAGTAAGATGTTCAAAGTAAAAATATTTAGGACGACTGTTGAGCCGATTCTACTCTATGGCTCCGAAACATGGACACTTTCAAAGAAATTACAGAAACGGTTGGGTGGCAACCTTCCCCATGTTTCTTCACTAGTCCAATTCAGAAGAACACAGTTTGCCGGCCACTGCTACAGAGCTGACAATGAGGTTATAACTTCCCTTATTCTCTGGAATCCTGCCTCAAAGCAGACCAGAAGTAGAAAACTGTCGTTCCAAGCAGGAACTGGGGATGGCAATGAAGGCCCGGAAAGTCTGGCATTATACTGCTGTTTACAGGTTTGGCTGATGGTTCTCAATACTGTACAAAGTTTAGTTTAGTTTTAGTTCATGTGTGATTATGTTGTGAATGTGTGTGTGCAATACATTAACAAAACTATAGTATTTGAGTTGCCTCGGTGGTGTTGCCGGGACTAGCATGCGGTGTAAAGCTATTTAAAGCTGAGTAGTTAAAATGGTAAATGGTAAATGGTGCATTTATATAGCGCTTTACATAGATTGTGCATTACATTCACCCATTCACACACACATTCATACACCGATTGCGGCAGAAGCCATGCAAGGTTGCCCCATCTGGCGGAGTCAGGTTAATGCAAGGTACCAACCAGCACATCGGGAGCAATTTGGGGTTCAGTGTCTTGCCCAAGGACACTTCGACATGAGGAGCAGGGATTCGAACCGCCGACCCATGGATCATTGGACGACCTGCTCTACCTCTTGAGCCACAGTCACCCCGTTATTCAGACAGATGATTGCCCCGACGGAGGGCTAATTTAATAGATTATCGATTGAGTCTAGTGATTTCCGTACATGCACACTTCATTATCCGCATTGAAGCCTCCTGATGCAGTCTCCCACAGTGCCTTACGTGCCTTGCCTTATAATGACTGAAGGGGGTGCTAGAGGGAAGGCCATGGGTTCACCATAATCAACACGGTTCATCCTGCAATCCTGTTAGATTATAAAATAATATGTTGAGATTCAAACAATATGTTGAGGTATGTTGTTTGGGCAAAGATGGTGGACACACGGACTGACAATGACTTTCTAAGAGCCTTGCCGTAACCAGGACTAAAAACAGATACATTTCAGAGCATACAAAACACGCATGCACGCACGCACGCACACACACACACACACACACCTTACCTAAAATGTTGCATTCAACAACCACGCTCTGCCCAGCAGCTTTCAGAATGGCTCCATGCAGACACACCTACACACAGAAACATAGAATGTTACAAAGTCTTGCATCTTCACAAATATTTCCCCACTGATCGCTGGCATACATAACCCTCAATGAGGGTTCATCGTTGTTGATCGTTGTTGATGTTCAACATTTAACATTTGCAGGTTTAACAGGGCGGTATGAATGAATGAACCTAACAGCCAACTACGCCACCTGGGGAGTTGCACCCCAGGAGATATTTATAAAGACCTGCTTCAATATACCAGAGTTTACTTATGTGACTCTCATGTACACTTGTAGAGTGTACACAGTAGAATTCAATAATAAAGGCAGAAACGTAGGTTATGACAGTACAACATGCTTTATTATATAATTAAAGCACTGAGAAAACTGTTGCGCCTTTCGTCGTCCTTTTTCTTTCCAAACTTGACTACGGTAGCGGTGGTCTCAAAAACATAAGGGAAACTTTGACAGGAAAAGACTCGCTCACCGTATAGAAAATAGAAGTAAAACTCCTTAAACTGAGACTTAGAAAAACATTTCTTCTTTATTTTAACATGCTCAAAGTGCTCGTGCTCAAAGTGCAATTAAAACGCAAACGTTTCGGTCCTAGGACCTTCGTCAGTGCTATATGATTTTCACAGACACAGGACTTGCTCTTAAAGAGCTCCAAAACAATACAGCTCAGGTGCTGAGATTGCTAATTGATGACATCACCAGATGGTGGGGCGTGGACATTACAGAATAGATATACAAATTCACACAGTTATATAGGAAACAAGAATACTGCATACAATACATCACATGTTGACAGACTAATACAATCACTTTTTGAAAATAACTTTTTCCTTATAGGTAGCACTGGAGGGAGAGATCTTCATTCAAGCCACCTGGATTGACAGACTGTAAATAATAAATCCATCTAGAATTCTAGATTCAGTTTGGAGGAGTTTAGTGTCTAAATCACCACCTCTTCTAGATTTCTTAATTTGTTTAATAACTGTGTAAAGACAGATCTGCTATGGAGTGACCGGCTTCCATGAAATGTCTTGCGACTGGAGATTTGATGTCTTTGCGTCTGATGACGTGTTCTATGATGCGTGTGCGGACTGCCCTAGATGTTTTGCCTACATACTGTAGATTACATTTACATGTAATCATGTAGACTACATTAGAAGAACTACAATTCACAAATTGTCTGATAGTGTATTGTTTGTTAGTAACTGCACTTGTAAATGTGTTCATTTTCTTGGAGTTTTTACAGGCCACACAATGTAGACAAGGGTAGAAGCCGGTGACTCCATCCAACCTCCCCGTTTGTTGCTGGGGGGGTATGTAGCAGTCTGCTTTCACCATATCTGATACTTTGAGATCTATAATGAGAGAAAAGAGGAGGGTCAGTGAACACTTTGGCACCTTCAGGGTCAGCTGACAAAACATGCCAGTGTTTCTCTATGATGCTACGTAAATCATTGCTCAAAGGATTATAAGTAGTGATGCAGGCACATGAATGTTTCTTTTTAGTCTGTGTAACCTGGTTTGGATTATTCAATTTAGTTAAAGCAGAGTCAAGCCATTTTTTGGGGTACCCTCTTTCAACAAAGTTTCTGTACATGATGTCTCTCTCTTTTTCAAAATCTGACTGACTGTTACAGATTTGTTTCAGTCTAAGGAATTGAGAATATGGTAAACCTTTCTTCAAAGCAGGGGGGTGTGCACTGGTGGCATGTAAAAGACTATTCTTGTCTGTGGGTTTGGTGTACAGAGTGGTGGACAATTTGCCATCCTGAAAAAGTACACGGGTGTCTAGAAATGGAATTTCATGTTTGCTGAATTCCATATTGAATTTAATGGTAGGTGCCAGATTGTTCAGGTAGGACACAAAACTATGAAGCTCTTCCTCAGTACCTTGACAGATAAGGATAATATCATCAATATATCTCTTAAATAACAACATATTGTGGGCAAAAGGATTGTTGTGCCACACTGAATTGTGTTCAAGGAAGCCCAAGGCAATGCCTGCATAATCTGGACTGAATACTGAGCCCATTGGTGCCCCCTGCAGTTGGAGATGATAGGAGTTCTCAAATAGAAAATAGTTTTTGTGTAAAATCATGGATGTCATTTCTACCAGAAAGCTGGTTGGAGGTGTCAATTCATCCCTTAAGTCTAAATAGAATCGTAATGACTCCATGCCTAGATCATGGGGGATATTAGTGTATAGGGAGACCACATCAAGGGTAGCCAAAATAATATTGGCAGTGGAATTGGGAATATTTACCTCTGAAAGTTGTTGTATGAAGTCTCCTGTGTCTCTTAAATAAGAGGGCAATTTGGTTACAATGGGTCTCATGTGGCGATCAACAAACTGAGAGAGGGGCTCTGTGAGGCTGTCATTAGAAGCCACTATGGGTCTGCCTGGAGGGTGAGAAAGAGATTTGTGAATTTTTGGAACACAGTAAAATAGAGGGACAGAGGGTTTGTCTTTGGTAAGAAATGTACACTCTGCTGGTGTTATACAACCCTCCAGCAATGAATCCTGGAGGAAGTTGTCTATTTCCTTCTTATAAGAAAGTGTAGGATCTTTGTCTAATTTGACATAGTAAGAAGTGTTAGAAAGTTGAGACAGAGCTTCATTTACATAATCTGTTCTATTTAGTACACATAGGCCTCCACCTTTGTCAGCTGGACGACAAATCACATCTTGTGTTTTAGACAATGCTGTGAGCATATCCCGTTCATTTCTCCCCACATCTGATTGTTATTCTTTGTTAGATTGTCAATATCTTTGTCTACCAATTTCATGAATGTGTCAATGGTAGGGTTATTGACTGGAGGGCAAAATTTACTTTTAACTCTCAAAGGGGGAGTGTTTGATGGTGAATACACTTGAACATTATCTTTTCTGTATAAATACTTCAGTTTGATAGATCTATAGATCTAATATAGATCTATATTAATTATTAATTATTAATTATTATATAATTAACCAGGTTATTCAATCAGCATCAATTCATCATCAATAAAAGGGGAATGCATTCACAAAGATAATATTATTAAGAACAATGAGTGAATGAGTTAACAATTAAGACTACAGGGACTATAGTGCTATAGGGGCAATGGGAGGAGGGCCGGACCGACCAACCCTGGACAGTGGCACCCCCTGCAGGTCACAGCAAACCAAACAACAGCCATCAATCAGCCACTGATGAGTGGGTGTGAAGGATGGGCCGTGATTGACGATATACAGACTGCGGCCATCTTGCCAGCAAGATGCAAACTTGGTGCAACTTCCCATTGACAGCCCATTCATCCAAACAGAATAGTCCTATCTAATTGTATTAAACAGCGTCAATCTCACGAACATTGCAGCTGTGCGAAAAGCTTGAATTATCCTCTTTCTATCTGAAAAGTGTGCATAAAAATCCACTGTAGACTTGTTATGAGCTACTCGTTTTCAGTAAAGCGGGCTGTTGGGTGATATCCAACGAGCACTGGCAAACTCTGACACTTCAAAAAAAGATAACCTGTAGGCTACAGAATTTCTTGACAGTAAGTAGCTCATAACATGTCTACGGTGGATTTTTATGAAACTAAAACTTTACGGATTGAAAGAGGATAATTCAAGCTTTTCTCACAGCTGCAATGCAAGGTTATAATAGTTAACTAAAACTAACTAAAAAACGAAAACTAGAATTAAAAAATACATTTTAGTTAACTGAAACTAAATAAAAAATAAAACTAAGCATTTCACCAAAATAAAAACTAAATAAAAACTAGCAAACCCGCTCTAAAAACGAACTAAAACTAAACTATAATGAAAAAACCAAAACTATTATAACCTTGCTGCAATGTTAGTGAGATTGACGCTGTTTAATACAATTCCATAAGACTTTTCTGTTTGGATGAATGGGCTGCCAATGGCAAGTTGCACCTAGTTAGCACCTTGCTGGCAAGATGGCCGCGGTCTGAATATTGTCAATAGCGTGGGAACTCACGCCCATCCTGCCACACAGGCTATACTGTAAGTCTTTGTCTAGTTAGAGCTTGTGTGCATGTAGTCTCCTAGGTGTAAAGTACATGTACCCCCTTTCTGAAACCAGCTCCTCGCCACTCGCTCTACACACTTGCCCTCGATATGCGCGTTCACGCGAGGCTGTGCCATATTAAGTGTCGTCCGAAACCAAGCAGCCTTGAGTGGAAGTGGCTTATAAAGCCCTCAAGAGCGAGTCTGTGCCGATCTAGACTCGATTGCCTTGTGCAGCCCTGTTCTGTCCGCATGGAAAACGCGACCTACAAATGTAAGTAGGCCTACCACCACAAATAAATGATAAATAAACTCCTCCTAAACAATCTTCATCTGATGCAGAATAGACAACACTCCAACTGATGTTCACAAGGGCTCTTTATTTACCCCACCGTGAAAAAAAACTATAAATGAAAGTTATGAAACCACACAAACAAAACAACTTTTAACACAATGATTTATAAACACCATGGATGTATATGACATGTCATTTTTGACACGCTGTATTTCCTTTTTCCATATTAATGAAATCCACATGTCACAAACATACATGATAAAATGCAATATAACTGTACAAACAATAACAGGTAACACAATTGCGTGATGGTAACCATGGCAACGAATGGTGTCTGTTTCCTGTTTCTGCACAAGGAGGGTGAGTGTATTTCCAAACAGTTTTTTATACCCAGCACCCTAATCAAGGGAACTTGATTCAGCTGGAGGGGCACTTTCTGACGAGGGAACCTCCCGAGAGCACTTCAAGTCAAGGGACTGGTTTCAGAAAGGGCTATAGTGGATGGCAGAGTTCACAACTATAACAGATACAGCGGTGAACAATATTATAATTATAGTTGTAAAGTTGCCCGAGGGCCAAGGCTCCAAAAACAGCGATGCTTTTTGTGGATTCTATTTCTCCCAAAGTCCAACTCCAGTGCAGATGTGAACACTGAACAGTGAAGAAATATCAAACAGCAAAAATAATACTGGCCAAAAATCCAAAATGAAGAACTCAAAAATACTTGGGACAAAGGGAAAAATAACCAAACTGCACTAGGCTGTGCCCATGAAATGGGCCCTAGCAGCTCTCTCACTGGGCTGTCAGCATGTTGCCTGCCCGAGCATAACTGACTTTGGCCCAATCCCAATTCACCCTTTGTCAGCCTTCTGATTGGTCCCTGACTGACTAACCAGCAGGCTCTTTCTGCCTTGTTCCGCCCTCGTTCCGCCTTGTTTATGTTGAATTTGCTAAAACATCATTTTTGGAACAAACTAAAAACAAACATGATATGCCCAGTCACCATGCTGCACCTGTGATGTTCCTTTTTACTGACACCAAGTTTAAAATAACAATTGAGTGCACGGAATATCAATATGAAGCAACTGACAAATATGTTATTTCAATGGTAGTGGATGGAGAGAGAGATTTTTGTCCAACCACGAAACGGCAACCAATGAGTGCGAAGAGGGGCACAACCATGGGCGGGACTTGACAAAGGGTGAATTGCCTCTCTCAAGCCATGAGCCCTGAACCCTCAGTGACTTTAGTGACGTCAGCTGTAAGTGCTTGAGGGTGAGAGGCTGCAAGGGCTCCAAGCTGAGCCCTCACTGACTTACCGATTTCAAATGGGACATCCCTCAAGCCCTCGCAGACTTCACATGAACGCGCAGCTAAGTCAGTGAGGGCTCATTGAGTCAGCAAGGGAGTGGATTGGGATTGGGCCTGACTCTGCCTGCAGTCTCCCTTTTATAGGAGAGGATCCTACCACACACAGAGAACCACTTAACTCAAATCAGCTGATCTACAAGCTCACACGTATCATAATGAACATGAATAAGTAACCAATGAAATAGATGTTCTATTTTAGACTGAACATCATTTAAGTTTGCATCCAGTTCGAAAGATAATTAGACATACTTTGCTCATCACCATTGTGAAACACCCCTACTCCTCAGCAGTACTTGGCACCCTCTTAAACTGAATGGTTGAGCCAGAGGTTCAGCAGTTCAGATTCAGACAGAAGAGTGCCAGCACTGCAGACTAGTGCAGAGGCCATACAGGTGACAAACAATGAGCAAACACTGGTTACAATAAACGTAATGTTTTACCCTGCAAGTCTGTGTGTATCATTTAATTTGTGCATCATCGTGAAACATTGATATCATTGTGAATCATGAATAAGTTGTGAATGCATTCATCAACAGTATTGACCCTTATATGTTAGGACCATGTCTGCCCCACTACCCAGTACCCACAGTCACTTCAGTTGCTTCCACACCGGCCAGTGGTCTAAATGAATAGTTAGATGCCTCTGTGTGGTGTGTGCGTGCGTGCAATGTCCTTAATCAGAGTGTGTGTGTGTGTATAGGGCACGGGCTGCCCCGTGACAATAGTTATATCGTTATATACCCTTTATCCCTAAACTTCTTTGCCATATTTTACTATTTTGGAAAACATTTAAAAATATTTCAACTAGGCGATCTACATCGACAAAATAGTAATTTTTCAAAATAGTAAAAGAAATTGCAAATAAGTTTTGGGATCATGGTGGCACAATGCCTGTCGCCTGATGTGAATGGCCCTTTAGACTCATTGAAAACACATAAGTCCCTGCTTCTCAACACAGCAGGGCGATGCAAAGTTTCACCAGCAGGAGGCAGACATGAGTCACAGTACAATACAATACAATACAATTCTACAGTAGAGTCTGAGAAACCCTGATCTACGACGTACTGTACTGTATGACTATAACGGTTAGGTTACAGCCTGATCCAACCGACATGGACTCCCACAGACCCTTTTCTAGACAGCTGGCAGGGTCATAGTATAGTATAGTTAGTAGAGCACTCCCCTTTGGACCACAAGGTTCTGGTTTTAATTGGTCTCGGGCAACGGCATGAGTAGCACGGCTTGGGTATCTAAGATGTGCATCCGTACTGGGAGTGTTGAGTGTTGCACACACTCATACATCATTCCATCTCCCAGGCAGGGGTCTAGTGCAAAGGATAGACACCCTCGTTCTCAGCTGACATGGACAATACATTACTCTGACTGACTGACCTGCTTAGTAAATAATGATATAGTAAACAATTAAGTGCTGTACAGGTCAGTCATATTGCTGCTCACAGGTAGGCCCAATTATAAACAATACATAAATAAGATGGGTGTCATATTGTTGACTGATGGGGTCTATAAAAGTGGGCAGGCTTTCTGTACACCCACTGTTCACCTGACCCTGAATGTCTGTGGCTGATTAACCTAAAAAGAGCCCATAGAATCAAATTCCATGAAGAGGCATCATCACAATGTACCGTAATACAGTAGGCTATCCCTTAATTTGGCTGATAAAACCTAATACTTTAAGAGCTGATATCTCCTCAGTTAAGCACATTAAGTGTTTGGTTGCTCTGAATGCAGCAAATCGACTGCAGAACTAGAGTGTGTGCACTGTCACTCAATGTGCATGCGTCATGTAGGTTGGCTCTCTGTGGCGCCTATACATTGCAATGCATGTGTGTGCGTGTGTGTGTGTGTGTGTGTGCGTGCGTGCATGCGTGCGTGTGTGCGTGCGTGCGTGCGAGTTTCTGTGAGTGCGTGCGTGTTTTTGCGAGTGTGTGTGTGTGGGGGCTAGGGGGAGGGACTATGACCAACACTTTATCTCTTCCCCTTATGTTAAAATGTGTGTAACCAGGTGGACTTTAATGCAGTTTCTCTCATTTCCCCTATGGTGTGTTTGTCACTGACACTAATGATTGTGTCATTGAGTGCAGGTGCAAGTGGCTCCAGACCAGCCAATCATGATGCAGTACTCTTTTCAAAAGCAGGAAATCCTAGTGCAATGGCAGATCTGACTGATTCTCCACAGGCGAGCAGAGTGGTTCTCAGTGCTACCATGGTATGGTATTTTTAATTAAGTTTATCCAATTGGTTACAATGCAAGTTTGGGCCAGTAGCTGTGAGGCAGCTTTCTGCCAGAGGTGCGCTTCCACTCTGCTTGCCCTGTGTTAAGGTATATTATGTGCACATAATGTTGTAGTTTCCTGTGATGTATGTATTTTATTTTGTAGTTTTCAACCCACTGTAAGGCTTGAGCTCCTTCAATGTTTGCATGTTTAGACATTAAGAGTAGTTAAACTAATTGTGTGTTTTTGTTGCAGTGAAACTAACCTACTTGAGTTGATACTCCTTTTGATGTGATGTGCCTTAACTGCTCATGATGTATGGAGAAGAAATGTGTTCTACAGTGTTGAGAACTGCCATTTTGTATTAAGCCATGGTGCTATTTATAACTAAGTTAATGTGAAATAAATGTCAACCTTTTGTAAACTCTGTCTTCACTCAGCTCCTCCTCATCCCAGTTTCTTAAGCTCTGTTTTACGAACCTGTTTAAGCCTTAATTGGTTGTTGGTGCAATTCCAACTGGCGTAGTCTGTAGTGTTAAATGCATTTTAGTAACTCCTATCTCGGCCATCTGGTTACATTTGGCGTAGTCGGCAGGACAGAGCACTGGGTGAGAGCTGGGTGATCATGGTGAGACCAAGTGTGGAATTTGCTCTTTTTCCAGACCAGTAATGATTTTAATTGATTATCAAATGTGTTAATTGTCTGCCCCACTGCCCGTGTGTGAGAGAAATGTGTTGTGTAATCTAGGGGAAGAGAGATTGACGGTTGGCCTCTGCAGCTCCAAAAGGCGGGTCCAGGCTTTCCCATCAAGGGACTGGGCGTTAAGGAAGCTTGATTGGGTTGGTTACATGTCCTTAAAGGAAGTTTGGAGGTGGTCCAAAGGGACCACTTCCCTGGAGCCACTCCTTTCTGCAATGCCTCTGTGACTGAGCTGTGAGGGGGGGGGCTGGAGGTTCAGGTGCTAATGGGCAATGGCCATGCCTGCGGAGGCACCCGATGGACCTGTCCCTGCCCAAGTTATGTCAAAGCGCCCATGAAGAGAAGCTACTCCATAAAGGGAGGGGGACCACGCATGGTAGGAGTGCAGATGGCGTCGAGCTTCCCCACGGAGCGTGAGTGTGTGATGTGACTGCCACTGACCAGAGGCCATGAAGGCCTCGGGACCGTTCTGTATCCCGGCTATAGTCTACGTGAGCCATGAGGACATGGCTGTGTTAAAGCTGGGGTGGATGTAACCAGGTGGACTTTAATGCAGTTTCTCTCATTTCCCCTATGGTGTGTTTGTCACTGACACTAATGATTGTGTCATTGAGTGCAGGTGCAAGTGGCTCCAGACCAGCCAATCATGATGCAGTACTCTTTTCAAAAGCAGGAAATCCTAGTGCAATGGCAGATCTGACTGATTCTCCACAGGCGAGCAGAGTGGTTCTCAGTGCTACCATGGTATGGTATTTTAATGTCTTTTAATTAAGTTTATCCAATTGGTTACAATGCAAGTTTGGGCCAGTAGCTGTGAGGCAGCTTTCTGCCAGAGGTGCGCTTCCACTCTGCTTGCCCTGTGTTAAGGTATATTATGTGCACATAATGTTGTAGTTTCCTGTGATGTATGTATTTTATTTTGTAGTTTTCAACCCACTGTAAGGCTTGAGCTCCTTCAATGTTTGCATGTTTAGACATTAAGAGTAGTTAAACTAATTGTGTGTTTTTGTTGCAGTGAAACTAACCTACTTGAGTTGATACTCCTTTTGATGTGATGTGCCTTAACTGCTCATGATGTATGGAGAAGAAATGTGTTCTACAGTGTTGAGAACTGCCATTTTGTATTAAGCCATGGTGCTATTTATAACTAAGTTAATGTGAAATAAATGTCAACCTTTTGTAAACTCTGTCTTCACTCAGCTCCTCCTCATCCCAGTTTCTTAAGCTCTGTTTTACGAACCTGTTTAAGCCTTAATTGGTTGTTGGTGCAATTCCAACTGGCGTAGTCTGTAGTGTTAAATGCATTTTAGTAACTCCTATTTCGGCCATCTGGTTACATGTGGTTTGTCTTTTTATTTTTTTTAAATGTAGGCTACATGTTGTCACATCACTAGGCTACATCAAAATGTTGATTCACGAGACACACTATTATGTGCTTGATGTGTCAAGTCACCCCTATTTGTTTAGGACAGCATTTATTGTATGTATTCATTTATAATAACATGTGACCTTTAATCATCATCATTCATTCAAATTGATTGAAAACAGTTTTATTTTTACTACTAATACTTCATGTGCTCTGGACTCACATTAGGTCAAACATTTTAATGACCCAACACAGGTTGTGATGGTGATGTATATATATACATTTCGTGTAATTTGCTGAAAAGTGTGTTTGTATATTGCATAATAGTTTTCAAACGTCCTTATTTTGTCTACTGTGGTCACTGTGCTCTGCATGGTCAATATGTCATCACACGTGCGTGCGTGTGTGCGTGTGTGCGTGCGTGCGTGCGTGCGTGCGTGCGTGCGAATTTAGGTTTTGTACATCCTTAACGCTGAAGCATTGTGCCATCGATTGTGCACAGATCTGAGCAGAGCTTCCCTTTATTTTTCTCATGTTCCCTCTGTGGCTCCAGCACCTCACTTAAGTTTTTTCAGCCGATGAGCGGTGGTTCTTTTGACATTTTTGTCTGAAATGTTTAAAATGTAAAAAAAAACTAAATAAATACATGTAGCAATTAACTGTCTGTCCTTCAATAGAAGATTATTCAGATTTGATTCAGAATTTCTTAAAGCACAAAACGTAACAAGTGCATATCCTTCACTATAATGATGATTTAGACCAGGGGTTCTCAACGTTTTTGGCTGGGGACCCCCGGAAATGCTTTGCCCCCCCCCCCCCCCCCCCCCCACACACACACACACCCCCCTCCCCAAACTGACTGCATGCATCCAGCCATTCAGTTGCAAAAAAATTATAATAATAATTTGGGGACCCCCCCCAAAAAATAATTTGGCGACCCCCCCTAGGGGCCGCAACCCATGGGTTGAGAACCCCTGATTTAGACAGCTGTTCAGTTATAGTGTAGCAGAGCTTTCAGACTCTAATTTTCTCTCTCTCTCTCTCTCTCTCTCTCTCTCTCTCTCTCTCTCTCTCCCTCTCTCTCTCTCTCTGTCGCTGCACACTTAGCTGTACTTTCTGTTTCAGGACAGCGCTCTAAAACAGGGAGAAGGCCTTTCATAGTAGCCTGGCATATAAGCCAGACTCAAATCACGTGTGGTATTTGAGTCTGGAGATGCTGTGTATGGATCTTGTTTCCCGGGGGGCGGGTTCAAACATTTTCTCTTTGACGCAATTGGTCAGAGCTACTGTCAGTCAAAGGTCTCAAGCATTGAACGTCACAGTACCAAAGCCCGCCCATATTGCATGCCGTGTCCCGATTGGCCACACCAGTTCTCTGGTGTAGGAAATGGGCGTACAATTGAGCCTCTCCAGACCGTAATCCGCCGGCAGGCAATTTTTTTTTGCCAACGGCTGATTCGGTCTGGCTTATTAGCCAGGCTACTTTCATAGTGGTTGCTGGGTGTCTGGGGATGCTGTGTCTTAGGCTGAGCTCACACCTTTAATGCAATTCTCGTGCTCGTTGGATCAATGCTGTGTAGTATCATGGCCGCCCAATGTATTTCCAATGGAGGTCACATGGTTTGACACAACATTGTGTTGTGTGAGGAGCTTGGTCTGACCTGGACTGAGGGCAGCTGGACGTGGGTGGATGGAACACCACTGACAACACAGTGAGACATTTGACATTTTTTTGACATGTGTTCGCCATGTTTTAAAACCAGATTTCACACCCCCATATGTCTCAGAAACACTGAGGAAGCTCGTTTCCTTCGACTTCTGTAGGTTATTTAAAGTGGTATACATGCATTTGTGAGTGACTTAATTTGATATTTTTGGGTCCTTTTTTGTTCATGTTCCGATCGTGCTCTGAAAACTTTTGAGTTGAGAACACCAGAGGAACACTTTATGTTAAATGACAGAAAAGGGAAGACGTTTTTTTAATGAGTGCAGCTGGGCACAGAGCAACTGTGGTTCACAAAGATATAAATGAGAAATTGTAATATTTAGGCGGGTTGATTGTATATATATATAGGCAGGGGCGGGGGGGGGATGGTGTTTCTCCCCACAAAGCCAATTGACTGACTTTTTCTTTCTTCTTTTTAGACAAAATATCTAATTTGAAATGTTTTACAGCATAGGGGAGAACGGGGTAAGATGAGCCAGCGGGTAAGTTGAACCACCCCCTCTATCTAGAAAACTGTGTTGCCATGTGACCTTAAATCTAGTAAGCGGCCATCATTTACACCTGGCTGTGAAGTTGGGAAGCACATGGGGAAAGTAGAAAACATTCTTTTACACAAAAAACAGTTTTTTGTCGGGAAAGTAAAATGTTGACACATCATGTAAAATGACTGTTATACAAAGCAAAATGTACCTAGGTCTAAAATGTAATATCATACACGTTGATGATTTGCCAATGGATAGCCCCATGTGAATCATTTAGCAAAGAATTGTCTGAAGTAGCTTATTCTAGTCATTGTTTTCTAAAATGGTGGCTGGGGTAAAATGAACCATGTTCATGTTTTTTTTATTAAGTCTTTGCTACTCAAATTATACTGAATGACCTTTCATTTGCATGTACATACTCATTTAAGAGAAGTTTGCAATATTGTATTAACAATATTGCAAATATAAGGTTCTGAATTACAAACTTTATTTAATTGCCTTAATATTGTTTAAATAATAAATAAACAAATAAATAAGACTATTTGCAAAAGGGAAAACTGTTATTATATTATTATCGATAAGTGAATACATTATCTGTTCAAGTTTAAGCTTTTAACATTAAAATATCATGTGGTTCAACTTACCCCTCGACTTGGATCAACTTACCTGGGGCAAAGGTAACCTGGGGCAAATTGAGCCACATGACCACTTTTTTTAAAAAGGTCATATTTTCATGGCCCTTTGTCATAGATGCTTACTCATCATTTCAATTGATAGAAGACATCCTGAAATATGGGTAGATCATTAGATTTTACTGCCATCTCATTTTGCCTTGCTTCCAGGACAACTTAAGCAAAAAGTGGTTCATCTTACCCCGTTCTCCCCTATTGTTGTTTTCCCCATGTTATATTCAGTTCAGGACAGTACTGTAGGCTGATTTAAAAACCTATTAAAGGAATAGTGCTCGCCACATCCTCAAACCTTCTCGCTGCAGCATGTTTTAAGCGAGAGGGGAACTCGGATGGCGTAAGAATGGACTTCACGTCTCTCACACCCAGGCCTTTTCCATCTCGCCCCACTACTCTACCTAGCTGTAAATAACAAACATAATTCATGTTTGTGATTATTTAAAAAGGTATTATCATAATAATTTATCATTGTTAAGTTCACTCTGTATATCCACGGGCATATTAGCATGATGATACCATTACAAAACATGGGCTACATGGAAGAAATGTGTTTAATAAAACGAAATTAACTGGTGGGTCATAAATTAACTTAATTAAGCAGTCACCGTTTCTGTGACATGTTTTTCTTTCTAAATTTATAGTAGTAAATAGAGATTGCATAGAGATCGACTAGTACGACTACTATGCAATCAAATAAATCTGTATACAAGATAATTTCAGATTTCAGAGAGGGAGGGAAATACTAAATTAACTGTTAACTAAATTAAAAAGAATCGCGGGGGCGAGTTGGTAAAGGGGCGAGCAGTCTCGTATTTACAAACTGACCTTATTTAGACATGAAAAAGGTCCGTTTCTCCTATGGAGGTGCTCGAGCACTGCTTGGCTCCTCCTCCTCTGATGGGGGGAGTCACCCGACTCTGCCAGTTCACATAGCCCCAGTAATACGCCTCATCCGCCGCTGTAACTATTTACACAGTAATCCCACGTCACGGTGTTATCACGAGGCGTGACCATATATGGAGGCGTGGGTGACGAACTGAAGGACGGGAGATGCAGGTTTTCATAGTAAAGGCGACCTACGGGTCGCAATAATTATAATAATGGATTTGTATTTATAATGCACTTTACATTCGTATAAATCTCAAAGTGCTACAAAAAGTAGTTATTTTGAAATTGATAATCAATACAAGAGAAGAATATACAGTCACTCGTTACTGTTCAAGCCTCTCTCGTCCTTGTAAGATGTCGACACATATTTACACCATGCCAGACTTGAGAGACAGTGATGGAGAGAGAGGACAGAGAGGGGACACTGAGCACACACACACACACACACACACACACACACACACACACACACACACACACACACACACACACATACTGGTTTTTGTGGTTTGTGGGGACCAACATTTTTTTCATCCCTCGTGGGGACCACCCTTTCTAAAGGTTATACAGCTATGAAAAAAATCAGGTATAACAACTATGGCTTTGTAAGCTTATACACGACTTTAAATATCAGAATTGATGAAGTAATTGCTGGACCATGCCATATGGGGACTTGTGAAAAATCTGGTTAACATGGTTGATGGGGACCTCATTTGAATATCATTTAAATAATTCACACAAGGTCCGCTCTAATGTGATTAATGGGGACCTTGCAACAAGTGTAATTACTAACTAGTAAAACGCCCTTAATGACTTAATACTAGTATTAAAATGTTATTGCCTTCTTTCATGTCCAATGAATTTGTAATTAAGTTATTAAGGTAACATACCATATGAATCCATTTGGGAAAATAATAATAATAATAATAATAATTCAAAACCATAACCAATTCAATAATAGCTAAAACATAATTCAGTTTTCCAATTAAAAAATAGCCAATCTACAAGCTCAAAACGCATCAAAGCACAACACATTTTGAGCTTGTAGACTGCTATTTTTGCTATTTTTGACAGTATATGCATTGTGACCCCCTGGAGTGACTGAAAATATAGTGGCCCTCTCCATCATCAAAGTTGCCCAACCCTGACATAGATAATGCACAATGTTGACATAAATAAATTGTAGAACAACAATTTTAATTGTACAAGCGAACAAATTGGTACTAATATCCTGACTACGCCACCTCCCGCTTGTTGAGGGGGCAGGAGGAACCCCTAGAGTGTAAACTTTGACCAACTTCCCCTTTAACAGGAACAATGTACGAGAGGCATTTGTGGAAAATGTAACAACTTTATTTATATATAACTACACAGTATATATTAAAAGGTTAGGGCAATACATCAGTGAGGCAGATAAGATAATAAAGTAAAAAGTATATAATTAGCTCAAATACATTTGGGGAAAGAAAGGGGACAGGCCTAGCACGAAAAACAACTTGTGCAATACAACAATAAAATCAATACAAAACATGCAGTGCAGGGGGTTAACAAATACACACCAATAAAACCCAAACCAATAAAAGACACTAGTCATACTAAATAGTAGATAGATAGTAGGTATTTAGAACACACTTTCAGTTCTGTGATATATGGGGACATTTAACACACTTTAAGCTAATGTGCATCACGGGGCCATATAAAAACACACACACAAACAAACAAACACACATCTTAAAACATGCATCTTGGGGACTCCGTGCTAAATGTGCATCATGGGGACGTCTTCTGAAGTTTCAATTATTTTGCCTTCAAGCTTGCATAAATACACACACACATCTTAAAACATGCATATTGGGTACACCGTGCTAATGTGCATCATGGGGACGTCTTCTGATGTTTCAATTATTCTGCCTATTATGTGATCTACAATATTTAGACTTTTAATGCCCTTTACATTAGGCTAATGTGCGTCACGGGGACATACATGCTGTTAGAGTTCTCAACGGGCCTGAAAATAAAGCCTGGACCCGAACTGGTCCAACCCAAGGCTTGGCCCGGCCCGAAACATTACCATAATGTTAAGTCTGATAAGCCCCAGTAAAGGAAAAAAAACCACCAGTTGGCTGCGGCTATGTTGTTAAATTTACATCATTATACCGAGTGAGTGTGTGAGAGAACGGACAGTCATACTAGACATTAGGACATTACACAACATCCTTGTAAGGTGTGCTCTCCCCATTTACCTTTTCAATGGAAGTGGATGTCTTGGCAACTGCTGGAGCCATGTGTGTCTGTTGGGGAGTCTCCAACCCCTGTTGCAGGCATGTCATTCAACATCTGTTTAGAATAAGATTCATTGAATATTTAAAAGAGTTAGGCATGTGAAAGTAGTGCACTTGACTATCAATGTTGAATGCACTTATTGGAAGTTGCTTTGGATAAAAGCGAGTTCGAAATAACTCATGTAAGATAATGTTAGTAGTATTACAACATCCTGATGTAGTCCAATATACCATTTTGTTACATAGTAGGTATTTAGAACACACTTTCAGTTCTGTGATATATGGGGACATTTAACACACTTTAAGCTAATGTGCATCACGGGGACATATAAATACACACACACAAATAAACACACACATATCTTAAAACATGCATCTTGGGGACTCCGTGCTAAATGTGCATCATGGGGACGTCTTCTGAAGTTTCAATTATTTTGCCTTCAAGCTTGCATAAATACACACACACATCTTAAAACATGCATATTGGGTACCCCGTGCTAATGTGCATCATGGGGACGTCTTCTGATGTTTCAATTATTCTGCCTATTATGTGATCTACAATATTTAGACTTGTAATGCCCTTTACATTAGGCTAATGTGCGTCACGGGGACATACATGCTGTTAGAGTTCTCAACGGGCCTGACAATAAAGCCTGGACCCGAACTGGTCCAACCCAAGGCTTGGCCCGGCCCGAAACATTACCATAATGTTAAGTCTGATAAGCCCCAGTAAAGGAAAAAACACCACCAGTTGGCTGCGGCTATGTTGTTAAATTTACATCATTATACCGAGTGAGTGTGTGAGAGAACGGACAGTCATACTAGACATTAGGACATTACACAACATCCTTGTAAGGTGTGCTCTCCCCATTTACCTTTTCAATGGAAGTGGATGTCTTGGCAACTGCTGGAGCCATGTGTGTCTGTGGGGGAGTCTCCACCCCCTGTTGCAGGCATGCCATTCAACATCTGTTTAGAATAAGATTCATTGAATATTTAAAAGAGTTAGGCATGTGAAAGTAGTGCACTTGACTATCAATGTTGAATGCACTTATTGGAAGTTGCTTTGGATAAAAGCGAGTTCGAAATAACTCATGTAAGATAATGTTACTAGTATTACAACATCCTGATGTAGTCCAATATACAATTTTGTTACATAGTAGGTATTTAGAACACACTTTCAGTTCTGTGATATATGGGGACATTTAACACACTTTAAGCTAATGTGCATCATGGGGACATATAAATACACACACACAAACACACATATCTTAAAACATGCATCTTGGGGACTCCGTGCTAAATGTGCATCATGGGGACGTCTTCTGAAGTTTCAATTATTTTGCCTTCAAGCTTGCATAAATACACACACACATCTTAAAACATGCATATTGGGTACCCCGTGCTAATGTGCATCATGGGGTCGTCTTCTGATGTTTCAATTATTCTGCCTATTATGTGATCTACAATAATTAGACTTTTAATGCCCTTTACATTAAGCTAATGTGCGTCACGGGGACATACATGCTGTTAGAGTTCTCAACGGGCCTGACAATAAAGCCTGGACCCGAACTGGTCCAACCCAAGGCTTGGCCCGGCCCGAAACATTACCATAATGTTAAGTCTGATAAGCCCCAGTAAAGGAAAAAACACCACCAGTTGGCTGCGGCTATGTTGTTAAATTTACATCATTATACCGAGTGAGTGTGTGAGAGAACGGACAGTCATACTAGACATTAGGACATTACACAACATCCTTGTAAGGTGTGCTCTCCCCATTTACCTTTTCAATGGAAGTGGATGTCTTGGCAACTGCTGGAGCCATGTGTGTCTGTGGGGGAGTCTCCACCCCCTGTTGCAGGCATGCCATTCAACATCTGTTTAGAATAAGATTCATTGAATATTTAAAAGAGTTAGGCATGTGAAAGTAGTGCACTTGACTATCAATGTTGAATGCACTTATTGGAAGTTGCTTTGGATAAAAGCGAGTTCGAAATAACTCATGTAAGATAATGTTACTAGTATTACAACATCCTGATGTAGTCCAATATACAATTTTGTTACATAGTAGGTATTTAGAACACACTTTCAGTTCTGTGATATATGGGGACATTTAACACACTTTAAGCTAATGTGCATCATGGGGACATATAAATACACACACACAAACACACACATATCTTAAAACATGCATCTTGGGGACTCCGTGCTAAATGTGCATCATGGGGACGTCTTCTGAAGTTTCAATTATTTTGCCTTCAAGCTTGCATAAATACACACACACATCTTAAAACATGCATATTGGGTACCCCGTGCTAATGTGCATCATGGGGTCGTCTTCTGATGTTTCAATTATTCTGCCTATTATGTGATCTACAATAATTAGACTTTTAATGCCCTTTACATTAAGCTAATGTGCGTCACGGGGACATACATGCTGTTAGAGTTCTCAACGGGCCTGACAATAAAGCCTGGACCCGAACTGGTCCAACCCAAGGCTTGGCCCGGCCCGAAACATTACCATAATGTTAAGTCTGATAAGCCCCAGTAAAGGAAAAAACACCACCAGTTGGCTGCGGCTATGTTGTTAAATTTACATCATTATACCGAGTGAGTGTGTGAGAGAACGGACAGTCATACTAGACATTAGGACATTACACAACATCCTTGTAAGGTGTGCTCTCCCCATTTACCTTTTCAATGGAAGTGGATGTCTTGGCAACTGCTGGAGCCATGTGTGTCTGTGGGGGAGTCTCCACCCCCTGTTGCAGGCATGCCATTCAACATCTGTTTAGAATAAGATTCATTGAATATTTAAAAGAGTTAGGCATGTGAAAGTAGTGCACTTGACTATCAATGTTGAATGCACTTATTGGAAGTTGCTTTGGATAAAAGCGAGTTCGAAATAACTCATGTAAGATAATGTTACTAGTATTACAACATCCTGATGTAGTCCAATATACCATTTTGTTACATAGTAGGTATTTAGAACACACTTTCAGTTCTGTGATATATGGGGACATTTAACACACTTTAAGCTAATGTGCATCACGGGGACATATAAATACACACACACAAACAAACACACACATATCTTAAAACATGCATCTTGGGGACTCTGTGCTAAATGTGCATCATGGGGACGTCTTCTGAAGTTTCAATTATTTTGCCTTCAAGCTTGCATAAATACACACACACATCTTAAAACATGCATATTGGGTACCCCGTGCTAATGTGCATCATGGGGTCGTCTTCTGATGTTTCAATTATTCTGCCTATTATGTGATCTACAATATTTAGACTTTTAATGCCCTTTACATTAGGCTAATGTGCGTCACGGGCAGGGTTGGGAAGTAACGGATTACATGTAACGCCGTTACGTAATCAGAGTACAAAAAAACGGTAACTGTAACGTCTTAGGGTACATTTTAAAATGTGTAATCTGGATTACAGTAACGGCCGTATAGTAACGGGGGTTACAGGCTTGATTACAATCTCCCCTTCCCCTCATCAATTTTAGGGCTACAAATAAGTTAAAACACCAAACAATAAAATAATCAAGTCTTTGCGCTGTGTGTGTGTTGCTGCTGCTGCTTACTGCGCAGTGAACACAGGCTTGCGCCGCTCGGCTCCAACACGAGCCACATCGGTCACAGGCAGTGGTTTCCCCTGCCGTCAGACTCCCCAGTCCCGACATATTATATTATATTATATTTCATTAGTGCTGTGATCTGTAACCAGCGGACAATGATCTGTAGGCTACTGTACCCGGGGACAGAGCTAGGGGAGACAGTGAGAGGAGGCGCCGCGTCGGGGTGGACTGACTGGAGCGCTCTGGGTTAGATTTTGACGGGGAGTGGAAAAATGATATAAAAGACACCGTTCAAATGACACTTTAATACTGTAGTAGTAGGCTCGCTAAAAACCATAACTCTATGGACATAATAACATGCAGCGGGGTGTAATCAGCCCTCCTCAACAGCTTGGTGATATGTTCAAACGGGATACAAATCCAAATAGTTTCAGTTGAATCAGTTGTAATTAAATCTGCGATTAATTTCAGCTGTGACCAATAGATGCGATTGCAATGCGCTGGGTCGCACATTGCAAAGTGAAACAGTCTGAAACTCATCAGCTCCGTAACGTTGCGCTAGAAAGCTGTGTGTGTGTGTGTGTGTGTGTGTGTGTGTGTGTGTGTGCGCGCGCGTTTGTGCGCGCGCGTCTGCGTCTGTGTGTGCGCGCACCTATCTGTCTGCCTGCCTGCCTGCCTGCCTGCCTGCCTGTCTGTCTGTCTGTCTGTCTGTCTGTCTGTCTGTCTGTGTCTGTGACAACTTGGTGTTAAAGTGCTAGTGTTTTCCTTCTTTTGTTTTAATCAATATCATTTTGTAGTCTTACCCTACAGCATGACTTTGGCTAGGGCCTATATTCTTTATATTTGTATATATTATGATTTTAAATGAATTAGCCTTTTGTGTGTACACGTGCCTTAATTGCCTAGCCGAATAGGACTGTATTTTAACATGAATCATAATAAGGTTGGAACTTGAGAGCCAAATATTTTCTGAGGAGGTTCTGATTGTTGTAAAAAGGTTGAGAACCACTTATTTAAACATATTTCTGTTGTCCTTTTCTTAATTTCATAAGCTCAACATTCTTGTCTGGTTATCAATGGTAAAACGTGTTTTATCTAATTAAATTGAGTTTTGCTTAAAAGTAATCAAAAAGTAACTGAAAGTAACCCCCTACTTTTTAAATTGTGGTACTCGGATTACGTTACTGACTACAATTTTTAGCAAGTAACTTGTAACTGTAGGGGATTACTTTTTAAAAGTAACCTTCCCAACCCTGGTCACGGGGACATACATGCTGTTAGAGTTCTCAACGGGCCTGACAATAAAGCCTGGACCCGAACTGGTCCAACCCAAGGCTTGGCCCGGCCCGAAACATTACCATAATGTTAAGTCTGATAAGCCCCAGTAAAGGAAAAAACACCACCAGTTGGCTGCGGCTATGTTGTTTCATTTACATCATTATACCGAGTGAGTGTGTGAGAGAACGGACAGTCATACTAGACATTAGGACATTACACAACATCCTTGTAAGGTGTGCTCTCCCCATTTACCTTTTCAATGGAAGTGGATGTCTTGGCAACTGCTGGAGCCATGTGTGTCTGTGGGGGAGTCTCCACCCCCTGTTGCAGGCATGTCATTCAACATCTGTTTAGAATAGGATTCATTGAATATTTAAAAGAGTTAGGCATGTGAAAGTAGTGCACTTGACTATCAATGTTGAATGCACTTAATGGAAGTTGCTTTGGATAAAAGCGAGTTCGAAATAACTCATGTAAGATAATGTTACTAGTATTACAACATCCTGATGTAGTCCAATATACCATTTTGTTACATAGTAGGTATTTAGAACACACTTTCAGTTCTGTGATATATGGGGACCTTTAACACACTTTAAGCTAATGTGCATCACGGGGACATATAAATACATACACACAAACAAACACACACACACACATCTTAAAACATGCATCTTGGGGACTCCGTGCTAAATGTGTATCATGGGGACATCTTCTGAAGTTTCAATATTTTGCCTTCAAGCTTGCATAAATACACACACACACACACACACATCTTAAAACATGCATATTGGGGACCCCGTGCTAATGTGCATCATGGGGTCGTCTTCTGATGTTTCAATTATTCTGCCTATTATGTGATCTACAATATTTAGACTTTTAATGCCCTTTACTTTAGGCTAATGTGCGTCACGGGGACATACATGCTGTTAGAGTTCTCAACGGGCCTGACAATTAAAGCCTGGACCCGAACTGGTCAAACCCAAGGCTTAGCCCGGCCCGAAACATTACCATAATGTTAAGTCTGATAAGCCCCAGTAAAGGAAAAAACACCACCAGTTGGCTGCGGCTATGTTGTTAAATTGACATAATTATACAGAGTGAGTGTGTGAGAGAACGGACAGTCATACTAGACATTAGGACATTACACAACATCCTTGTAAGGTGTGCTCTCCCCATTTACCTTTTCAATGGAAGTGGATGTCTTGGCAACTGCTGGAGCCATGTGTGTCTGTGGGGGAGTCTCCACCCCCTGTTGCAGGCATGTCATTCAACATCTGTTTAGAATAAGATTCATTGAATATTTAAAAGAGTTAGGCATGTGAAAGTAGTGCACTTGACTATCAATGTTGAATGCACTTATTGGAAGTTGCTTTGGATAAAAGCGAGTTCGAAATAACTCATGTAAGATAATGTTACTAGTATTACAACATCCTGATGTAGTCCAATATACCATTTTGTTACATAGTAGGTATTTAGAACACACTTTCAGTTCTGTGATATATGGGGACATTTAACACACTTTAAGCTAATGTGCATCACGGGGACATATAAATACACACACACAAAAACAAACACACACACATCTTAAAACATGCATCTTGGGGACTCCGTGCTAAATGTGCATCATGGGGACGTCTTCTGAAGTTTCAATATTTTGCCTTCAAGCTTGCATAAATACACACACACACACATCTTAAAACATGCATATTGGGGACCCCGTGCTAATGTGCATCATGGGGTCGTCTTCTGATGTTTCAATTATTCTGCCTATTATGTGATCTACAATATTTAGACTTTTAATGCCCTTTACTTTAGGCTAATGTGCGTCACGGGGACATACATGCTGTTAGAGTTCTCAACGGGCCTGACAATTAAAGCCTGGACCCGAACTGGTCAAACCCAAGGCTTAGCCCGGCCCGAAACATTACTATAATGTTAAGTCTGATAAGCCCCAGTAAAGGAAAAAACACCACCAGTTGGCTGCAGCTATGTTGTTAAATTGAAATAATTATACCGAGTGAGTGTGTGAGAGAACGGACAGTCATACTAAATAGTAGATAGATTGTAGGTATTTAGAACACACTTTCAGTTTTGTGATATATGGGGACATTTAACACACTTTAAGCTAATGTGCATCACGGGGACATATAAATACACACACAAACCAACACACACACACATCTTAAAACATGCATCTTGGGGACTCCGTGCTAAATGTGCATCACGGGGACGTCTTCTGAAGTTTCAATTATTTTGCCTTCAAGCTTGCATAAATACACACACACACACACATCTTAAAACATGCATATTGGGGACCCCGTGCTAATGTGCATCATGGGGTCGTCTTCTGATGTTTCAATTATTCTGCCTATTATGTGATCTACAATATTTAGACTTTTAATGCCCTTTACTTTAGGCTAATGTGCGTCACGGGGACATACATGCTGTTAGAGTTCTCAACGGGCCTGACAATAAAGCCTGGACCCGAACTGGTCCAACCCAAGACTTGGCCCGGCCCGAAACATTACCATAATGTTAAGTCTGATAAGCCCCAGTAAAGGAAAAAACACCACCAGTTGGCTGCGGCTATGTTGTTAAATTTACATCATTATACCGAGTGAGTGTGTGAGAGAACGGACAGTCATACTAGACATTAGGACATTACACAACATCCTTGTAAGGTGTGCTCTCCCCATTTACCTTTTCAATGGAAGTGGATGTCTTGGCAACTGCTGGAGCCATGTGTGTCTGTGGGGGAGTCTCCACCCCCTGTTGCAGGCATGTCATTCAACATCTGTTTAGAATAAGATTCATTGAATATTTAAAAGAGTTAGGCATGTGAAAGTAGTGCACTTGACTATCAATGTTGAATGCACTTATTGGAAGTTGCTTTGGATAAAAGCGAGTTCGAAATAACTCATGTAAGATAATGTTACTAGTATTACAACATCCTGATGTAGTCCAATATACCATTTTGTTACATAGTAGGTATTTAGAACACACTTTCAGTTCTGTGATATATGGGGACCTTTAACACACTTTAAGCTAATGTGCATCACGGGGACATATAAATACATACACACAAACAAACACACACACACATCTTAAAACATGCATCTTGGGGACTCCGTGCTAAATGTGTATCATGGGGACATCTTCTGAAGTTTCAATATTTTGCCTTCAAGCTTGCATAAATACACACACACACACACACATCTTAAAACATGCATATTGGGGACCCCGTGCTAATGTGCATCATGGGGTCGTCTTCTGATGTTTCAATTATTCTGCCTATTATGTGATCTACAATATTTAGACTTTTAATGCCCTTTACTTTAGGCTAATGTGCGTCACGGGGACATACATGCTGTTAGAGTTCTCAACGGGCCTGACAATTAAAGCCTGGACCCGAACTGGTCAAACCCAAGGCTTAGCCCGGCCCGAAACATTACCATAATGTTAAGTCTGATAAGCCCCAGTAAAGGAAAAAACACCACCAGTTGGCTGCGGCTATGTTGTTAAATTGACATAATTATACAGAGTGAGTGTGTGAGAGAACGGACAGTCATACTAAATAGTAGATAGATAGTAGGTATTTAGAACACACTTTCAGTTTTGTGATATATGGGGACATTTAACACACTTTAAGCTAATGTGCATCACGGGGACATATAAATACACACACAAACAAACACACACACACATCTTAAAACATGCATCTTGGGGACTCCGTGCTAAATGTGCATCACGGGGACGTCTTCTGAAGTTTCAATTATTTTGCCTTCAAGCTTGCATAAATACACACACACACACACATCTTAAAACATGCATATTGGGGACCCCGTGCTAATGTGCATCATGGGGACGTCTTCTGATGTTTCAATTATTCTTCCTATTATTACCATTTTCTTTAATATCACATCATTGCAGAGTCACTGGCTGCACTGCTACAGTGCTACACAGAAAGACAGCCGCTAAAGGAAGCTAATGCTACAACACTACAAACTGGACCAAACTCAACATATATACTTTATACAGTAGAAAGTCCTAACACAAAAACGAAATTGTATACCCATTCTGACTATTTTCACAGAAAATAATAGCAAAAAAAACGTTTCAGGAGCCCACATTGGATTACATTACATGAAATTACCACCAAACAACATCATCCTTATATCTGAAGCTAAACTGAAGCTAAGTATCTTAACTTCATCACAAAATTATTTGTGTTACAAAACAGTAGTTTTAAGGTCATTACTAACCTGAAAGTACAGGAAAAGCAATCCCTCTAACTGATCTAAACTGTCTTCAGCCCATGTGAGCCATTTGAGCTAACTTAGCTAACTGAGCTAGCTTAATAATCAGAGCTAATTCACAAAATGTTATGAGCTAACTTAGCTAACTGAGCTATCTTAATAATCAGAGCTAATTCACAAAATGTTATGGTCAAATACTGGTTATAGTGATCTTTCAAATATCTGTGGTTGAGCACTGTTTTTATTGTTCATTCAGAAAAAAATAGCTTACCTTGTGTTTTGCTTTTGCTTCCATCTTCACTGCCTTGTTCTGGAATCTCCTGTTCTGTTACACCTGTTAACACTCGATTTGATGGTATAATCCCTCCTTGTGGGGAACAGGGTGGGTGGGGCCACATAATGATGTGGGTGCGGCCACAAAAGTGTGTGTGAGAATGTAATGAGTGCAATAGCAGCTAAAACCCTTAGGGGGAGATACTGAGCACCACTTACACACACACGATGATCAAAAAACCTCCCTTATGGGCCAAGGCTAAAAACCTCACAGGCACATATAAAGCATCTCCTGGGTTGGTTTTTTAACGGTTTCCCTCATGGGGACTAGGTTTTTTGTCCCCATACCGTAACTGGTCCCCATGACGTGACTGTGTAAACAGATTTGTGTCCCCACAAAGATATAAAAACCAGTGCACACACACACACACACACACACACACACACACACACACACACACACACACACACACACACACACACACAAATCCTCTAATCACAAAGTTTGCCTACTTGAGCAGATCAAAGTTCACTTGAAGTTTTAGGGATAAGACAGTTCTGCTCTAAAACCAGACTTCACACATGTCTCATGAACAATGAGGCAGCTCTACTGCTGTTTCCTTCTGCTGCTGCGTTATGAAAATTGTTTACATGCTTATTTGTTGTTTATTGAATGGATCCCCATTAGCTGGTTGACAGCTAATCTTCCTGGGGTCCATATAAAATGTATACATAAATACATAATTACAATACATTGTACAAGATTAAATACATGAAAATACATAATTACAATGTATTCTATAAAATTAAATACAACATAATAAGAAAAGCATTCCGGTCATGTGGTCAGCTGTAACAAGTTTTTCTTTAGAGCATAGTTAAAAGATAATGTATTTTGTATCATACTTGAAAGGCTTAAGTTGACAGTAATTCTCCGTGATTTAGAATGTGTCATGAAGAAACCACCAAAGTGGACTTTGGTAAGACCATCTGTGAGCTTTCATTCCATTCCTGTCAAAGCTAGCATCACCAAAACTCATGACATATTGAAATATGTTACTACGGTTGTACCAGTGCCCATAAAGCATGGCAGTGTCTACATACAGTATACTATGTCTGGTATGAAAAGGGAGGACATGCATGCTGCCCAGTATGACTTTTCAAGAGCTCCAGCTACACAAGCCAGTGTGGTTTATGTGTTTGAGTGTGTTTTCTAACAGAATGTACAAATAAAGGGTAAAGTTCATACACACACAGAGAGAGAGAGAGAGAGAGAGAGAGAGAGAGAGAGAGAGGGAGAGGGAGAGGGAGAGGGAGAGGGAGAGGGAGAGGGAGAGAGAGAGAGGGAGAGGGGAGAGAGAGAGAGAGAGAGAGAGAGAGAGAGAGGGAGGGGGGGGGAGGAGGGGGGGTACTGGGCCTAGTTGCTAATCCTCCAAGTAATCACAAGGTTTGACTATAGTTGAACAGATCAAAGTTCACCTCGTCAGTAGTGGTAGCCTACCGTATTTGTCTGAATTCCCCAGACAAACTAACATTTTTGAGAGGGGCAGAACTTCTGGAAGTGCTCAAGGCTTGTAAAGATTGTGTTTCCAGCTAAATCAAGGTTGTCAAGTTCACCTTCTGGAGTTTCAGCTGTCTTTTCCCGCAGTGCAAAGGTACTGTATAGTCTAGAGTCTCTAGACGTCTTCATGTGCATTAGACTGCATGGTCTCTCTCCATAGTATTTCAATTCAGCTCCATTCAAAGTGTGGATAATAAAGGTAGGCCTATAGGCTACATTGGCTTGTAGGACCGTTTGCAAGGATTCTACACTACAGTCCATCAGTCCATTCATCTACAGTGACTTCACTTCAGATTCTGCACACTTGGATGCATCAATACAGTGAGTAGGCTATATGTCATTCTTTAGCGTTTGTATGGCTCATGTAATATATTTGAGCACATGGAGTGTTTATACATTCTCATACCGGTATTGCCCAGATATTCTCATCTAGAATAAAAGTACAGCAAGCAACAACAGGTTAGCAGTGTGCATTATGTCTACAACGCTTAACCCAAACTAACCTCAACTCATGAATGTCACCATGACATTTAAACTAAAATTCCACTGATCTCAGGACCAAGTGGGACTAGAAACCTCAGCATCAGACATTAATGAGGACTCAGGGCAAAAAGTACAAAGAGAGTTACTGATATGCCACTGGAAATGCTGCATGGGGCAAAATATTACCCTGTCATGAATTCTGATGTTTTTGATTTATTTGTGAACAACATGGTCACATTTCACGTTTTACTGTAGCAATTAAAGTCAAACCTCTGAAGACAACTGTAAATATAACTATAAGTTAAATTTGACCTCTTGTAGCCCTACTAGAAATATTACATAATACACATACACAGAATATCGTATATCCCCACTCACAATGTGGGACAAAATTGTGTAAATTAAAATTATATCATATAGTATCATCAATAGTATCAAAGCGCCATATACATTTGAGATATTCTTATTATTGTAATATGATGTCTATGTTCCATCCAGGGACATCATGCAGGTGCTGAGTGGACCCTGGGCTGACCTGGCTCTGCTCTACAGACAGATAGACAGTCAGACAGACAGCTCTCTGCCTGTCTGTCTGTTAGTCCTGCTGCTGTTTCTGTCTGTCTGCCTCCTGCTGGTACAGCTGACTGTCTACCTCACATGGAAACTCAGAGAGGGTGAGACTCATGATCACATCTTAATGTCTGGATGCTGTCAATGTGTTCACAAGAGACACGTGTGGATTAGGCCTATTAACAGTCTTTGCAGAAAAGAGCACAAGAAAGTACAGTTCAATACAAGGTCTGCTAAGAGGATTTATAATATTATAAGCCAAGAAAGCACTATGGCTTGTTTCCATCGGGGTCCTTCATATTCAATTAATCTGAACATCAATCTGAACATATAAACCACAATAAATACTTTAATATGACTCAAATTAATTAACATTTACTTGAACTTTATATGTGTCATGACTCATGCACAAACACACACCTCTATATCTCCATTAATGAATCACCTGATCCTCTTTCCTCTCTTGTCTCCAAGTTGAAGCTGAGCTGTCAGACCTCCCACAGGATAGAAGCAGCACCATCTACTGGCCACGGAACAGAACTACACCCCCTAGACATAGAACTGGCACTGGGTCACACTTCACAGTCACCCACCTGACAGAACAAGACACTTCATGAAGCTGCTAGTTAAACTACTGGTGGTGGTTGGTTGACTATGAGGAAACCATGGGGAGATGTTACAGGGACTGCCCTTAAGTCAGACCTCCTGTTAGGCCGGATGTTTTTCAGTACAAGTGGTGGAATTAGGCCTCGACCGAGCGAGGAGGAAGAGTATCTGCTCTCTGCGTGCTGGTTGTGGTGGGTCGGTCTAGAGGCAAAAATGTCAGGGCCGTATGTTTTACGCAGTCCGGCCCTGGAACCAACACACGCACAAACCGGACGCACGTGTACATGTTTGTTATTGAACTTTAATTTAACATCGTTGGTATTGGTGTTCTTAAAACTGGACAGTTGTGTGTTGTGTAACTTTAGAGAGATCATGACATGATAGCAGGGAAACTGTGGCTGCACATCCACCTTCTTCTTTCTGTAGATATTTAGAAGCAAAGGAGAAGTGTCAAGTGTGTGTGTGTGTGTGTGTGTGTGTGTGTGTGTGTGTGTGTGTGTGTGTGTGTGTGTGTGTGTGTGTGTGTGTGTGTGTGTGCACATGTGCTTGTTGCGTGCACATGTTTTCATTGGTGCATACAGTGTGTCAAAATAACAGCGCTGTCATCGTTTAGGGTAGTGAAGATAGTATATATATACATTATCTTCAGTGTGTTGTGAAGAGGTCAAAAACATGCAGGAAGAATTGAAGTCATAAAGGTACAGATGGCTGTAGCTAGGCATTGTGACAACATTGAGGTCCAAGACGATACAGACTACGAGAATGAAACCACCGTCACTGCAAGAAGAACTAATGTAGAAATGTCTGAAGAAGGACATTATGAGAGTCTTGATCTGCAAAAGATAGACGATGCCGTATATAGAGATCTACGGACCAAGAATAAGCTGTCTGGTAAGAGATATTACTAAGACTAAAAATCACCAATACAAACACGTTTAAAACTTTGTAACGTGCGTGCGTGCGTGCGCGTGCGTGTGTGTGCGAGAGAGAGAGAGAGAGAGAGAGAGAGAGAGAGAGAGAGAGAGAAACTGAAGCAAAGCCCCGAATGCCAAGATAAAATAGCATTCACGCTCACATTACATCTTATGTCTATTTGTGAGTTCTCTGACTGAATTAAGTACATCATTTACTAAAAATCATGATAAGTGCCATTTTGATTAAACCAATCAAGACAGGACTCAGAGTAATAATTAAGATAGTTACCATTTGTTAACTTGTCAATAGTTCAAGCCTCTCATCCTTGAAAGATGTCTGCAATGCATATATTTATGCTTTTCCAGTCTTGACAAAGAATGTGAGACAGAGGAGAGTTGAGGCCGAGGACAGTTATAGAAGTGATTCACTTTATGTGTAAAAGTATTTTAGAGGTAATTTCAAAGTATTTTGGTCCGGTTGGGTTTAGCTAACGGCACTTACTCGTATCTTGTTTTTGTCTTAACAGGGAGAAGGCCTTTCAGAGTGGTTACTGGGTGTCTGGGGATCCTGTGTCTTATACTGATGGGTGTGATCATAGCCCAGGGTGTGATCATAGCCCAGGCTGTGCACTGTGAGTATTACACGTCACTAAACTACCACATCACTCACTCAGGGAGATTGTTGCCTAGGTGTGACACCTATAAAAGCCACTACAGGGGAGGCATACTATGATCCGACGGAGCAATGATCCGACGGAGCATTGGTCCGAGGTGCGCTGGGGGTCGGGAGAGGGTTGGGGTTAGGTTTAGGTTTAGGTGTGCTGCCCCGGGGGAGGTTAGGGTTAGGGTGAGGGTTTGAGGTAGGTTGTCGATCGGACCAATGCTCCGTCAGACCAAAGACATGTAACCCCACTACAGTACTACAGTATTACTAGTATTAAACTCTGAAGACAGATTCAGATCTTTTTCCATATTTGTGACGATGGGCTTCCAGATTGCCACAGTATTAACCAAAAACTTCAGGTGACTTTTTTTTAAATTAGCATTGCTTCTTTTTGTGTGTATTACTGCATGCATCTGCAAAGTATGATGAATAAAGTGGTGTTAGGGGCACCGTGGCACAGTTGGTAGTGCTGTTGCCTCACAGCTAGAAGGTCCTGGGTTCGATTCCCACTGGGGATGCTGTGAGTGCTCGGGGCGTGTTCTCTCCTCCGCGTCATCAGTGCCCAATGCCCATACCCGAGGCGGGGTTGGCGAAAGGGCATTTCTGTGTGGAGTTTGCATGTTCTCCCCGTGTCCCCTATAGGGTATGTACCCTCACAAAAAACATGCAGTAATCCTGGTCTTTAAACGACCAGGGACTGCGCGGAATAACGTGTTCCTTTCACGCGCTACGTCCGGCTGGGGAAACTCTCCCCTGTCAGGTGAAAAGAAGCAGCTTGGACTCCTCATGCATAGAAGGAAGATGCTTGACCTCATCATGAACAGTAGTAACAACAGTGTTTAATTATAACATTCATGTCCTTCGCAGATCGTTCACCCAGTAACAACATGACCAACGACACCCTGGTGCATCATTATAGCCAGCTAAAGATCCTCAATAACAACCTGAACCGGGAGAAGGACCTGCTTCAAAGTGAAGTAAACCAGCTGAAGACACAGATAGCAGGTGAGAGAAGATACAAAATAAATTAAAATGGTATAAATAAAATAAATACATAAATGTAGTGGAGTCAAAACTAAATACAATATTTGCCTCTGAGAAGTAGTGAAGTGTAGAAGTATAAAGTAGGCCTATCGCAAACTTGAAATACTTATCTGAAGTAAAAAATACCAGGAATGTTTACTTGAGTAAATGTATGGAGTATAAAACACCATTGATAAAGTAGATGAATAGTTCTACCCTCCACTCCACTACTTTCAGAGTGGTTACTGGGTGTCTGGGGATCCTGTGTCTTATACTGATGGGTGTGATCATAGCCCAGGGTGTGATCATAGCCCAGGCTGTGCACTGTGAGTATTACACGTCACTAAACTACCACATCACTCACTCAGGGAGATTGTTGCCTAGGTGTGACACCTATAAAAGCCACTACAGGGGAGGCATACTATGATCCGACGGAGCAATGATCCGACGGAGCATTGGTCCGAGGTGCGCTGGGGGTCGGGAGAGGGTTGGGGTTAGGTTTAGGTTTAGGTGTGCTGCCCCGGGGGAGGTTAGGGTTAGGGTGAGGGTTTGAGGTAGGTTGTCGATCGGACCAATGCTCCGTCAGACCAAAGACATGTAACCCCACTACAGTACTACAGTATTACTAGTATTAAACTCTGAAGACAGATTCAGATCTTTTTCCATATTTGTGACGATGGGCTTCCAGATTGCCACAGTATTAACCAAAAACTTCAGGTGACTTTTTTTTAAATTAGCATTGCTTCTTTTTGTGTGTATTACTGCATGCATCTGCAAAGTATGATGAATAAAGTGGTGTTAGGGGCACCGTGGCACAGTTGGTAGTGCTGTTGCCTCACAGCTAGAAGGTCCTGGGTTCGATTCCCACTGGGGATGCTGTGAGTGCTCGGGGCGTGTTCTCTCCTCCGCGTCATCAGTGCCCAATGCCCATACCCGAGGCGGGGTTGGCGAAAGGGCATTTCTGTGTGGAGTTTGCATGTTCTCCCCGTGTCCCCTATAGGGTATGTACCCTCACAAAAAACATGCAGTAATCCTGGTCTTTAAACGACCAGGGACTGCGCGGAATAACGTGTTCCTTTCACGCGCTACGTCCGGCTGGGGAAACTCTCCCCTGCCAGGTGAAAAGAAGCAGCTTGTACTCCTCATGCATAGAAGGAAGATGCTTGACCTCATCATGAACAGTAGTAACAACAGTGTTTAATTATAACATTCATGTCCTTCGCAGATCGTTCACCCAGTAACAACATGACCAACGACACCCTGGTGCATCATTATAGCCAGCTAAAGATCCTCAACAACAACCTGAACCGGGAGAAGGACCTGCTTCAAAGTGAAGTAAACCAGCTGAAGACACAGATAGCAGGTGAGAGAAGATACAAAATAAACTAGAAAAAGTGCCCTTCTGGGCACAGGTCTCCACCAGGAGCATAGGACTGTGTGAGATGTTTGGCAAAATGTTTAGTAGTAATATAAACATGTTTGCCTTGTATGGCAATTGGATGATTTGAGGCATTTTGTTCCAATCAACCTGTTTTGCAAAAATCAACCTGTTGGTGGCGCTATAACAGGCCAATGTGAAAAGGGTGGGATATATTCCTCAGCCTAGTAAGAAAATGTGTGAAAGATTTCACGTAAATTGCATGCTGTGTTCATGATTTGAGGCTTTTGTTCAAAACGGGGCAATCTTGCAAACTGTGAAAGGCAATTATAGCCAATTAGGGTGGAATATGAAATATCGGACAGATCCGACTTGAGCACATGACCATAGAGATACTGTGTAACGATTTGTGAGATTTTTGGACAGAATCTGGAGGAGTAATATCCAAAAATGTGTTTTACAAAAGTCGGCCTCCTGGTGGCGCTATAAAAGGCAGATGCGGAAAATGCAGGTCAAAGGTTTGTCCTTGGCCTCTAGGGAGTGTGCATGCAACGTTTCACGCAGATCGGTGCAGTTTTAGGTAACAAATGTGAAAAGCTGCCTCATGGTGGCGCTATAACAGGCCGTTCTGGAAAATGCGGGGCAGAGGTTCATCGTTGGCATCTAGGGAGTGTGTGTGCAAAGTTTGGCATCGACCGGGTTAACGGTGCCGGAGATTAGCTGGTAACGGACGGACGGAAGGACACACGGACGGACGGACACACACACACACGGACGGACACACACACGGACGGAGTGCAAAACATACTCTCTCACCATGCCTTCGGCCTGGTGGAGACAATTAAAATGGTATAAATAAAATAAATACATAAATGTAGTGGAGTCAAAACTAAATACAATATTTGCCTCTGAGAAGTAGTGAAGTGTAGAAGTATAAAGTAGGCCTATCGCAAACTTGAAATACTTATCTGAAGTAAAAAATACCAGGAATGTTTACTTGAGTAAATGTATGGAGTATAAAACACCATTGATAAAGTAGATGAATAGTTCTACCCTCCACTCCACTACATCTCTGACTACTATTATTATTACAACTATATGTGTTAGAATAGATTTTCAGTACATTGAAAATCCATCAGTAAATCTCCTGTTTGATGTTTTTAGACAAGTCGTGTCCCAGTGGATGGACGAAGTTTGGATGCAGCTGTTACTACAGAACTACTGAACTTTGGAAAACATGGCAGCAAAGTAGAGACGAATGTCTGCGTCAAGGAGCTGATCTGGTGGTCATTAACAGTACAGAAGAACAGGTTAGTGTGTGTGTGTGTGTGTGTGTCTGTGTGTGTGTGTGTGTGTGTGTGTGTGTGTGTGTGTGTGTGTGTGTGTGTGTGTGTGTGTGTGTGTGTGTGTGTGTGTGTGTGCGTGCGCGTGCGTGCGTGCGTGCGTGCGTGCGTGCGTCCATGATTATAGTGAAGAAGTTTATTGAATACAATTAATGATGATTCATTCATGTACAAATAATCAGGTATTCATCAGAGGATTGAGGACTGGGGGGTCTAATGAATCATGGATTGGTCTGACCAGGACTGAGGGCAGCTGGACGTGGGTGGATGGAACACCACTGACAACACAGTGAGACATTTGACATGTTTTCATTGTAATCAAAGTCTATCAAAGTCACTTTATTCTAGTGACTGAGTGGATGTGGTTAAATAAATACATTGTTTATTGTGCAGGTACTGGTACAGTGGATCTCCTCTTAATGATGAAGACAGGAACTGTGCAGTCTACATTCACGGGCCTAACCCTGGAACATGGTATAATGGGGGATGTTCAGGTACAGCGCCCTCAATCTGTGAGACTAAGTGATGTTTGTTTTCACTTCATTGATGAAACTGCAGTTCACTGTTCTTCTGCTACAGCAGTAATTAGTAGTGAAAATGATACAAACAAAAAACAACAACATCTTGAAGTACTACATGTTGTACCTATAACCACTTTAACACAAACCACCAACTATGATGCTTCAGCATGTTATTCATTTGGCTTTCACAACTTGAACCCTAGTGACCCTATCCTGGGGACGAACATTATGCGAAAATAGTAGATCTACAAGCCCACATCGCGTCACAACACGATGCATTGTGAGCTTGTAGACCAGCTATTTTCACAGTGAAGATTCAGTGAAGAAGTGGTTCTGGGACCCCTAGGGGTCATTGGTGGGTTTCCAGAGTGGGTCCCCAGAAAAAATATTTTCTAGTCAATCAATTTGGGGGTCCTTGACATGAAAATGTTTGATAACCACTGATTCAGATTTTACGGGGGCCAGTTTCGAATTGCGGCCGTCCGTAGGTGCCCTTTGAGAGCGGTTTTGAAGGAGTCAAGGGATTCGCATGTCTTAATGACTGTTGGTAGGGAAGGATGCAGGATGTATTCTTATGAGCATATAGGTCCAGATTAACACACTCTCTAAATTTAAAGGACTATATGTTGTCTTGTCACTTATCCCCGCTCAATATGATCCTGTGGCATTGTAATGTAACAATAACACAACACAAATTATATATCGTTGCTGGCTTGCTGCCTGTCAGGTGGAAATCCCACCTGTCCAATTCTTTTTTTTTAATCATTTTAAAAGCATATTAAAATAGTGAAAATAGCTGATCTACAAGCTCACAACTCACCGTGATGCGACGCGTTGTGGGCTTGAAGTAGATTTGTTATATGTACTGCTTTTGTGTGACACTTTTGCATGATGTACAGTTGCAGGGCATTCATCTACGATAAAACAAACACAGTTGGGGCTCTAAAAAATTGGGCCGACTTACTGTAATATTAATGTACAATGCAACTATAGTCACAACTTGCAACAACTTGCAATATTATCCTAAAATTGTGCCAACCTGCTACAGGGCAATTCACAACAAGGTCATTATTCCATAATGACTTTTCCCATGACAACGTCAATCACAATGCTATACCTTTGTCCGAGAATTGGGAATATTTGAAGAGCTTTTATCTCCTTGGCTCTGGCTTTGGTGCCTGCATGTGCCTTTGTGTGCATGCGTGCGTGCGTGCGTGCGTGCGTGCGTGCGTGCGTGCGTGGGGGTTATGTGGTTTGTCTTCTTTCTCATTCACTGTACTGTACATGTTGTCACATCACTAAGCTACATCAGTTCAGGGGTCGACAACCTTTTTGACATGAAGTGCCATGTTTTAATTTTCTTGATAATCAGTGTGCCTTTTCAACATAAAGTTTAATTATGTCACCACATACAAATGTAATATTTCCATCTGATTTTGATTGTCCATAGGCTGTGCATAACCTTTTTATGTGGCCTATTTTCTTTCACACAGACTCAGAGCCCAGAGTTTGAGTGGATGTAGAATTATGTGCAGGGTGTAATTTATATATAGATGTGAGGGGACTTCATTTCACAGGCCCTAATTGTGTTTTACCTATAACTGCATCGAGCTGTGTACAACTTTGTATGCACACTCCCTAGAGGCCAAGGAAAAACCTTTGACCTGTATTTTCCACATCTGCTTATGTAAAACACATTATTTGATATTACTCCTTCAGTTTTTATCCCATTCTCGCACAAATCGGTACACATGATCTCTATAGTCATGTGATCGTGACGGGTCTGTTTGATTTCTCATATTTCATCCTGATTGGCTGCGAGTTTTCAGGAGTGGCCCGTTTTGTACAAAATTCCGCGAATCATGTCCGATTGCGGTGAAACTGTGCACGCATATTCCCACTACGCTGAGGAAGAAATGCCACTTGACATTTTTCCAAAAACGCCCCTATACTGGTGGAGACCTGTGGCCTGAGGGGCACTTTTTCTAGTATTCGTAATGTTGTCACACTGTTTAGTCTTTAACCACATTAACCCATAGTGTTCTTATTCTCATAAATAGAATATTCTTAAAAAATAGCAAACCTACAAGTTCACAATGCGTCACAAGGTAATGAGCTTGTAGAGCTGCTATTTTTTGATGAAGCATGAAGATTTGGTTTAGAGGGAAAGAAGTTAAGTGCAATATCATTAAGCTGTATTTTAACCCTGCTTTTTATGAACTTGTACACTGTGAAAGCTTTTAATAAAATGTTAATTGACAATAGCATGATTTAAGTCTTTAATTAGCAATTCTGATTAAAGTGGTGACACAAAGAATGAAATGAGACACAATTGGACCTGTAACAGTATAAGATCTTTTTGCTCATACGCTCTCCTGATTGGTCGAAAAATGGCAACCCACCTGAAAATGTATTTTAGAGGTGGAGGGATGTGGAGACCACTGTTACTGAAGAAAAACCATAGTGCTGATAGTTCACACTTCACACACGTGTGACGTGCATGTGTTTGCCATGTTCTAAAACCAGATTTCACACCCCCATATCCATATGTCTCAGAAACACTGAGGAACGCCTGTTGTTTCCTTTACTTCAGTACATTTAAAGTAGTATTTGCAAGTGACTTAATTTGATATTTTTGTGTCTTTTGTGTTTGCACCCATCATGCTCTGAAGACTTTTGAGTTGAGAACACCAATAATAATAATAATAATAATAGCTTGAATTTATATAGCGCCTTTCATGAACCCAAGGACGCTTTACAAAATTACCAACAACAATCAAATACTATATGCCATAAGCCTGAGAAAATAAGTGTCTTTTCAAGGCAGCCTTAAAAGAGTCCAGTGTTGGAGCATGGCAAATCTCTATTGGAAGAGAGTTCCACAGGGTGGGGGCTGCCACACTGAACGCTCTGTCCCCGAAGGTTCGCTTGACTGCCTTGGGGACAGAGAGGAGGTCTATGTTTGTGGACCGCAGGTTCACAAACATGGTTAGACTACCAGTTAGACTACTTTATATATTGTTAAATGACAGAAGGAAAAAGTGCAGTAATTCTCCATGATTTAACACTAAAGTGGGCTCTCAAAGAACACAGCTATTTAGAGTGGGGGCTAATGAAACTTGGATTACATAGAAGTCAGTCA
>NC_136798.1:39832727-39865227 GCF_951216825.1 Electrona antarctica
GGGTTAATTGGAGAGAGAGAGAAGCCTCTCTAGTGTAGTGGGAGAGTGGAGAGAGAGAGAGTGTCACCGAGGTTGTACAGCCTCCAACAACGCCATGATGACACGCTAAGCCCAAACGGATGCATGCATGGGGCTTTCTCTTCTTTCTATTTTTTTCCCCCCAAGCTTCGCTGGCTGTCATGCCCCCCCCCCCCCCCCCCCCCCCCCCCCCCCACGGCCCACCCCTCTCTCCGTGTATGAATGATGTTTAAAATGGCTGCCTTGTGAATAATGAATTATGGTCACTAAGTTTGTGTCTCCAAACCAGATGCCTCTGCGACCGTACCAGCGGTCCTTGAGGGGGTTCAAGGTAGTGAGAGTTGATAACCAAATGGACCCTTATAGATCTTTTAACTCTTAAAAAGTAAAAGAAAGCGACTATAACATTAAAAGCAGCGGCCTCGTATCGGAATCCGCGATGATGATATTTTGCCATTATTTAACGTGACTTACATCGTCGTGGTGGTGTTTTCACAGTATCTTGGCTCGGGCCACTGTTTAACCCATTTTGGGGCGGGAACCCCTTTTGGTGTTGGCATTATGTTATGCTTTAGCTATTGAAAAATAGCGCTACGAGCTTGTAGGTCTGCTATTTTTGAAAAATCGAAGAACGATTTTTCAGAGAACTGTTAGGATTTAGAAGGCATTTGTAGAATCGTTCCCAGGTCAAAATGGTTTAAATGTGATCCGGGGACTCGTTTCTCTGTCACTTCTACTATCTCTGGACCTATTTAGCGAGGTGTCAATGGAACTGGATACGTCCTCTGATGCTGTTTGACTTTTTTTTTTTAGTTTTTTCAATAACCGGCGACGCCTCTTGAGTTCATCACCTGAGTCAGTCCCTAAAATCTGCCCTTGAGATGTACAGGAGGAGGAAAAATGCGGAGAGAGAGAGAGCAAGGAGGTGAAAGAGATGGAGAGATTGGGGGCAGAAAGACTGAGTGAGAGTGACGGAGAGGGAGGTGTGTATGTGTGTGTGTGTGTGAGAGAGAGAGAGAGGGAGGGATAGAAAGAGAGATTGCCTAACCATTCGGAAAGGCTATGGGAACATCCGTGTGTGTGTGCGTGTGTGTGTGTGTGTGTGTGTGAGAGAGAGAGAGTTGATGTGACAGTTCCTGTTGAAGAGACGAGGTCAGAACAACCCACACACAGATAACCCACATACACTCTCTCTCTCTCTCTCTCTCTCTTCCCCCCCCCCCCCCCCCCCCCCCCCCAATTCCCATACTGAGTCCAGTGTTGTTTTTGACAGCAAAATTTAGATTCTAGTTTTAGTCTTAGTCTCTTGAATAGTTTTCATTTAGTTTAATAGTCACATTTTTAGTCAGCTGCGATGTTTTTTTAGTGTCTAAATATCATCAGATTTTAGTCTGTTTGATTCAGTCGACTACAATGTATTTTTGGCGGGCCTCGATGTCGTCGTAATGACCGGGACTTTACAGTTGCTGAAAATAGCAGATCTACAAGCTTATAGATCTGCTATTTTCACGATGGGATTGGGTGGGGGGGAAAAAGTAGCGGACCAAATGTGACCAGATTTGACTGCGGGGCTGCCATCGTGCAGCCTCATGCTTTTCACCAGAAGAGAAAATCCAAAATGAGTTAACCCATTTTGACCTGAGATCAGATTCTAAATATGTCTCTACATCCTGACAGTTTTCTGAAAAAGCCATGTTTCTATGTCAGTGGTTCTTCGATTTTTCAAAAATAGCAGACCTACCAGCTCGTAGCGCGCCACTCGGTGGCGCGCTACGAGCTGGTAGGTCTGCTATTTTTCAATAGCTAAAGCATAACATAATGCTAACACCAAAAGGCGTTCCCGCCCAAAATGGGTTTAATAGCACAGGCAGACTCTTCACATACTAGAGCATGT
This sequence comes from Electrona antarctica, assembly GCF_951216825.1. Classification (NCBI taxonomy): domain Eukaryota; kingdom Metazoa; phylum Chordata; class Actinopteri; order Myctophiformes; family Myctophidae; genus Electrona; species Electrona antarctica. The sequence goes on from NC_136798.1 coordinate 39,834,640, forward strand.
CTGAAATAAGTGTCAGAGCTGAAAACGACACGTGAATCATGAAATAAATGCTTAAACATGTAGCTAGGTGTAATGTTAAGAGTCCACAGAAGTGAACCTTTTCAAGCCTGTTTTCTCAACTCGCTTTTTTTCTGCAAGACATTACTCTATGAGCCACATCTCCAAAACTGGTGGGTCAAACTGAACAACCAATATGTCAATTTGAAGCTATGATTCCCTGCTTTCACATGACTAAAATAATAAAATAAATCCAATGGCAGCCCCTCAGTCAAATCTGGTCACAAATCTGTAGAGCCCCGTGGGGCCCTATGCCGGTCAATTGAGCATAATATAGCGTGGTTAATTTTTATGCAAGCTGTCATTTCAAAGACTGGGGAGAAAAGAAAAAGGATGAGCAAAAAGAGCATATTATGTGTGGACACTGGTAGAATTCGCCACAGCCGGATGGATGGGCTTACTAAAAATAAATGTTGTTCAGTTGTCATGTTGATTGATTTAAGTAGTTGCGTTGCTTTAGATGTGGCCAGGGCCGCGTGAGGGTCATGTGTCTTCACTGCACTTAACCAACCAGCAGGACATGATGAAACCTAGCCTGGATCCAGCCCAAAGACCCCGCCCACTCTCTGAGTGGACTCCGTCTCTTGGTCTGGTGTTGCTCTGTGAACCTATAATTTCTTCGGTACAAAAATTTTATTATCCAATGAGAATCGGTGGTGGGGGGGTGGGTCTAACGAACAACCAACCAGCGCCGAGTCCCGTTTTCAGCGTCATCACGCAGCGCAACACAAGCCCTTTCCACACCTAAGCGCAAAACGGTCTTAAGCTGCGCACTTCTTAAGCTCTGCGCAGCTTAAATTCCGAGTTTTTAGACAGCTGGTGGATGGAAAAGAAGCTCCACCTCCGCGGACTTTTTGCGCGGAGGAGAGCGTTTCCGGGAATCTGGCCGTCGCGCAAAAAGTCAGCGGAGGTGAAGCTTCTTTTCCATCCACCAGCTGTCTAAAAACTCAGAATTTAGGCTGCGCGCAGCCGAGAACGTGCGCGGCTCTTTCCATAGTAGCAGCACCTACACAGAGGGTTGAGGGAAATTCTAATCCCTCCCCCTTGAAATCGCTCAGACAGGAGACTGTCAGACTGAAGCTTCAAGAAAGCTACAGTCTGATAATCAGGCTAGATGAAACCCACATTAAATTGTAAATAAATGGTAAACGGGGCATTTATATAGCGCATTACATTCACCCATTCACACACCGATGGCAGCGGAAACCATGCAAGGTACCAACCAGCACATCAGGAGCAATTAGGGGTTCAGTGTCTTGCTCAAGGACACTTCGACACTAACTCTGGGGGAGCCTGGGTTCGAACTGGCGACCTTGCGGTTACCATCGGAGACTCTACCCTGAGCCACCGCTGCCCATGAAGGCAGTGTGGTGGGGCTTCGCTCCCAGGGGATGATGGGGATCCCAGGGGGACCACCAGTGGGTTTTTGAGGGGATCCCAGGGTGGTCCCCCATGCTAAATGATGGAGAGTTGGTAACCAAATGGACCCTTATTATTATTATTATTATTAGATATTTAACTCATGAGAGTTAGGACGGGAACCCCTTTTGGTGGGTTTTTTTAAGCATGATGTTATACTTTAGCTATTGAACAAATAGCAGATCTACAAGCTCATAGCGCGGCACTCGGTGCCACGCTACGAGCTTGTAGATCTGCGGCCAATTACATACCGGTATATAATGTTGGGTCTCCTTGACATAGGGGTGTTCGATATGGCGATAAATATCGTAGGGACGATACAATGTCTCCATATCGCCCTTCCCCTACCTTGACATGAAACCGTTTGAGAACCACTGATATAGAAACATTAGGTTTTTTTTTCTTCTTCAGAAAACTGTTTAAAAAAAAAATATATATATATATATATATATATATATATTTTTTTTTTTTGTAGAATCAGCCTCATTTTGGTGTTTTAACTAAGCATTATGTTATACTTTAGCTATAGAGGGTATGCGCATGCTTAAAGTGAATGGCACATCGAGTGGCAAAGCAACAGGCAAAGTGAGTTTAACATTGTTTAATGTTGTTTAATGCAATCAGATAGGACTTTTCTGTGTGGATGCATGGGCTGTCGAGGCCAGAAAGTAGTTTTTTGCCACTCAGTAGGCGTTCCTGCATAACTTCCGGGTTTGATGATGATGTCACGCGCATACCCTCTATAGAAAAATAGCAGATCTACAAGCTCATAGCGTGCCACCGGCCTAAATGGGTTAATGGGTTTTTAAAAAGATGGGTGCATAAATAAATAAACCATTTTTCACTGTAGAGCGTCCCCCCCTCCCCCTCCCCCCTGTGACCGCCGCGTAGCCTTTTGGGCTCTCACACGCTGCGCCGCAGGACGCTGCGTTCACACTGCTTTCATCCTCAGAGAGCCATGTTGTAACTATGAATGGAAACTGTAATGCAATGTTCTGCTTATTACCGAGGGGGGGTGGGGGGGGGGGGGGGGGGGGGGGGGGGTGGTGTGTGTGTACAGCGGGGGGGGTATGAGGGATTGTTGCTGTGGGGCAGAAACCTTGACCTTTTGCATCGCTATATTTCAACTTTTCTCTTTTTGTTTTGAGGGGCGATATGCCGATAGCCCCTCCTATGTCCACTTTTGGTGTGTGTGCTGCTGACACAAACTTTGTCCTAACAAACATGAAATGCCATTGACGATGCCTGGACAATTCTGAGTGTTTATTGTGTGTAAACACAACTTGCAGTGCGTAACACGAATGACGAAGGTGAGGATGCAAATTCTGATTGTCCTGGAATGAGAGGATGTCCAATGATAAGAGCGCCCCACATTTTGTTTTTGTACTATAATTTCAACGAAGGGGGGAAAAAATATATATATAATTTTTAAATAGTATTTAGTCTTTGTTGCCTACAAAAGTAGCACAAATAGCTACAAGCTTTATTGTAGAGCTGCTATGTTAGCATTTTCTTTCCGTGAGATTTTTGTAAATGTTGAAACCGCTTGTGACTAAATAATTTTCATTGGATCCATTTGGAACATAGGTTGTGTTTTTTTTTCTTCCTTCTTCTCCATTTCCTGAAAAGCAACGGTTTTGGACGTTGAAGGTTTCCAGCTGATGTTGACGATATGTGTGTGTGGGAGGATGGGGGGGGGGGGGGAGAGAGAGAGAGAGAGAGAGAGAGAGACTGCTCTCAGCAAGTGTCCCGGTCCTGAGAGCACGGGCGAGGGAGAGAGAGGGACTTATGAGAGGGGGGGGGGGGGGGAATGTGAGCCTGTGGTTGCTGGCCCGCGGCCGAGCATGGTTAAAAACAGATTAATCAGCGGAGGGTCTCGTTCTCCCACCAACACAGGTGGGCCACCTTTATCACGAAAGCATGTGCTCGGCACAATTAGCCTAATTTGCTAATGACTTGAAAAACCCGGTGTCTTATTATTTTCTGTAATAGTTCTGTTTGACGTTTCTCCGTGCATGTTCAAAACACACTCGCCCCTCAAATAGTTGGCAAAACCCTTAAAAGGACAGTTGGAGGCCATCGATATTGTCCTTTTCTTTTTGCTGAGGTTTGCGTGATCTGCGCAAAAGGACAGTTAACCCCTTTTGGTGTTTTAAACATTATGTTATAATTTAGCTATTGAAAAATAGCAGATCTACAAGCTCATAGCGCGCCACCGAGTGGCGCGCTATGAGCTTGCAGGTCTGCTATTTTTGAAAAATCGTGAACATATTTATTTCAGAAAACTGGAGGATTTAGAAGGATTTTTTAAAATGTTGAGTTCAGTCCTAAATGGGTCAAATGGTAAGGGACAATATCGGTGGCACCCAACTGTACATGGTGCACGCACAGCAGCACCAGAAGAAACCTAATCTGAAAATGCACCACCAGACATCATCAGAGTGAGAGAGACAAGAGATGCTATACAATTCTCTGCAGAATTCGGTGTGTGTGTGTGTGTGTGTCTGTGTGTGTGTGTGTGTGTGTGTGTCTGTGTGTGTGTGTGTGTGTGTGTGTGTGTGTGTGTGTGTGTGTGTGTGTCAGCCAGGGGAGGGAAAGATCATTCTCTCTGGTCAGACTGTTTTCCACATTGCTCATTGCTCAATCAATGAACTCTAGTGTTGGAAGAGACAGAGAGCCAGACATCACCAGAGAGAGAGGGGGGGGGGGGGAGACCCCCACCCCACAACATCTTTTGCGTAGCGGGCCCACTTCCTGTTTTTATGTACATTAAGCATTTTTAGAATGTACTACAACCTACAGACAGACAGACAGACAGACAGGGAAACTAAGACAGACAGACAGACAGGGAAACTAAGACAGACAGACAGACAGACAGACAGGGAAACTAAGACAGACAGACAATGGCAAAGTAGAAGCCATTGTCACTGACGAGAGAGGGAGAGAAATGACTGAACGCGTGTTCCCTTTGTAATAATTCCTACTTGAAAAAGGTTTTGCCTTCAATTGTAGTATTTGACTATTTACTAGTAGTGATGCTATAATGTCTTGTCTCCTATGTGTGCCTGTCCTGTACACACATCATAGCTTAGTTTTATAATGTCTTGTCTCCTACAGTTGGGTGCCACCGATATTGTTCCTTATCATTTGACCCATTTAGGCCTGACCTCAAAATAAAAAAAAATCCTTCTAAATCCTCCAGTTTTCTGAAATAAATATTTTCACGATTTTTCAAAAATAGCAGACCTACAAGCTCGTAGCGCGCCACTCGGTGGCGCGCTATGAGCTTGTAGATCTGCTATTTTTCAATAGCTAAATTATAACATGTTTAAAACACCAAAAGGGGTTCCCGCCCAAAATGGGTTAACTGTCCTTTTGCGCAGATCACGCAAACCTCAGCAAAAAGAAAAGGACAATATCGATGGCCTCCAACTGTATGTGTGCCTGTCCTGTACACACATCATAGCTTAGTTTTCATGTAGTTTCAACACTGGGGGTGTTGCTGGGTGGCGAGGGGGGGGGTAAATTCAGTAGCGGAGGAAAAGAGAGGTTATATTCCGGGGAAGGACATTTCTTCGTCGGGACACTTCCTGTCTCCTGGTTTTGGGTTCAGAGGTCACTCTGCCCTGAAACTTGACTCTGCCACAAGGACCCCCCCTCTCTCTCTGTGTGTGTGTGTGTGTGTGTGTGTGTGTGTGTGTGTGTGTGTGTGTGTGTGTGTGTGTGTGTGTGTGTGTGTGTGTGTGTGTGTGTGTGTGTGTGTGTGTGTGTGTGTGTGTGTGTGTGTGTGTGTGTGTGTGTGTGTGTGTGTGTGTGTGTGTGTGTGTGTGTGTGTGTGTGTGTGTGTGTGTGTGTGTGTGTGTGTGTGTGTGTGTGTGTGTGTGTGTGTGTCCTGCAGACAAACATTGTTGTAACATTATGCAATTTCCTGCCAGAGATAAAGACTGCATGTTATTGAGGCCACACTTTTGTTTTTAATAATAAAGTTATTATATTCAAGGGATGGACAACATATATATGTTTTTGTCCATCCCTTGAATAATATTTGTGTCCAAATACCTATCCACATTGTGACAACAATGCATCGAGGTATACTAGGTATGGGCTATATTTCTTCTGACAAATAACGGACAACTTCCATCCATCTTCAACCGCTTATCCGTAGTCTGGTGAACAGCTCCACCAGAGAGCTCCAGACGTCCCTCTCCAGAGCAATGTTAGTGACTTCCTCCTGGGGGATCCCGAGATGTTCCAAGGCCAGTGTAGTGAGTCGATGCGTTTCCTCCAACTGCGCCTTGGTCTTGGTAACGGACAACTTGATAGTTGAATAGGCTACTGGTTTATTATCGTGTGCGCGGGTTGATATAAGAATACTGAGATATTATTGATTTCAAACGTTTCAGGATTCCAATTCAAAAATAGCAATTATTCGGGATTTCAATTCAAATATAGTAAAAAGTCTCCAGCACCCCTGGACTTGTGTCACGGCACCCTTGGGTATACCGCCAAATTATTAGGAATGCGTCAAAACCCCCGCAAATTACCCATGAATCATCAATTCAAGGCTCCATGTAGCCTGTATTTTGTAATTGATGGAAAATAAGTAAAAAAAATAATTGGTTGAACTACACTTTTCTTTTTTTAATGTCTAGCATTCAAAACCAGCTATTTGCAATGTTCTTCTGGAAGCCTTTAGTGTAAACGGTTAAATGAAGCATGTATGCTAATGATATACATCTCCCTGTATTTGTTTATAGGGAGTGAGTTGAGTTTAACAGGGTGGACTTTCTTTCTTCCTCCACTACTAACATCACACCTGAATGTAGTGTAGGGCGTGGGGTAGTCTCGCGCTGCCAGACCGTTGCCTCTCGCAATGTTCAAACATGAACCAAACACACTTACTGTCAATGGACGCACAACCTCTCAACAACTCTGCAGTGAAGAATGAAATGGTACTTGGTACAACTGGTACATGAACTGCAGTGTGGCTTCATTAACTGAATGAACTACACCTGCTGGTGTCATAGTGACCTAAATGAACTGCACCTGCTTGTGGGAGCCTGGAGCAACGGAAGTGCTGTCATGAGTGAATATATATATATATATATATATATATATATATATATATATATATATATATATATATATATATATATAAAGCGGAAGTGGAGCCTCCTCGCCACTTCCGTTTTAGTCTTTACAGTCGCGCAAATGTCTCCTAATATAAATAGAAATCACCTAAGCATCTATAGTATAGCTCGTTGCTTAGCAGAAATGAAAAGAAAACCCAAAGTGATAAAGATATTTTAAAATATATTTTCGTGAACGGAAATGGCAGCTTCCTTACTCTGATTTTGATAGGTGTATAGTTCCAGTCTATCTATCTCTATCTCATCTCAATCTCATTCAGAGATTGTGAAATAGTTGTCTGGCTATATAGGCGTGGGGCAGATTAAGCTGTTCAAACATCTTTATAAAACCCCAACATTTATAAAAGGAATGTATTGCAATCTATAACATATCGCCCCGGCCCACATTATTTGATGCTACCTGAATGAAGGTATATTTTTACATATATGTATGCCTCGCATGATGCTACCAGGATGAAGGTACATTTTTATATGATATGTATGCCTCGCATGATGCTACCTGGATGAAGGTACATTTTCCATACAAATTGCAGTTTACAGTACAGTGTAGTTGGATATTACAGTACAGTACAGTACAGTGTAGTTGGATATTACAGTACAGTGTAGTTGGATAGTACAGTACAGTGTAGTTGGATATTACAGTACAGTACAGTGTAGTTGGATATTACAGTACAGTACAGTACAGTGTAGTTGGATATTACAGTACAGTACAGTACAGTGTAGTTGGATATTACAGTACAGTACAGTGTAGTTGGATATTACAGTACAGTGTAGTTGGATATTACAGTACAGTACAGTACAGTACAGTGTAGTTGGATATTACAGTACAGTACAGTGTAGTTGGATATTACAGTACAGTACAGTACAGTGTAGTTGGATATTACAGTACAGTACAGTGTAGTTGGATATTACAGTACAGTACAGTACAGTACAGTGTAGTTGGATATTACAGTACAGTACAGTGTAGTTGGATATTACAGTACAGTGTAGTTGGATATTACAGTACAGTACAGTGTAGTTGGATATTACAGTACAGTACAGTGTAGTTGGATATTACAGTACAGTTTAGTTGGATATTACAGTACAGTACAGTACAGTGTAGTTGGATATTACAGTACAGTGTAGTTGGATATTACAGTACAGTACAGTAGTTGGATATTACAGTACAGTACAGTACAGTGTAGTTGAATATTACAGTACAGTACAGTACAGTGTAGTTGGATATTACAGTACAGTACAGTACAGTGTAGTTGGATATTACAGTACAGTACAGTACAGTGTAGTTGGATATTACAGTACAGTGTAGTTGGATATTACAGTACAGTACAGTACAGTGTAGTTGGATATTACAGTACAGTACAGTACAGTGTAGTTGGATATTACAGTACAGTACAGTACAGTACAGTGTAGTTGGATATTACAGTACAGTACAGTACAGTGTAGTTGGATATTACAGTACAGTACAGTGTAGTTGGATATTACAGTACAGTACAGTACAGTGTAGTTGGATATTACAGTACAGTACAGTGTAGTTGGATATTACAGTACAGTACAGTACAGTGTAGTTGGATATTACAGTACAGTACAGTACAGTACAGTGTAGTTGGATATTACAGTACAGTACAGTACAGTGTAGTTGGATATTACAGTACAGTGTAGTTGGATAGTACAGTACAGTACAGTGTAGTTGTATATTACAGTACAGTACAGTGTAGTTGGATATTACAGTACAGTACAGTACAGTGTAGTTGGATATTACAGTACAGTGTAGTTGGATAGTACAGTACAGTACAGTGTAGTTGGATATTACAGTACAGTACAGTGTAGTTGGATATTACAGTACAGTACAGTGTAGTTGGATATTACAGTACAGTACAGTGTAGTTGGATATTACAGTACAGTACAGTGTAGTTGGATATTACAGTACAGTACAGTGTAGTTGGATATTACAGTACAGTACAGTGTAGTTGGATAGTACAGTACAGTACAGTACAGTACAGTGTAGTTGGATATTACAGTACAGTACAGTGTAGTTGGATAGTACAGTACAGTACAGTACAGTACAGTGTAGTTGGATATTACAGTACAGTACAGTGTAGTTGGATATTACAGTACAGTACAGTGTAGTTGGATATTACAGTACAGTACAGTGTAGTTGGATAGTACAGTACAGTACAGTGTAGTTGGATATTACAGTACAGTACAGTGTAGTTGGATAGTACAGTACAGTACAGTACAGTACAGTACAGTGTAGTTGGATATTACAGTACAGTACAGTGTAGTTGGATATTACAGTACAGTACAGTGTAGTTGGATATTACAGTACAGTGTAGTTGGATAGTACAGTACAGTACAGTACAGTACAGTGTAGTTGGATATTACAGTACAGTACAGTGTAGTTGGATATTACAGTACAGTACAGTGTAGTTGGATAGTACAGTACAGTACAGTACAGTGTAGTTGGATATTACAGTACAGTACAGTACAGTGTAGTTGGATATTACAGTACAGTACAGTACAGTACAGTTGGATATTACAGTACAGTACAGTACAGTGTAGTTGGATATTACAGTACAGTACAGTACAGTGTAGTTGGATATTACAGTACAGTACAGTACAGTTGGATATTACAGTACAGTACAGTACAGTGTAGTTGGATATTACAGTACAGTACAGTACAGTACAGTTGGATATTACAGTACAGTACAGTACAGTGTAGTTGGATATTACAGTACAGTACAGTACAGTGTAGTTGGATATTACAGTACAGTACAGTACAGTACAGTTGGATATTACAGTACAGTACAGTACAGTGTAGTTGGATATTACAGTACAGTACAGTACAGTGTATAGCCACAGTATCAGTCAGTGGGTTAATGATCCTCTTGATACTTTGTGGCCCAAGAAGGGGGGGAAAAACCCCTCAAAACACCACCTGTTTCCACCCATTGATGGAGGCACGTTGCCACGGTGACGGCCCACACCCACCTGTGTACGGAGAGGTGCACACACACACGCACACGCACACGCACACGCACACGCACACACACGCGTACACATACACAGAGAGGCCACACGAGCCTGTGTGCTGTTTCACCTACTTTTATTTGTCTCTAGGACACACACATGCACGAGAGAGAGTGCTCTCTCTCTCTCTTTCACACACTTGCTTCCTGTCGTTCACTCTTTCTTTCGTCTGTTTCTATGTCACACGTACACACACACACACACACACACACACACACACACACACACAGTCTACTCATGTTCATGTGCATGCTACCTCCCCCATTCCCCCTTGCAACACTCTCTGTCCATCTCTCTCCCCCCCACACACACACACACACACGTGCGCGCGCATTGCGGCTCGCTGCCCTAATCGGTGAATAGAGGAGTTAGCGGTTAACAATAGTAGTTATGAGCTGACCCTTTATTCTCACACACAAATGGGGGAGGGGGGGAGAGAGAGAGGGGGAGGGGTGGAATGTAATGATAGTAATTATTATTGTACAGAGGACTTGAACTTGTCACTTTTAGAATGACGTGTTCTGCATTTCTGTATAATCCTTTTTGCCATAATTATTAGCACGGACGGTTATTTTGATTTAGCCCTCCGCTAAATCCCACCCCAAAAGCACTTTGTCCAATTTTGCCAATCCAAACGGTTATAGCAACCGTTGCTAAGGATGGCGAGCTTTCGTCACGTCCTCCTAGTCCTCCTAGCTGTCAATGTTATTTTGAACACATAGACGATTCTCGTCGGGCAAAGTTACAAGACTGACCCACCCAGGTGATGACAATGATACTAATCACCGTAGTCTTACCATGCATTACATGAAAACTCCTGTCGGGCGGTCGTTAAGGTTGATTATAAAACAGGTCGTTTAGAGGAAGCAATATGATTGGTTGAAACAGCCTTCTAGCCGTGGTTCAAACGAGCACCACTCCACACCTAATCAAAACAAATAATTCAGTTGCTCTGTTTTCTCAGAGCGCAGCAAACTCGGTGGCTAGGCTAGCTAGTTTCTTGGGACATTTGTGGTCGTAGTGACTACATCTGTCATAAAAAAAATCCCATGACATAGCCTACTGCAGGCCTGGTTGACTAGATTTAGAAGACATGTTGAAGCTCTTGCTACTGACACGATCGATTTATTTATACGGAGAAATCCCTGTCATATAACGTGCATCTCAATGAGAGAGAAGTAAAAGCGTGCCACGTCATCTCTCTTAGTAACCGTTGCTTACATGGAAAAGGACGAGTTGGGGAGGGACTTAGTAACCGTTGCTTACGTACCTATTGGACAAGGACGGATTGGGGAGGGACTTTTAGTAACCGTTGCTAACGTACCTATTGGACAAGGACGGATTGGGGAGGGACTTTTAGTAACCGTTGCTAACGTACCTATTGGACAAGGACGGGTTGGGGAGGGACTTTTAGTAACCGTTGCTAACGTACCTATTGGACAAGGACGGGTTGGGGAGGGACTTTTAGTAACCGTTGCTTACGTACCTATTGGACAAGGACGGGTTGGGGAGGGACTTTTAGTAACCGTTGCTTACGTACCTATTGGACAAGGACGGGTTGGGGAGGGACTTTTAGTAACCGTTGCTAACGTACCTATTGGACAAGGACGGGTTGGGGAGGGACTCGGCAAAGGACTAATTATTTATCACGTTTATTCATTGATCGTCTTTCACATGCATACAATACTACTTGTAAATTCTGTGTATCACAGAATGGATAGCAAAACACTAACGTTAAATTAGAGCGAAAGAAGACTGCTTTCATTGTGCATACATTACTGCTGATCAACACGTCAATAATGTTATTGGCCATCATTTAATCGTTGGAAGCCAACATCGTGATCATGATTACTTACAATTGGATGAATTGTGCAATCCTACTTTGTTTTGAATACGAGCATTCACTGCTGTGTGGAGAGAGATAGTCTGCTACAGTTACATAACCAACACCCAGTTGTTGTTTGTTTTTCGGATTACTGTGCCATAAATTCATTCTTCAACAATAAATTAAAAATAATTCTGCTCCGCTTGTCGGCATTTTTAAATGCAGGCTTTTTTTGGAGAGGGACGATGAGAGACAGAGGGTGAGAGAGAGGGTGAGAGACAGAGGGTGAGAGAGACAGAGGGTGAGAGAGTGGATGGCGAGGGGCGGTGAGAGAGACAGGGGGTGAGAGGGTGAGAGAGACAGACAGAGAGACAGAGTGAGAGAGACAGAGGGTGAGGGAGACAGAGAGAGACAGAGGGTGAGAGAGACAGAGAGAGACAGAGGGTGAGAGAGACAGAGAGACAGAGGGTGAGAGAGACAGAGAGAGACAGAGGGTGAGAGAGACAGAGACAGAGAGAGACAGAGGGTGAGAGAGACAGAGAGAGAGAGAGACAGGGTGAGACAGAGGGTGAGACAGAGAGACAGAGGGTGAGAGAGACAGAGGGTGAGAGAGACAGAGGGTGAGAGAGACAGAGGGTGAGAGACAGAGGGTGAGAGACAGAGGGTGAGAGACAGAGGGTGAGAGAGGGGAGGGAGAGAGACAGAGGGTGAGAGAGACAGAGGGTGAGAGAGACAGAGGGTGAGAGAGACAGAGGGTGAGAGACAGAGGGTGAGAGAGACAGAGGGTGAGAGAGACAGAGGGTGAGAGAGGGGATGGAGAGAGACAGAGGGTGAGAGAGACAGAGGGTGAGAGAGGGGATGGAGAGAGACAGAGGGTGAGAGAGGGGATGGAGAGAGACAGAGGGTGAGAGAGACAGAGAGACAGAGGGTGAGAGAGGGGATGGAGAGAGACAGAGGGTGAGAGAGACAGAGGGTGAGAGAGGGGATGGAGAGAGACAGAGGGTGAGAGAGGGGATGGAGAGAGACAGAGGGTGAGAGAGACAGAGAGACAGAGGGTGAGAGAGACAGAGGGTGAGAGAGGGGATGGAGAGAGACAGAGGGTGAGAGAGACAGAGGGTGAGAGAGACAGAGGGTGAGAGAGGGGATGGAGAGAGACAGAGAGACAGAGGGTGAGACAGAGGGTGAGACAGAGGGTGAGAGAGGGGATGGAGAGAGACATAGAGAGACAGAGGGTGAGAGAGGGGATGGAGAGAGACATATAGAGACAGAGGGTGAGAGAGGGGATGGAGAGAGACATGGAGAGACAGAGGGTGAGACAGAGGGTGAGAGAGGGGATGGAGAGAGACATATAGAGACAGAGGGTGAGAGAGGGGATGGAGAGAGACATGGAGAGACAGAGGGTGAGACAGAGGGTGAGACAGAGGGTGAGAGAGGGGATGGAGAGGGCGAGATGCAGAGATAATCCTGCATGTAATCCTCATACTTTCAGTGTGAGAAGACATAGCGTCGTAACGGAACAGCAGCTCACAGCAGGGCTGTTCACAATGTGCCACCAGAGCAGGCACACACACACACACACACACACACACACACACACACACACACACACACACACACACACACACACACACACAGACACAGATAAAAAGCTTACGTAACATCATTTTAATAATAACCCGAGAGAGAGAGAGAGAGCGTCTCTGTTTTCACTCTCTGTATTTACCCTCTTCAGTCAGTTTCTGCACCGCAGGTGTTTTAATTTGACAGAGTGCAAAAAAACAAAACAGACGGACCCATGCGTTGTGTTTTATTTTGTACCTTTTCCCCTCTTTCATATGCGTTGGCGTTTTGCGTACTATATAGTATGCAATGCATGAGTCATGGCGTGACAGATGGGAGCATGCTGTGCAAGAGAACAGTGTGGATTAAGGAACGTATGGCGCGTGCGTGTATGGCGTGCATGGCGTGCGTGGCGTGCGTGGCGTGCGTGGCGTGCGTGGCGTGCGTGGCGTGCGTGGCGTGCGTGGCGTGCATGGCGTGCGTGGCGTGCGTGGCGTGCGTGGCGTGCGTTCGAGGTCACATTGGAGTCAAAAACAAATTTGCTGATTACATTTTCTGCAGACGGGCAGAAACCTTGTATCTCCATATTTCTTTTTTTCCCTCATAATTAACCCATTTTTCTTTTTTTCCCTTTTTTTTTCTCAGCAAACGTTTTTTTGTGGCTTTCGCCTTTATTTTTTATGGAGGGACAGACAGTAGGCTGACAGGAAATGGGGAGAGAGATGGGGGGGAAGACATGCAGTAAAGGGAGTCGAACCCGCGGCACACTGCCAGACTGGATTACCAGCCAAGGTGCCTGGACCATTGAGCCATGGCCCAGGCATAATTAACCCATTTGAGGACGATTCTACAAAATGTCTTCTAAATCCTGACAGTTTTCTGAAGAAACCTATCTTTCTATGTCAGTGGTTCTCAAACATTTTCATGTCAAGGACCCCCGAGATTATATGTAATTGGCCACCGAACCCCCATCTGAAAAAGTGAAAATATGTTGTTCCAGGGTTAAAAACGTTGGCTCTGAAAGATTTCCACTACATGTTCACGATTTAAAAAAAAATAGCAGATCTACAAGCTCGTAGCGCGGCACTCGGTGCCGCGCTACGAGCTTGTAGATCTGCTATTTTTTTCAATAGCTAAAGTATAACATAATGCTCAAAACACCAAGAGACAAAAATGGGTTAATATCCTACAATACTTTGTAACACTATACAAAGTTCACCGTGTGAGTGTTTTGTGTGAGCGTACAGTACACTCACACACAAGTGTCGCGATGCGTTGGGACTTAAGTTTGGGAGTGGCTTTTTGTGTTATTTTTGGGGCCTTTTTCTGCCTTTTTCATTGATGGTTAGTGAAAGGTCGTCGGGCTCGGTTATCGAACCCGTGACTCACTGTCGGCCTGCATTAGAGAACCTATACGTGCGCCTTAACCGCTAGGCCAGAGGAAGAAGCGCCCACACAGACGTCACCCATTTTCAACCGGTCTTCATATAATTGGTCCTCACTAATGCTCATGATAAAATGGCACTTTGTTTTTGGTTTTGTTTCCTACTTTAGTACTTCTTGATCCAGTGTCTCGCAGGAGGGCTGTGGACACTTTAGAAACCAGTGGCATCATCGTTAGGCAAACAAATGTTTTATTTAGATTGTTTTTGACCTGAGAAAAGATTCTACAAATGTCGTCTAAATCACGACGGTTTTCTGAAAAACCTATGTTTCTATATGTCAGTCGTTCTCAAACATTTTCATGTCAAAGGACCCCCAAAATATATGTAATTCCCCGCCGACCCCCATCTGAAAATATGTTGTTCCAGGGACCCCCCCACCCCCCACCCCCCAAGAAGCAAAGATTTGAGTTAAAAAAAACTGTTCGCTCTGAAAGAATATCAAACATTTGGGCCGCATTTTCACGATTTTTCAAAAATAGCAGGCCTACAAGCTCGTAGCGCGGCACTCGGTGCCGCGCTACGAGCTTGTAGATCTGCTATTTTTCAATAGCTAAAGCATAACATAATGCTTAAAACACCAAAAGGGGTTCCCGCCCAAAATGGGTGCGAGGAATGGATGCTTTGACCTTCTCCTGAGTCTCGCCTTGATACATGTACACGACAATGACGACACGTGCAGTGCACACAATCTCCTCTCTGAGCTTGTGGATTTGGCCTTTTGGAAGAATTTCGGAATATATC
This sequence comes from Electrona antarctica, assembly GCF_951216825.1. Classification (NCBI taxonomy): domain Eukaryota; kingdom Metazoa; phylum Chordata; class Actinopteri; order Myctophiformes; family Myctophidae; genus Electrona; species Electrona antarctica. Next base: position 39,849,864 of record NC_136798.1, read on the forward strand.
TTTGCCTATCATTCAATATTTTGCTGATGTTTCGTTGATATTATCCACATCGCTTCCTGAGTGAGTCAGTGAGGGAGGGCGGGTTAGGGTTACGATTATGATATCATTGTGTGTGCGCGTGTGCGTGTGTGTGTGTGTGTGTGTGTGTGTGTGTGTGTGTGTGTGTGTGTGTGTGTGTGTGTGTGTGTGTGTGTGTGTGTGTGTGTGTGTGTGTGTGTGTGTGTGTGTGTGTGTGTGTGTGTGTGTGGGGAGGTGAGAGGGAGTTACTCGGAGCTAGAAGAAAACAGCTGGTTTCCTACAACTAATTCAAATCGGCCAAGTCTCTCTCTCACACACACACACACACACACACACACACACACACACACACACACACTCCGCCCACACCCCTGGATGAGGTTTTCAATGTGGTGACCTAATAACATTTTACGCTTCCCACATAGTCTCTCTCTAACTCTCTCTCTCTCTCTCTGTCTCCCTCTCTCACATATCACACTCACTCACATACACAACACAAACAACAGCTGTGAGATGTGTTCATATTGTTTGTGAGCGTGTGTGTGTGCGTGCGATCAGAGGAGAGGTGTGGTCCGTGCATGGTGGTTGCATCTATTGTTGTTCAGCGTCTGTAGTTTGAAACGCTACACCTACAGTTGGAGGCCATCGATATTGTCCTTTTCTTTTTGCTGAGTTTTGCGTGATCTGCGCAAAAGGACAGTTAACCCATTTTGGGCGGGAACCCCTTTGTGTTTTAAACATTATGTTATAATTTAGCTATTGAAAAATAGCAGATCTACAAGCTCATAGCGCGCCACCGAGTGGCGCGCTACGAGCTTGTAGGTCTGCTATTTTTGAAAAATCGTGAAAATATTTATTTCAGAAAACTGGAGGATTTAGAAGGATTTTTTAAAATTTTGAGGTCAGGCCTAAATGGGTCAAATGAATAAGGGACAATATCGGTGGCACCCAACTGTAGGTTTGGCATCCAGATCCAACACATTTGTAGGATACTGGAATTGGTTCCCTTGATCCACATTTTGGAACGGCTTGTATCACACTTGTCCAGCGCTGGTATTAGTAGTAGTGGTTCTCTTCTCTTGTCCAGAGCTGGTATTACTAGTTAGTGGTTATCTTCTCTTGTCCAGAGCTGGTATTACTAGTTAGTGGTTCTCTTCTCTTGTCCAGAGCTGGTATTACTAGTAGTGGTTATCTTCTCTTGTCCAGAGCTGGTATTACTAGTAGTGGTTATCTTCTCTTGTCCAGAGCTGGTATTACTAGTTAGTGGTTATCTTCTCTTGTCCAGAGCTGGTATTACTAGTTAGTGGTTCTCTTCTCTTGTCCAGAGCTGGTATTACTAGTTAGTGGTTATCTTCTCTTGTCCAGAGCTGGTATTACTAGTTAGTGGTTCTCTTCTCTTGTCCAGAGCTGGTATTACTAGTAGTGGTTCTCTTCTCTCTTGTTCAGAGCTGGTATTACTAGTAGTGGTTCTCTTCTCTTGTTCAGAGCTGGTATTACTAGTTAGTGGTTCTCTTCTCTCTTGTCCAGAGCTGGTATTACTAGTTAGTGGTTCTCTTCTCTTGTCCAGAGCTGGTATTACTAGTTAGTGGTTCTCTTCTCTTGTCCAGAGCTGGTATTACTAGTTAGTGGTTCTCTTCTCTTGTCCAGAGCTGGTATTACTAGTTAGTGGTTCTCTTCTCTTGTCCAGAGCTGGTATTACTAGTTAGTGGTTCTCTTCTCTTGTCCAGAGCTGGTATTACTAGTTAGTGGTTCTCTTCTCTTGTCCAGAGCTGGTATTACTAGTTAGTGGTTCTCTTCTCTTGTCCAGAGCTGGTATTACTAGTTAGTGGTTCTCTTCTCTTGTCCAGAGCTGGTATTACTAGTAGTGGTTCTCTTCTCTTGTTCAGAGCTGGTATTACTAGTTAGTGGTTCTCTTCTCTTGTCCAGAGCTGGTATTACTAGTTAGTGGTTCTCTTCTCTTGTTCAGAGCTGGTATTACTAGTTAGTGGTTCTCTTCTCTTGTCCAGAGCTGGTATTACTAGTTAGTGGTTCTCTTCTCTTGTCCAGAGCTGGTATTACTAGTTAGTGGTTCTCTTCTCTCTTGTTCAGAGCTGGTATTACTAGTAGTGGTTCTCTTCTCTTGTCCAGAGCTGGTATTACTAGTTAGTGGTTCTCTTCTCTTGTTCAGAGCTGGTATTACTAGTTAGTGGTTCTCTTCTCTTGTCCAGAGCTGGTATTACTAGTTAGTGGTTCTCTTCTCTTGTCCAGAGCTGGTATTACTAGTAGTGGTTCTCTTCTCTCTTGTCCAGAGCTGGTATTACTAGTTAGTGGTTCTCTTCTCTTGTCCAGAGCTGGTATTACTAGTAGTGGTTCTCTTCTCTCTTGTTCAGAGCTGGTATTACTAGTAGTGGTTCTCTTCTCTTGTTCAGAGCTGGTATTACTAGTAGTGGTTCTCTTCTCTTGTTCAGAGCTGGTATTACTAGTAGTGGTTCTCTTCTCTTGTTCAGAGCTGGTATTACTAGTAGTGGTTCTCTTCTCTTGTTCAGAGCTGGTATTACTAGTTAGTGGTTCTCTTCTCTTGTCCAGAGCTGGTATTACTAGTTAGTGGTTCTCTTCTCTTGTTCAGAGCTGGTATTACTAGTTAGTGGTTCTCTTCTCTTGTTCAGAGCTGGTATTACTAGTTAGTGGTTCTCTTCTCTTGTTCAGAGCTGGTATTACTAGTAGTGGTTCTCTTCTCTTGTTCAGAGCTGGTATTACTAGTTAGTGGTTCTCTTCTCTCCAACCTTTTCATTTCAAGGACCAACACATAACTCTTGAGAGATTGCACCAATGGGTTCCATTTGAACACTCTCCGAGTTTTAGGCCTCTAAGGGACAAGGGTCCTATTTGGTTCCATTTGAACACTCTGAGAGTGTACAAATGGACCCTTACAGGCCTGTAACTCTGAGAGTTACAGGCCTGTAAGGGTCCATTTGGTTCCATTTGAACACTCTCAGAGTTACAGGCCTGTAAGGGTCCTATTTGGTTCCATTTGAACACTCTCAGAGTTACAGGCCTGTAAGGGTCCATTTGGTTCCATTTGAACACTCTCAGAGTTACAGGCCTGTAAGGGTCCATTTGGTTCCATTTGAACACTCTCAGAGTTACAGACCTGTAAGGGTCCATTTGGTTCCTTTTTTAGTGTACACTCTCAGAGTTTCAGGCCTGTAAGGGTCCATTTGGTTCCATTTGTAGTGTACACTCTCAGAGTTACAGGCCTGTAAGGGTCCATTTGGTTCCATTTGAACACTCTCAGAGTTTCAGGCCTGTAAGGGTCCATTTGGTTCCATTTGTAGTGTACACTCTCAGAGTTACAGGCCTGTAAGGGTCCATTTGGTTCCATTTGAACACTCTCAGAGTTACAGACCTGTAAGGGTCCATTTGGTTCCATTTGAACACTCTCAGAGTTACAGACCTGTAAGGGTCCATTTGGTTCCATTTGAACACTCTCAGAGTTACAGGCCTGTAAGGGTCCATTTGTACACTCTCAGAGTTACAGACCTGTAAGGGTCCTTTTGGTTCCATACTGGGGTTAAATTGTCACTTGACTGTCATCTGGGGACCCCCCAAAAAAGCTTGTTTGACTGTGGACCCCCCTGGGGGTTGAGATTGAGAACCAATGACTTGTTGTATGGCAGGTGTACTTTGATACACTGTAGCAGTGTTGATTTGGTCAACTAGAACAGGGGTTCTCAACGTTTTTGGCCGGGGACCCCCGGAAATGCTTTGGCAACGTCTCGGGACCCCCGCCCCGCCCCCTCCCGACCCCCAATATAAATTGACTGCTACAATAACCTTAAACCATTTTGGGCGGGAACCCCTTTTGGTGTTTTAAGCATTGTTATAATTTAGCTATTTAAAAATCGTGAAATTTTTTTTACAAAGAGAAATCTTTTTTTTTTTTTTGAAAATAATTTGGGGACCCCCTAAAATAATTTGGCGACCCCCCGAGGGGTCGCGACCCACGGGTTGAGAACCCCTGAACTAGAACTAAGACGAAAAAGGTTTGTCGACTAACCCCCTTTTTCACTGACACAAACTAAATGGAAACTAAATTAAAACTAAGCTATGAGGATGAAAACCAAGACTAAATTGACAATTTCGTCAGACAAATAAAAACTAGACTAAAATGTTAGGAAGGGACCTAGTGGACAAGAGATCCAGTATAAATGGAAGACAAGTCATTTTACACTTGTTTGCATGCTGAAAATAGCCTGTAGAAGTGTAAAATCAGTCATTACGACGACATCAAGGCCCGCCAAAACACATTTTAGTCGACTAAATCAACTGTAGATTTAGTCGACTAAAACTAGACTATAACACTAAAACATTCCAGGTGACTAAAATGTGACAAAGTGTTCAAGAGACTATTATGACTTAAAAAAAAAAAAACTAAAATCTAAATTTGCTGTCAAAGTCAACACTATAGGACACATGCTGGACCGGCCATATATAATCTCTATTGTCATCTCTGCTGTGCTGGCCCGCTAATCTGCGGTGTTGTTGCTGCGCTAATCTCTCGTGTCCATATACGTACTCCATGGGGATTTGTTGTTGTCGCCTATACCAACCATGTTTCCACGGCAACCCCCCCCCCCCCCCCCCCCCCCCCCCCGGGCCCCCACCCCCCTCCCTCCCTCCCAGCGGCCCCTCCCCCTCTCTGTGCCAACAATGTTCTTCCAACAATAGAAACAACTAAACAAAACAATTTGAGTAATCCGGAAATGACCAAACCTGCCTTTGATTGATTTTATTGTCTCCACCAGGCCGAAGGCATGGGGAGAGAGTATGTTTTGCACTCCGTCCGTGTGTGTGTGTGTGTCCGTCCGTCCGTGTGTGTGTGTGTCCGTCCGTCCGTCCTTCCTTCCGTCCGTCTGTGTACAGCTAATCTCCGGCACCGTTAACCCGGTCGATGCCAAACTTTGCACACACACTCCCTGGATGCCAACGATGAACCTCTGCCCCGCATTTTCCAGAACGGCCTGTTATAGCGCCACCATGAGGCAGCTTTTCACATGTTTTACCTAAAACTGCACCGATCTGCGTGAAACGTTGCATGCACACTCCCTAGAGGCCAAGGACAAACCTTTGACCTGCATTTTCCGCATCTGCCTTTTATAGCGCCACCAGGAGGCCGACTTTTGTAAAACAAATTTTTTGATATTACTCCTCCAGATTCTGTCCAAAAATCTCACAAATCGTTACACAGTATCTCTATGGTCATGTGCTCAAGTCGGATCTGTCCGATATTTCAGATTCCATCCTAATTGGCTATAATTGGCTTTCACAGTTTGCAAGATTGCCCCGTTTTGAACAAAAGCCTCAAATCATGAACGCAGCATGCAATTTACGTGAAATCTTTCACACATTTTCTTACTAGGCTGAGGAATGTATCCCACCCTTTTCACATTGGCCTGTTATAGCGCCACCAACAGGTTGATTTTTGCAAAACACATTTTTGGAACAAAATGCCTCAAATCATCCAATTGCCATCAAAGGCAAACATGTTTATATTAATCCTAAACATTTTGCCAAACATCTCACACAGTCCTATCCTCCTGGTGGAGACCTGTGCCCAGAAGGGCACTTTTTCTAGTTGAATATGCAATTATGCAAGCAATGATTAAAGGATAAAAAATCCTGCTGGCTTGTTTCCATTGTGGTCTTACGCATTCGCCTACCGATGACGTCACTCACTGTTATGCAGGTTTTTTTGGACCTGTACCCACTGTACGTCATCGGAGTCCTAATGAGACTTTTTAATGAGGACCAATTATTATATGAAGTTGGCTTTGATAGAATACTTATTAAAAAACGGTGGGGGGTCATTTCTTTTGGCAAGCTATAGAAGACTTGTCTGTAGGACTCACTGACAACAGATTCTACAAATGTCTTCTAAAATCACGACTGTTTTCTGAAAAACCTATGTTTCTATGAATGGTTCTCAAACTATTTCATGTCAAGGAGGACACCAAACATTATATGTAATTCTATTTGGCCGCTGACCCGCATCTGAAAATATGTTGTTCCAGGGACGCCCCCAGAAGCAAAGATTTGAGTTAAAAACGTTCGCTCTGAAATGATATATATTCAAAGATTTGCGCCACATTTTCACGTTCTCCAAAAATAGCAGATCTAGTGCCACGCTACGAGCTTGTGGATCAGCTATTTTCCAATAGCTAACCCCTTTTGGTGTTTTAAACATTATGTTATAACTTAGCTATTGAAAAATAGCAGATCTACAAGCTCATAGCGCGCCACCGAGTGGCGCGCTACGAGCTTGTAGGTCTGCAATTTTTGAAAAATCGTGAAAATATTTCAGAAAACTGGAGGATTTAGAAGATTTTTTTTAAAATGTCGACGTCAGGCCTAAATGGGTTAAAACACCAAAAGGGGTTCCTGACTTCCCGTCCAGAATGCGTTAACCTACGGCGGTTTTGAACTAGGAGAAGAGGACTAAGGCACTAGGGAGTGGCGCACCGACCCTTTGATGGCTAGGTGGTGGTGGTATAGTAAGGGCGTTTCACATTTTGGTGTCATCATCATAGTAGAATGAATTCATCCCAATGTTTGTGCCAAATCTGGGGGCGATGTGATCAGCTGAAGTGTTCCTTTCTTTGTGTCGGTGGTTTTCAACCCGGTGTTCCGGGGACGACCGGTGGTCCTAGAGGGTATTTTCCAGGTGGTCCCCATGGCTAAACAAATAGACTCCACCATGGCCCATAGCACTTACCCTACCCTCTTAGCCAGCACTTTTTTAGACTTAGATAGCATTTGAAACAGACTTATAGCATGTCATGTAGACAGCACAATAACAGTACAGCATAGTATAATATATATGTATAGTGTCATTATATATAGATATGTTCTAGTTACGTTCTTAGCTTACGCATGTTTCTTGATAAATGATTTTTATATATGTGATGTATTCCCATGCTTTTTGTTCTTGCTTAAAGGGATAGTTCAGATTTTTTGAACTTAAGTTGTATGAAATACTTGCCATTAATATAGTGGTTGCAACTGTATTAATTGATTGCCCGAGTCCTGTGGTGGGAGTTCTGCTCTGGTTTTGGTCAATATTAAGTAGTTCCGGTCATTTTGTGGGGGGCACTGGGGCCACGCAGTAAAAGTAAATTAATCCACAAAACGACCGTAATTTGTATTGTTGACCTATTTCTAAAATATTAGCGCGACTTTCGTTCAACTTTGACCCCTCTATCACATGGAACTATTTTTTGGGCGTAGTGATATGGACACAAAAAACATAGTTCTGTGTGATAGAGGGGTAAAAAAATAACGAAAGTTGCACTAATATTTTAGAAATAGGTCAACAATACAAATTACGTTAGTTTTGTGGATTAATTTACTTTTACTGCGTGGCCCCCAGTGCCCCCCACAAAATGACCGGAACTACTTGATATTTCACCAAAACCAGAGCAGAACTCCCACCATGGGACTCGGGCAATCAATTAATACAGTTGCAACCACTATATTAATGGCAAGTATTTCATACAACTTAAATTCAAAAAATCTGAACTATCCCTTTAATGTAAGTCGCTCTGGATTAAGAGCGTCTTCTAAATGCCTAAATTGTAAATTGTAACGATGGAGTTTCTTAACCCATTTAGGCCTGACGTCGACATTTAAAAAAAATGTCTTTTCTGAAAAAGCCATGTTTCCATGTCGGGGTGCATACTTAGTTTAGACTAGTCATTGGTTAGACATGGGTTAAGGTTAGGTTTAGGTGTGCTGCCCCGTGGGAGGTTAGGGTTAGGGTGAGGGTTTGAGATAGGTTGTAGTTGTAGGACTAATGACTGGTCTAACCAATGACTAGTCTAAACCAACTGTGGTTCTCAAACATATTCATAGTCAAGGACCCCAAATATATATGACATTGGCCGCCGACCCCCATCTGAAAATATGTTGTTCCAGGGACCCTCCCCAGTAGCAAAGATTTGAGTTAAAAAAATGTTGAAAATGGGAGTGTAAAATGACTTGTACTGGATCTCTTGTCCACTAGTCCCTAACTAACATTTTAGTCTAGTTTTTATTTGTGGACGAAACTGTCAATATATTATTTAGTCTCAGTTTTTAGTCGTCGTAGCTTAGTTTCCATTTAGTTTTCGTCGGTGAAAAAAGCTAGTCGACAGACTAGCTTAGTATATTTGTCGACGAAATCAACACTGTATTTGAGGAATCCTTTTTAGTTTAGGCCCTCCTCTGTCTGTCTGTCTGTCTGTCTGTCTGTCTGTCTGTCATAAAGCCAAGCCTGTGTCAGCCCGCAGGCCGCGGCCCGGATGTTGTGTGTAGTTACTACGGCAACACCCTTGACAGACAGGCAGCAATAAAGTTTAAATGGAAGAGCGTGCATGTGTGTGCTGTGTGTGCTGTGCGTGTGTGCGTGCGTGCGTGCGTGCGTGTGCGCATCAGCTGAATATAAAGCAATGGCAATAAAGCACCAGGGCCTATAGGGTTGGGGGGAACCGGAACCGAATCCAACATTTATAAATGTACGCTGTCTTCTAAATCCTGCCAGTTTTCTGAAATACCTCATGTTTCTGTATCAGTGGTGCTCAATATTTCATGTCAAGGACCCCAAAAATGATATGTAATTGGCCGCCGACCCCCATTTGAAAATATGTTATGCCAGTGGCGGGAACCTCTCAGAAGCAAAGATTTGAGTTAAAAAGAAAGAATATATATATATTCAAAGATTTGTGCGGCATTCTCACGATTTTTCAAAAATAGCAGATCTACAAGCTCATAGCGCGGCACCGAGTGCCGCGCTATGAGCTTGTAGATCTGCTATTTTTCAATAGCTAAAGTATAACACTGCTTAAAACACCAATGGGGGTTCCCGCCCAAAATGGGTTGATGACGTTTAGAAGATTTAGAACACTTTCCTGGGGGTCTTTAATATGTGTGTAATATGTGGTTTTACATATTTTAGATTTGTTGCAGTGAGCCTAGTGTCTCTGATGTCATGGACACCGGGCTCACTTCCTTCCTGGACTACAATTCCCATAATGCTCTGGTGCACTGCTCCTCCTTGTGGATATAGGCGGAGGGCTGTCTTACTAGAGACAACATGTAGTCCAGGAAGTAAGTGAGCCCCAGTGTCCATGGCATCAGAGATGTCTCACTGCTAAAATCTAAAATATCTAAAACCACATATTGCAGGAACCCCCAGGAAAGTGTTCTAAATCTTCTAAACGTCATTAACGTATATTTTTGTGTCCCTTTTGAGAGGAAATCGTTAAGGAACTACAGTCGTTAACCCATTTTGGGCGGGAACCCCTTTTGGTGTCAGCATTATGTTATGCTTTAGCTATTGAAAAATAGCAGATCTACAAGCTCATAGCTTGTAGGTCTGCTATTTTTGAAAAATCGAAGAACGACTGACACAGAAACATAGCTTTTTCAGAAAACTTGTCAGGATGTAGAAGACATTTTTAGAATCTGATCTCGGGTCAAAATGGGTTAAAATCCTAAAGGAGCCCAACTCTATACCGTCCGTCGGTCCATTTGGTTCCATTTGCTCTCTCGGTGTTCCAACAACGAACACTTTCAGATTTCATAGTGTAGATTCAGTGGTCCCCCCACCAGAGAAACAGATTTCATAGTGTAGATTCAGTGGTCCCCCCACCAGAGAAACAGATTTCATAGTGTATTTCCAGTGGTCCCCCACCAGAGAAACAGATTTCATAGTGTATTTCCAGTGGTCCCCCACCAGAGATAAACATGATCGTATCAAACCCACTGTGTCTGTGAAATGAAAAGGGTTGAGAAACACTGCTTTGACCCATTCTGGACGGCCCCGGAACCCCTTTTTGCTTTTTTTTAACCTGAAACTTTTTTTTGACCCGAGATCAGATTCTAAAAATGACAGTTTGAAAATTACAGTTTTCTGAAAAAGCTATGTTTCTATGTCAGTCGTTCTTCGATTTTTCAAAAATAGCAGACCTACAAGCTCGTAGGGCGGCGCCTAGTGCCGCGCTACGAGCTTGTAGATCTGCTATTTTTTGAAAAATCGTGAAAATGTGGCACAAATCTTTGAATATACTGTACATATTATTCTGTCAGAGCGAACGATTATAACTCAAATCTTTGCTTCTGGGGGGTCCCTGTCCCCTGGAACAACATATTTTCAGATGGGGGGTCCCTGTCCCCTGGAACAACATATTTTCAGATGGGGGGTCCACGGCCGAATACAGATTGGGGGTCCTTTCCTTGACATGAAAAAGTTTCACTGACATGGAAACATAGGTTTTTCAGAAAACGTTTAGGATTAAAGAAGCCATTTTTTCTGGGTTGGGTTCAAAGTATCACCACTACAACAGCATTACAGCAGTCTCATGGATGCTCTTAGACATGACTGATTTGGGAGAGGGACAGACGGAGAGAGAGAGAGAGGGATGGAGAGACTGAGACAGATACACAGAGAGAGAGACAGAGAGAGAGAGGGATGGAGAGACAGACAGATACACAGAGAGAGAGAGAGGGACGGAGAGACTGACAGATACACAGAGAGAGAGGGATGGAGAGACTGAGACAGATACACAGAGAGAGAGGGATGGAGAGACAGACAGATACACAGAGAGAGAGGGATGGAGAGACAGACAGATACACAGAGAGAGAGGGATGGAGAGACTGAGACAGATACATAGAGAGAGAGAGGGACGGAGAGACTGAGACAGATACACAGAGAGAGAGACAGAGAGAGGGATGGTGGAGACTGAGACAGATACACAGAGAGAGGGATGGAGAGACAGACAGATACACAGAGAGAGAGAGAGAGAGACAGAGAGGGATGGAGAGACTGACAGATACACAGAGAGAGAGGGATGGAGAGACTGAGACAGATACACAGAGAGAGAGGGATGGAGAGACAGACAGATACACAGAGAGAGAGAGGGATGGAGAGACTGAGACAGATACACAGAGAGAGAGGGATGGAGAGACTGAGACAGATACACAGAGAGAGAGGGATGGAGAGACAGACAGATACACAGAGAGAGAGAGGGATGGAGAGACTGAGACAGATACACAGAGAGAGAGGGATGGAGAGACTGAGACAGATACACAGAGAGAGAGGGATGGAGAGACAGACAGATACACAGAGAGAGAGGGATGGAGAGACAGACAGATACACAGAGAGAGAGGGATGGAGAGACTGAGACAGATACACAGAGAGAGAGAGGGATGGAGAGACAGACAGATACACAGAGAGAGAGACAGAGAGGGATGGAGAGACTGAGACAGATACACAGAGAGAGAGAGAGGGACGGAGAGTCTGAGACAGATACACAGAGAGAGAGAGACAGAGAGAGGGATGGAGAGACAGACAGACAGATACATAGAGAGAGAGAGGGACGGAGAGACTGAGACGGATACACAGAGAGAGAGAGGGATGGAGAGACAGACAGATACACAGAGAGAGAGACAGAGAGGGATGGAGAGACTGAGACAGATACACAGAGAGAGAGAGGGACGGAGAGACTGACACAGATACAGAGAGAGAGAGGGATGGAGAGACTGACACAGATACACAGAGAGAGAGGGACGGAGAGACTGACACAGATACAGAGAGAGAGAGAGAGAGAGAGAGAGGGATGGATGGAGAGACCGAAGTAAACAGAGGAGGGGGTCGTGTGATAAGTACTAGATTTAGAAAAGGGAGATTTTTCTTGTGTCCCAAAGTAATCTGTCTTCTGGGAAATACACAGTGAGTGTAGTCAGGCTCTCTCTCTCTCTCTCCTCTCTCTCTCTCTCTCTCTCTCTCTCTCTATCCATCCATCCTTTCCCTTGTCATCTCTCCCAGTGACCTTGTATTCTCCTTATCCGCATTCCTCTTACACTCCTCTCTCTCTCTCTCTCTCTCTCTCTCTCTCTCTCTTTCTCTCTCTCTCTCTCTCTCTCTCTGCCCTGGTTTTTCTCCGAGCGGTGTCCCCGGGGGGATCGGGACACTGAGCAGTAGGCTGGGAGGGAGGGAGGGAGGGGGACGGACGGACACAGACGAGCGCAAACGGCATTGACAGCTTGTAGGGCACGCGTGAGCTGAGCGAGAGAGCAAGGACAGAGCTTTAAGGACGAGGAAAAAAGTGGACGAGGGGGGGAACGGGACGTAGAAATAGACGGGAAAGACGATAGGAAGTTGAGAGAGACGGGCGAGAGGAAGTAACTATACAGGAGGGTAAGAGAAAGGACGAGGAGATACAAAAGGGACAAAGCGCTAGGTAAGAGACTCCTATACTCCGTCATATACATCCATCGGGTTTTCTTTTGCCGTTTTATATCAGCGGACAGGAAGCTATACCGGGCAGCTGTTTGTACACATACGCTCGTGATTGGCTGATATCGGCCCCTATAGGTTTCATACTTTCATTTGATTGGACGAGAACACGAGGTGCAACTGGGAGAGAGAGAGAGCGATATGTTTTTATAAGCTCCCAATAGAACCACACATGGTTCCGGATTTATTTCTGGAAAGTGATATTTATATTTACAATGTTTTTGTTAACTCATTTAGACCTGATGTTTCTGCATCAGTGGTTCTCAATATTTCATGTCAAGGACCCCAAAAATGATATGTAATATCATCTGAAAATATGTTGTTCCAGGGACCTCGCCAGAAGCAAAGATTCTCCCTGGAACTACATATTTTCAGATGGGGTGTCGGCGGCCAATTACATGAAATAGTTTGAGAACCACTGACATAGAAACATAGGTTTTTCTGAAAACTGTCGTGATTTTGTCAAGACATTTGTAGAATCAATTGGGTTGCAAATGTGATGGAACCAATTCCGGTTCCTCGATGTTCTTTTTTTCTTCTTTTTTGTCTGGGGGGGATAGTCCACTGTCTTAGCCGTTTATGTGACAATGTAAGAAGTGAAGGGATTTCTCCCAGGTGACACCCCCCCCCCCTCTCTGCTAACATTTGTATTTGTATAGCTACTGCTAGCCTGGGACGTTTTCTTTTGATTGCATTTAAAAATATGAGCCAAGACATCGCTTTACACACCAAACGAAAAGCATCTAAGAAAGAGAACTGCGAGGCTTAACGGAAGCTTGTGGGCTTTTGTGATGAGATGAGACGCAGACGGAAGAAAGACTTGTTGAAGTTAAAGTGTGTGTGTGTGACTGTGTGTGTGTGTGTGTGTGTGTACGTTAGGCTAGTATGTGTTTGAGAGAGTCTCTTTGTGACTGTAAATCCAACTCACCTGACCACAAACAACGGGCGCGTACACACACACACACACACACACACACACACACACACACAACATAATTGTCTTAACCCATTTAGACCTGACGTCAAAATAAAAAAAACGTTCGCTCTGAAAGAATATACATTCAAAGATTTGTGCCGCATTTTTACGTTTTTTTTTTTTTCCAAAAATAGCAGACCTACAAGCTCGTAGCGCGCCACTCGGAGCTTGTTGATCTGCTATTTTTCAATAGCTAAAGTATAACATAATGCTTAGTTAAAACACCAAAAGGGGTTCCCGTCCAGAATGGGTATGTAGCGACGGACTTAAGGATGCTGTGAACGTATGAATTGATATTCATAAACAAAATTGAAATATTAGCTCTGATCAAACAGAATCTGAATCTGGCTTCTATAGAGCGTCGCAGTCCCGCCCCCTACCATGGACCAGGACATGATTCTCTGTTCATTTTCCTCGTAGACATTTCAGAAAGTATTTATTTAAAGACGCGGACAAAGCCAACTCGAGTCGTGACAAATCATGACAACAAACACAATTCTTTGGTCCGAACAAATAATTAGAAAGAAGAAAAAAAACGGCAGGTTACAACACTTTTGTTGTTGTTTTTCTTCTTTGTAATTATTTGTTTGGTCCAAAATATTGTTTGAGTTGTCACGACTCGAGTTGGCTTTGTCCGCGGCGTAACCGTCTTTAAATAAATACTTTTTGAAATGTCTATGGGAAAAATGCATTGGGATTAATTTCCTGGTCCAGGGTAGGGGGCGGGACTGCGACGCTCTATACTATAGCTGGTTTTAGAATGTACTTTTTCAGCAGGCCAGGGGAAATATAATATATATAACGCGAAGCCCCCACCAGTATACTTGAACATCAATACAGGGAAAAACTCTTCAAACGTTATTGGGTTTGGCTGGTTGACGGTGCGCTGCCGTCTTCCAGCTATACACTCTGTTTGGCTGGTTGACGGTGCGCTGCCGTCTTCCAGCTATACACTCTGTTTTTATGTTCATTTTTACATTCTTAGCCTATTTAGACCTGAGGACGCTTCTACAAAATGTCTTCTAAATCCTGACAGTTTTCTGAAAAAAAAAAAACATATGTTTCTATGTCAGTGGTTCTCAAACTATTTCATGTCAAGGACCCCCAGAATTATATGCATTTGACCGCGGACCCCCATTTGAAAATGTTGTTCCAGGGACCCCCCCCCCCAGAAGCAAAGATTTGAGTGAAAAAAGTTCGCTCTGGAAGAATATATATTCAAAGATTTGCGACACATTTTCTTTTTTTTCTCCTTCAAAAATGATATTTTTGAAAAATATAGATTAGTAAGATCTTGAGGGTCCTTTTCACATGAAATACTTTGAGAACCACTGAGATTAGAAACATACGGTTTTCCTTTTTGTCATGATTTAGAAGACATTTGTGTTAGAATCTGAGTTAGGTCTAAAATGGGGATAACTTCACTGTGATGATGATGATGATGATGGCTACCAGCTGGCCCCGTGCGTCCAACTTACATAAGAGGCCCCGACGAGCATTCACATTGTATTACTCTTGAAAACTATTCACAGAATATACAGAGGCAGAACGGGGGGGGGGGTTGAGTGAGGGGATGTAATAATGTTGGGTCTATTGTTCAAATGCACTGCAGAGTGAGTGAGAGAGAGACGGAGATACTAGAGGGAGATAAAGAGAGCGTGCGATTGGAAGGGGATTTGAATGGGGGCCCCGGAAAGAGAGGGATTGAGAGAGGAGAGCCAGTGGAGATGTTTTAGTGAATGGCCCGAGAGAGAAAGGGAAGAGGCACCCCCTGGGTTGGGAGAGTTCAAGGGAAAAGAGAGATGGATAGAGCGAGATGAGAGAGGGGGGGGGGGGGGGGGTGTGTGTGTGTGTGTGTGTGACTGTGTGTGTGTGTGACTGTGTGTGTGTGTGTGTGACTGTGTGTGTGTGTGTGTGTGTGTGTGTGAAGCAGGCCCAAGCAGCCATGACTAACAGAAACCTGCAGCTTTCTGCCAACGCACGCAGAGTTGCGTCGGTGGATGAGAGGACAGCCGTCATAGCAGTTAGTTAGGAACAGATAGTCTATAGTCACACGGCAG